>NW_015646350.1:447123-487783 GCF_001515625.1 Sinocyclocheilus rhinocerous | reverse complement strand
ATAATATTTTGTTCGATGCGCCCTCTTGTGGCCTCAGGAGAGAAGCCAAAAGCTTTTCTTCACCCTAACTGAAATTATGCCTTTTTTAAATTCGAATATAATTCGAATATTGATAATATTTAAGTATAAAATTCGAATTTAGTTTTTCAGCCATTTTGACAGCCCTAATTGACAATGTATTTTAATAAAGCATTGATATTGATGATGTATTTTCTGTTTACCTATTTTAGTGTCTGTATATTTTAAAAATGCAAATCATTCTTATTTGCTGATTTCCTGCTCAAGAAAAATGATTATCAATGTTAAAAGCAGTTGTGCTGCCTAATATTTTGTGGAAACTGTGGTCTTTTTTTTTTTTACATTGTTTACCTTCTGCATGTAACCACCGAAGTGCAGACTGGTGAGCGTCTTCTTCTTCTTGGCGTCGTCCTCCGCTCTCTTTTTGGCTTCCTCTTCCTCTTTGCGAGCTCTTTCCTCCTGAACATTTGAAAACAGGAAAGGATTTGCAGAGCTAGTACCAGTTTGTGTCCATCAGTGTGAGGTTAGAGGAAATGTTTGCACTCACCTCCAGACGCTTCTGTCGTTCCCTCTCGCGTTCGCTGCAGATCCTCTGCTGCTCTGCTCGCTCGGAGCGCCGCTTCTCCTGCGGAGTCACTCACACATTACAACTTTGACAGCAGTTTCAGTGAGAGCTCACTCAATAAGAGCTTATGGGGGCGTTTATTCTTCAAAATGACAGAGCTGATTGATTTGACGCTTGTCTGTTGAGTCCTTTTCAGACTCATTCAGGCTTGAACTGACCACTAATAGACCTGTTAGAATATTTTTACTCTGGGTCACATGTTTGCCCCAATGATTGCATATTTGTCATTTCTCTGTTTTTGTCTTTAGGAATTAATAAATTTATGATAAGTATGTTTACATGGTAATAAGCAGCTGTGATGTAATGGGACAACATTGCTCACTCACAATCCTATCTTTAAGACTGATGAGTTCCTCCTCCTCCTTCTTACGGCTTTCAAAGTGAGCTTCAATCAGCGTCTGGAGCTCATTCAGGTCTTTCTCCATACGTTTACGATGGATATCCTGAGGGGGAAAACATTTGACCTTTGAGATTGTATCTGAGACGGTTTGCCTGACAAAATGTGCAAGTTCAGGTACACAGAAGCATAAATCAAAAGCTCATGCAGAAATTTGCATCTCGAAATGTCTGCATCCAGTGAAACATTCTGTTGAATTTATAGAATTGCTGGTTTCTACAAATCTTCTAATGCATGTTTTCGGTCGTCAAGATATTTCAGGACTTCAAAACATCTGTCTACTCTCTAATAAGTAAATGGGTCATCAGAGAATAGCTAGCCCCTTTCACACATACAGTCTTTACTGGTAAATTACCGTTAAGAGATCATGTGTGAACAGGACCTTTTCAAAAATACCGGTACATTCGTTTTGGCAATTTCACGGTATGAGAAGTTGTTCCTGCTCAAGAAAAATGATTATCAATGTTAAAAGCAGTTGTGCTGCCTAATATTTTGTGGAAACTGTGGTCTTTTTTTTTTTTTACATTGTTTATTTGAAATATTTTTTTTTTGTAACAAAGTGAAGACTTTTGATCAATTTAATGCATTTTTTCCTAAATAAAAGTGTAAAAAAAAAAAAAAACTTTTGAACAGTAGTGTAAATTATGATAGTTATGCATATTGTGTTTTAGGTGAATTTTAGAAATATGTTTCAGAAGTGCCATAGCTAATGGTTTAAATGTTTTTAATTATATACAATTTTAAAAGCCATCCCAGTCAAGTAGAAGATTGAATCTTCATCTCTGACATGGCCTTTTTTTATTTATTTATTTTTTTAAAATATTGTCAGATTTCTGTCACTAAACTCAAAAATGTATAGGTCTTTATCATACTCTCTCGTCTTTCAGCTCTGACCTTCTGCATGTAACCACCGAAGTGCAGACTGGTGAGCGTCTTCTTCTTCTTGGCGTCGTCCTCCGCTCTCTTTTTGGCTTCCTCTTCCTCTTTGCGAGCTCTTTCCTCCTGAACATTTGAAAACAGGAAAGGATTTGCAAAGCTAATGCCAGTTTGCGTCCATCAGTGTGTGGTCACAGAAAATGCATCCACTCACCTCCAAACGCTTCTGTCGTTCCCTCTCGCGTTCGCTGCAGATCCTCTGCTGCTCTGCTCGCTCGGAGCGTCGCTTCTCCTGCGGAGTCACTCACACATTACAACTTTGACAGCAGTTTCAGCGAGAGCTCACTCAATAAGAGCTTATGGGGGCGTTTATTCTTCAAAATGACAGAGCTGATTGATTTGACGCTTGTCTGTTGAGTCCTTTTCAGACTCATTCAGGCTTGAACTGACCACTAATAGACCTGTTAGAATATTTTTACTCTGGGTCACATGTTTGCCCCAATGATTGCATATTTGTCATTTCTCTGTTTTTGTCTTTAGGAATTAATAAATTTATGATAAGTATGTTTACATGGTAATAAGCAGCTGTGATGTAATGGGACAACATTGCTCACTCACAATCCTATCTTTAAGACTGATGAGTTCCTCCTCCTCCTTCTTACGGCTTTCAAAGTGAGCTTCAATCAGCGTCTGGAGCTCATTCAGGTCTTTCTCCATACGTTTACGATGGATATCCTGAGGGGGAAAACATTTGACCTTTGAGATTGTATCTGAGACGGTTTGCCTGACAAAATGTGCAAGTTCAGGTACACAGAAGCATAAATCAAAAGCTCATGCAGAAATTTGCATCTCGAAATGTCTGCATCCAGTGAAACATTCTGTTGAATTTATAGAATTGCTGGTTTCTACAAATCTTCTAATGCATGTTTTCGGTCGTCAAGATATTTCAGGACTTCAAAACATCTGTCTACTCTCTAATAAGTAAATGGGTCATCAGAGAATAGCTAGCCCCTTTCACACATACAGTCTTTACTGGTAAATTACCGTTAAGAGATCATGTGTGAACAGGACCTTTTCAAAAATACCGGTACATTCGTTTTGGCAATTTCACGGTATGAGAAGTTGTAACATTACTAGTAAATTATCGGTAATGTGCTCTGTGTGAACGCAGAACGAGATTACGTGAGAAGTTTACTCTGGGCCAATCATAACATTCTAATAGGGCTTTACCGGAAAAAAGACGGAACGTAGTTGTCTGTGTGAACAGTGCATTTTTGTATTTACCGCTAAAGTCATTCCGATAATTTTACAGCAATTTACTGGTATTACTGTGTGAAAGGGGCTAATATTTCAAACTCAGTCGTGCGTGTTTTTGGTGTAAAAACAAATTTGGTAAAAAATGAACCAGAGCCCAGGCAGAACTGCTTTAGAAAATACCCCAGATATTTAAAATGATAAGAAATTACATTACAGTAATTATAAAATTATAAATAAAGTTTTAATATATTAAATGATAATTGTTTTAATTATAAAATATCATTTTTATTATTATTTTGTTATCTTTTATTATCTAATATTTCATAATATCCTAGGCCTATCTGTTATATGACAAATACTACCATTTAAAAGTTTTGGGCTCAGATTGTATATTATTATTATTATTATTATTGAAGGAATTAATATTTGTATTAATAAAGCAATGGCGACTTAAATTGATTGATGCTGCTCTTTTGAAGTTTCTATTCATTAAAGAATCCTAAAAAAAATTTTTTTTTTTTTACTGGTTTTTATTTTTGCATTGTGTTTACTATTGTCCTCTTGCATTATCGACACAGGATTTTCCGGTTTAATACTGTAAAGCTGCTTTGACACAATCTGTTTTGTATAAAGCGCTATATAAATACAGTTGACTTGACATTCTAGAGTGGTTTGACATCCATCATTAATAAGAAAATAAAATGTGGAATCCACTTCAGTTCCGAAATCATATGGCAGATATGCTTAGAATGGCAAAGTGATGGCATGGTTATTAAAAGACAAATGCCAGTCTTGACCCATCATAACCAAAATAGTTTCATGGCGCTGTGGGTCTCTTGGTATGGTAATTTTACTCACATCAAAATCAACTCTTTCTCCATCTGGAATCTTTGGGGGCACCAGGTTCGGCAACATAAATGGTCTGGAAAATATAATGATGATGTTTCAAAATTCTGTATGAAATGAAAACAAGTGTTGTTGATCTTTAAAAAAAAAACATAAAACCAATCAATGGTTATTAATCTAAACTTACTTTAGGAATTTGGGTTTCGCCTCATCTGAAGAATCAAACATACAAACAACAGAAGCTATTCAAAGTTATGTGAGACACTTTTTAAAAGACTTTTTACTTTTAAAACTATAACGTGTTGCATATATGGTCAATCAGGCGTGTCTGATTATAAATATCTGAAGCCTAATTTGCATACATCTTCCCTCTGTGTTCTCATGGCAGTTATTGCACAATAGCCAACGGTTACAGATGAAGAAGAATGTGTCATTAAATCCGGGAACGAGATTATAACCAAAATACTGCTGTCTTATTTTTGATGGAATGAATGTTATCATAAGAGGATTTGGGATGATCTAAAGCTTTGATGAGATAGTTATCCAGAAGGGTGTGTGTCATAATACAGGTTTCTACATGTTTCAAACAATTACTTGAGAGCTGTAAATCTCAGGTTTCCTGTCTTTGCAGTGCAATAAAGAGCAAATACCTCCTCCATCTTCGGTGTCTTCTTCACCATCTGAAGGAAGGAAAGGAAAGGAGGTTACGGGTATTCAGCATCACTGACAGTCTCGCAGAAAACAGAGGGACAAAAATAGAAACTGATAACGGAAAAATGGTGGAAAAATCGCCATCACATACCAAACACTCGTCACTTCAACTCTACATAGAGCAGAATATTTGATTCATCCCATGTGTATTTGTCATGAGTTCAATTAAATGATAAACAGATGTACACAGAAAAAAAATAGAAATGCAACAGCTGATATATATATATATATATATATATTGAAAGGTAATGCATGTGTTTTTTGTGAATCTATTCTATTGGGGGGAAAAGTATGACTTTATTAAATATATTTAACCAGGCAATACATACAATTTATGTATAATTAATTTGTTTTTATCTTCTATAGAACAGAAAATAAGATATTTTGAAAAAAAGTAATCTGCTTCTTGTTTAACCCTTAATATTAATACATGAGAGGTTTGCATGAAGTTGGACAAAGTAGATTTTATATAGATTTCAATTAAATATTTACTTTTTTTTAAAAATGTACTCGTTTTAAAAAGTGTTATGATGGCTGGTCAAACTAGTGGAATTTGATTCAGTGCATTTTACTACATTAAACAACTTGATTTGAGACTGAATGGATCAAATTAATTTTGAAAGAAAAAAAATCTCTTTGCTTCAAAATATAATACCAAATTTTTCAATTCAATGCAATTTTTTCCATTTTGGGGCCCTAAAGTTTTTATGTTGTCAAGTTAAGTAAGCTAAGTAGGCTAAGTAAGCTTTACTATGATCGTCCATCATAACTTTTCACCTCAAAACTATTTTATTTGGAATAATATAAATATATAAATTGGTTTTATATGCTAAATGACTAAATGTAAATGTTTTGCTTTTGGAAGATAGTGGCATATTTTATTCTTATTTTTATATATATTTTTTTATTAATGTAAATATTTTTTCTTTTTCAGTCCAAGGGAATATGCCATAATTTTGTAGAGAAATTCCTGGTTACTTTAAATTACTCATAGTCTTTTTTAAAGAACTCTTCATGATCTCCTCACATTATTATTTTTGGTTTGTTTATTGACCAAAATCTCTTTTTGAATATTTTTAGCAGTTTATTTAATTTAAATGAATGAATAAATGAAAACTCTTCTCAACAGAACTCCGAATTATCTTTGCTTGCTTAAGTTATTGGAACAATTCAA
Source organism: Sinocyclocheilus rhinocerous (assembly GCF_001515625.1). Classification (NCBI taxonomy): domain Eukaryota; kingdom Metazoa; phylum Chordata; class Actinopteri; order Cypriniformes; family Cyprinidae; genus Sinocyclocheilus; species Sinocyclocheilus rhinocerous. Next base: position 481,879 of record NW_015646350.1, on the reverse strand, counting down.
TGATCCGTTTCTTTTCAATTGTAAATTGTACGTTTTATAAATGATTTGTTACATTTTCTGGCAAAGTTGTCAGTATTCACAAATCGTTTATTTGGGCGATGTAGATCTGGTGGGCTTTGAGGTCAAACTGAGGGTCCCACCAACAGGACTCACCATGTTCCTGAGTGGTCTCTTCCTGTTCTCCTGCTTCCTCCTCATGAGCCTCTGAATATGGAGAAAGTTGAAGGATGGGTGTAGTTAGCATTGCCGTTAACTATGAGTCATTTGTTTCCCTTCATTAGGTATCAAATTACATAATTCCTTTGAATTTAGTCATTGCATCAATTTGAGAGTGTGGAAAATACAAACTCTAATAGAAGTATGTGTGTAAGAGTGTGTGATGAAGCTAATTTGGAAGATGTGAGTTAATTCCCGTGGGCAAAGGAGCTGTATACCAGCCTGGGCATGATGGGTACTGGTGGCAGGCTTGTTAGGTTAGGCATTCCTCAAATCTCTCAGATGGTTACACACTTACACACAGCAATAAACACGTCTCTACCCAGCTGCACAACTGTTGTCTATGATATAAATGCGCCGGCATGTCTGAATTTGTACCACCCTTAAAAAGTATTGTTGTTCGGATGGTAATACCATACTTTGAGTTAGTTCCTTTCCTCAAATCTGATTGACCAAGCAGCATTCGAAAAATGTGGATCATTGTTAGACTGTTCATTTTACATTGATACTGTATGAGTCATTGAAGAATAGAAAGAGCTTTAGTAATAACTAAGGGAAAAATTACTATAAAGCAAATTTCTTGTTAAAAATTAAATCAAAATATGAAAAAAATGGCCTAAAACCTACATTTATTTCTTGATTTTAGTTAAATCATGGCCATATGCTGCCTATGGAAGCAGCATTGTTCAGTTTTTGAATGCAGCCTATGAGGGAATCGTTGAATTATTCACTTCACCAATTTGTTCAAAAACACTCATTCTGAGTACTTTGCTGAGTACTAGGGTTGTGACGGTGAGGACATTTTCCCACCGGTTAATCGACGTGTGACAACACCGGTAATACCGGTATCAACGCGGAGGCGGGCGTTCCCTCTTTTCCTGGCTTTCCTTGGCTTTTAAATATCTTGTAAAAGCGGCGTGCGCATTTTACTTTCACTTTGAAATAGCGGCAATTCGGAGTAAAGCAATTGTTCATTTTTAGTTCGTTTGAATTTTCCCTCTTTTCCTCGCTTTCCTTCGCATTTTAAAGAGCTTAAAAGCGCCGTGCGCATTTTACTTTCACTTTCGAATTAGCGGCAGGTCGGCGTCAAAGTTGACACAAAGTTTAAATAAAGTAAAAATCAGCAAACAATGTGGAACCAATTAAATAAGAAACGAATGTTTAAAAAAAAAAACTTCCAAAATCACCTTAGATAAACGGCAAAAGTCAACAGGCTTTTCAAAATCCAAAATATTGCCAAACAGGCGCTTTTGCATCTCGTTTCGAAACTAAATCATCCGCGATCGTCTTGTCTGTCTCACCTCACTCTTCTTGTCAGTCAGCTCGACTCACTCTCCTCACTGGATAAATTAAATCTGATCTGTGATGCGACTGTCGTTCGGCACGCTGCATTGAGCAGCCGCGTTCAGTTTTTAATTGTAGTGTCTGTTCTTTTACTGTACTAAATTATTTTTATTACTATAAAAAATCAAAACGACGGTGGGGGTCGGTGCCGCGGTGGGCAAGTGACATAACCGGTGTTGCGGCTTAACAACGTTATCACCGTCAGCACCGTCTATCGCGGCAAGCCTACTGAGTACTATATCGGATTTTGCTGTGGATGTGTTTTGAAACTATGTTCTTTGGCAGAGCAAAAGCAGACAAAGAAAGTATTGTCTAAAAATTAAGATGCGTTACATTAGCAAAATTTCTTAGGCAGAAAAGGTCCATTGTCTATTGTCGATAGTGTAGTGACATATGAAGCATGGCTCGCACAGAAGTTGCTTTCAAACCAAGCAGCTTGCTTTTTGGTAATTGTGGCAAATTTGCATCACCAAATTGAACTTGAGGGAAATCTGTGTGAAATTCCCAGCCGTGTGGATTCCTATTGAAATTACTGTAAATTCACTGAACAATGGTAAATACTGTATGCCTGCACATTTTCAGCCAAAATCCAGTCGTTTCAATTGGAATCCACACTTTTTCATGGGGTGCAAAATTCGCTATCGGTCATTTCATACTGTTGCTCTGTTAAATTTTGTAGGTGAAATCCAATAGGAATCTGTTCAGTCTGGAGTTTCGCATAAGAGTGAAAACACAGATTTCCCTACACAGATTTCGCTAATTTTCATGTTGGTCACACAAGTTTGCCACATTGAAATTTGCCACTGCATAATAAAACCAGCCCCATTGGTTATCAAAATCGCATTCCGGGGGGTCAAAACCTCCTTCCAGGGGGTTCCACCTAGGTTGAAATGTTCCAAGGGGGTGGGGGGTTTCGCTTCAATGGGCAGAAACCCACAGAAATAGTATAAAAGTAACCCAATTCAATGGGAAAACCAAGGACTTGGCAACACTGATGTTGACCAACATAAAACTGTTATAACTTTAAGTATAAGCTGTGTTTCATACATCTCTACACTATTGACAATGAACATTTTTGGCCCACGAAATTCTGCCTAAATTTCAGTAACCTTTGACTTCTTGTTTATTATACAACTGTTCAGATGAGGTCACATTTACTGTTGCTCAGAGAAATTTGCAGGCAAAATCCAGACATTCCAATAAGAATCTGCGTGATTGGGAGTTTTGAGTAGGGGTGAGAAAGTTCCCCATGAGGATTTCGCTCATTTTCAAATTGGGTGTGTGAATTTGCCGCGCTGAGTGACTTCTATGGGAGCGGTCGCTATTTTTTGACATCAACCAATATCTCTTTTTATCCTGCAAAATTTCTCTGCAATTTTGCTAATGTGGCGGCACCTTTAACACAGTCACAATCGTGCTGCTGTTGCGAATATCGGCGGTTAGGCCTATTACCTTTTGCAACCTCAAAACAGCAGCTCTCTTGTTCATGCAAAAATTTGTTTAAATATACCCTGCGATGATTTCCATTTTCATGTATCATGTTATTTACTCACAGAATGCCATGGTACATATCCAAAAATATGGTATAACCATGCTACCATAGTATTTTTTAGTGTTAGTGAATGGCTTGTGCCCTTTGCCTTTAGCAGATAACTACCTTCCTCATGCTGCACCTCCTCCTGCACCTCCTCCTGTTCCTCCTCCTGCTCCTCCTCTTGCACCTCTAAGCCACACCATGCAGGTTAGGTGAGTAAACAAACAAAAACACGTCACAGAGATGGAAGCTAGGAGGTCTGTTCACACTGAAAGACAGTAATGGATTAGTGATGATATGCAGATGCTTCAGAACTCTCTGCTCTATTCCATATGTCTCATTTTTGGGTGTGTTTTGTTGAAAGCTTACTAGCAGAATACTGCTGCAACTCACAAGAAAAACTCCGCTTTCACGCTCATAAATCCATGTGACGGGTCACCATATCTTCCGCACTTACACGCCAGAATATTTATGATTTTTGTTTTAATCTGCCAAGGTGTAACATATGCCGTGCAAAAACCTGATCAACTGGTATTTTTGGTTTTATTGAAGTATTGTTATATCAACCCTGTTGAAAAATGTTGTATCTTTAACATATATCACCATATAGTCGGCAGCTTCACTTTTCTAAAACTATGTAGCTGCAAGGCCAATATTTACAACCTATTTTAAAAACAAAAACTGTATTTTCTTGTTTACAGTGGAAGTATGAAAGTAATATAATGAAACACAAGACTTACCCTCCTGCTCCCTAGAGAACAAGACAGAATAGTGCTGTTATTTCCATTGTTCTCATAGCTCAAGTACCTTCCCAACAGCTGCCTGAACTCTCAGATTAAATCAGATGAGTGGGATATATGACAAGCAGATGCTACTAAAATAACCTATAGCACTGTAGTATACAGTTAATGCACAGTATTCTTATTTAAAAAACGTAATATTACTAGAAAAGAAACATCGTAAGAGACAAATCTGTCACTGATGGATGGATGATTATTGAGCAATGAACTGGAACACTTACTCGTACTCCTCCACTTCTTCGTTGTCTGACATTTTTACTCTGTAAAAAAAATACATTAAAAAAAAATATATATTTAAAAGAATAATCAATATCATAAGTGATCCAAAAACACACATTTTTGTTTTTCTAAACATTCTAAAAATTCAGTTCTTTTTTTGTTGTTTTTATTCTAATTTGAAATGCACTTTTTGTACTATTATACATCCATTTTTCTGTACATAATACATCAGTAATATGCTACATAATACTCTTACCTGATATACCAGCAGAGATGTGTGAAGGAAGGCTGTCTGTCTGAGAGGCGTGCTCTGGCTCTCCTCTTGATTCTTATATGATCTCATATGCTGGGGCTCATGCATCTCACTCACTGTGGTTATTTTTACCCTCAGAGATAAGTGGAGAACAGTCGTGCAAACACTCCCTAAAAGGCCGCTGTCATTGTTATGGTGCAGAGAATGGCAATGGCTAATGTCCATATCAACACGAGTCTCTTAGAGGTGTCCTCTGATAACACGTGGGACTGGTTAGTCTCTGACCGGTTTGACTCACTTCATGGCACCATGCTTACCATTCCACATCTCCCTCACGCCAACAGCCTGAGATCGCACCACGCTCAGATGTACAGTTTAGTTTGTACCCAAGATCAAGCTATGTTGGAAGGTTTAAAACAGTTTCAAGGTTAGTTTGAACTTAGACCTTATGTTGTTTGAATACCTAAGTATGTTGAAGAGAGATTAATTTTTATTTATTTATTTTAAGGATTTAGGCCTTGTTAGATGTTGGGAGTTTTCTATGCTGTTGCTAGTGTGCTTTGGGTGGTTACTAGATGGTTGTTCGAGAGGGACACTTTGATATTCATGTAACATGTAGCTCAAAGATTCGCACAAAAAAAAGGGAATACAGTATGTGGAAAATAATGTGTTTTTTTTACTTTAAACCGCATAAACACATTTCATTACACCAAATACACAAAATAATGTTCTTTTTAGCAACGTCATATGACCCCTTTAATATTACTAATAATAATATTATTAATGACAAAATAGTATTAATGATAACATTTTTGTTAATTGTTATTATTTTGAAAATTATTATATTTCTTATTTTAATAAAGTCATATACCTTCAAGCCTCCATCATTTAAACACTATTTTTTATATAACATGAAAAATATTTCTTCTAGCATTTCATTAAAACACGACACAACATAACAACAACAACAGTATTAACAATACTTTTTAAAAAATAATTAAATAAATATTTAATTATAATGCCAATATAACTAAATTATTTTAGCATGTCGTTACTGAAAACATGAGACAACATAACCACTGATAATATTATTATAATACATTACCAATATTATAATTAGTATTGTTGGTAATATTAAATTACTGTTGTTGTTGTTGTTATTAATAAAAATAAATACAATTGTATTAATAATACCATTATTATTATTATTATAAAATGTAATATTTCCTATTTTCACAAATTCACATCCTCATAAGCCTGCAATCATTTGAAAACATGAGACAACATAACTACTGGTATAAAAATTTTATTAATCTACAGCATAACCCTTCTGGGCAGAAAAGATAATTACATGACAGGTCGTTCAGCAAAAAAAAAAAAAAACGTAGGCTTTGATTGAGTTGGAATGGATTGAAGTCAGTTTTCAAAGGGCTTGATAGAACACATTTTGCCATTTAGATTACATCTAAATTACATTTCCTTATTATGACTTAAGTCTCCGGCAAGTTGAAACAACAGCAGTGAGAGCATAGGTCAGCTTCAGCGCATGATTCCCGCTTCATTACAAATTAATCATCAAGTTTATTTAGAGTAGGTTCATTTAAACAGACATTCATGATATTACAGTTGTACCTTGGACTGTTATGAGTTATGGCTGAGGTCACAGATTATGCCTCTTTCTTCTAATAACTTACTTATCAACTGCACAAATATCAAGGCAGAGGAGTGTCTTACACCAACACAAAGAAGCTGTATGTTTGTATTCCTGCTGTCAGATAAACCCTGTGATGTTCAGTTTCTGTGTTAAGACCCTATAATACAGTCCTGTTGCATTCCACAGTCCATTAGTACACACATTCACAACCAATAACGTAAGCCTTGAATATACCCAAATAATGTAGATCAGTACTACACCTTAAAAGTGCTGAGGAATTAGCCAACGTAAAGTAGCAGACGGAAAGGGAGTTTAGAGACAATCCTTGGCACTGACTGTCTGAAAGAGTCGATCAAGCTTCCTTCAAAATCTTCAGACTCTGCAGAGATGCATTATGAATCTCATTAAAGCTGTAATGCAGAAAAAAACCTGGATACAGTGATTTGTTAAAATTAAAATGCACAAATTATCTTAATTACAATTATTACTGTGATGAATAATACAACTTTACAATTAAATAATACAATTTGTGTTATTATAATGAGAAACGTGTATGCTTAAATGAATATAAATTCCTGTATAATTTTGTATGTCTTCTGTACATTTTTTAATGATGAAATATGAGTCAGACATTTTTTCATCACAGTGGTCCTTCTCTATTTTTATTGAGACGCAAACGATCACCTCACTTTGTCTTTATCCATGAGAGTGTCACTTGTGGTCCTGGTCTTGTCCTCTTTCAAACAAACTTTTCTTAATGGAGATGTTCACATGTCTCAGATCCTGAGCATAAACAAATGAGAATCAGTATTATGTATTTTAAGCTTTTAACTCATTCATGTCAAGTTTTGCAAGAGGCTTCCACATTACATGTGACACAACAAGCCATCAGCACCACAGACTTAGACTGCAATCTGAATGGGTGGACATTTCGTCTCAAAATAAAAACGAAAGAAATATGGATTAATATACTGCATAAAGAAAGTGAAACCTGTTTTAGGGCTTTTCAAATTTTTATTTTATTTTTTTGTATTGCAACAGTATTTTCATGACCGCTGATCACACTTTCAACACAACTATGAGATGAGGATGATGATGGTGGTGATGATGATGATGACACGGTAAATGTTTTCTTCTGAACCCAGCGATTAATTCGATCAGAGATTCCCGAAGAAAAGCTGCGAAATTCCTAAAACAAAGTAAACGATCTTAACAAATGATTGAATGGTCAGTTCAGATGAGCTCACACAAGTGAATAAATAACCCATTTTTCAGAGACCGAATGGTCCTCACCTGTTTGGAGAACACATGGCTTCGGTCAGATTCCTCCTGTTCTTTCTCAAACAGCTCCCTCTTCCTTGACACCTCATTAAATGTAAGCTCATGCCTACATAATGCAGCCCTTACCAAAGGACTATGAGATGAGGATGATGATGGTGGTGATGATGATGATGACACTGTAAATGTTTTCTTCTGAACCCAGCGATTAATTCGATCAGAGATTCCCGAAGAAAAGCTGCGAAATTCCTAAAACAAAGTAAACGATCTTAACAAATTATTGAATGGTCAGTTCAGATGAGCTCACACAAGTGAATAAATAACCCATTTTTCAGAGACTGAATGGTCCTCACCTGTTTGGAGAACACATGGCTTCTGTCTGATCCCTCCTGTTCTTTCTCAAACAGCTCCCTCTTCCTTGACACCTCGTCCGCTAAACACACAGTCTGGTGCACCACTGGGGATTTGGATATTTCCCATTTCTAAAAGTTGGATAGAGCAATACATTTCTCAAGCACGATTTCGTTTTTCTTACATTCAGCAGTATCTGGTGCTGTTCACAAAATGGGCCTAAAACGCTTTCAACAAGGTACTTAGCCTGAAAAATATTTCATAATTTTCTGAATTTTATTCAAACTTAATATTATATTATCTCCTTTATTTCTTATTGATTGCAACAATAGAATATTTGGGACACATCTAAATGCAGTTTAAAAACTGTATTTATGTGATTTTCTAGAAATTAATATAAAAATTAAATGGATAAAATCTACCATAAAACAAAAGAAAACTATTTTAGTTTTGGCAAACAGACATTTTATGTGTTTTAAAACTAGCAACCTTTTATGCTACGTTAATTTTCTGTTAACAGTTTCAGGGTTTCTGCAGGTTTTATGTAAGACTTTAAAGACCTTTTTAAGAAAAATGTAAGGAATAAACTGGACCGAATATGTCAGTATGGTCTCTAAATTGAAAATACAACATCCAACAGATCTCAGAAAAAAAGAAAGAAAAAAGCTGATGACTTGAATTGCTCTGCTGAGTCACAAATACCAACAAATATGAAAATATATTTACCTGCACTTTCTGATCACACTGCAAAAAAAGTTGTGTTCTTCCTCTGAATTTTTTGTCTTGTTTTCCAATGCAAATGTCCAAACAAGCTTAAATCAAGAAGATACATGTACCGGAGATGCAAAATGACCAAATAAAGTGAGGTTATGATTAAAACAAGAACAAACATCTGCCAATGGGCTCAGAACGATCTACTTAATTCAAATGAAAAGGTTTTAATATCCCACTGACAGATTTAAATTTTTCAGCATAAACTCATTTATTTTTGTTCAGTTTTTCAGAAAGCAAGACTTCATATCTTCAATTTGCATCTTGAGTAAATGTATCTTGATTTAAGAATGTTTAGATACATTTATTAGAAAGCAAAACAAAAATACTGAGCAAGATATTTCGCTTTTGTTTTTTTGTTTTTTTACAGTGTATGCAACATTTTATACCATGTCTTTGTGAATTTAAGACTTTCTGCTGCAATTTAAGTTCTCACAAACACATAGTTCTCACGAAATAAACAACAACAACGACAACAAAAATGCATTTTTATCTATAATGCATTTTAAAAAATCATGGGACAACTTTTTTGTTGTTTCAGATGAACTTTGTGTAATATAACATACATAACAAGTATATACAACATAAGTATAGAAAGATTATATGAATATAAGTTTCTTGGTGTGATTTTACACCATAAATTCTGCTGGAAACCGCACATAAAACACGTCAAAGCAAAATTGGCAAAGATAGCAATACTGAATAAACCAAGATATATTTTGGACAATAAAGCAATGCATGTTTTGTACATTAAACTTATATTACCGTATTTGAGTTACTGTGTGTAAATCTGGGGAAACATTTACAAAACTAATGCATATTACAAAAGAGAGCAATTAGAATCTTCAATACCGTTGGACATTTGGAACAGACAAATTCTTTATTTTTAAAGTCACATATATTGAAGTTCATTGATGTGGTTAAATTTAAGACGGCACAAGTCATGTTCAAAGCAAGAAATTCTTTACTTCTGGGAAATTTACTAAAAATGTTTATGGAAAGGCAGGGTGGGTATAATTTGAGAGAAGAATTAAACTTTAAAAAGCTTAAAATAAGAAGAGCTCTAAAAAGTATGTGCATTTCTGTTTGTGGGGTGAGGTTGTGGAATGGTTTGGAGCAGGTGTTAAAACATTGTACAAATAATAAACAGTTTAAAAAAGTTGTATAAAAATAGTATCTGCTAACAACGAACAATGATATATTTATCTAACATTAATAAATTATGTAAAAGATAATAAGTCTGATCACAACATATAATCAGTGCTGTTAATAGTGTTCACTGTTTGCTTGAAAGCATTTCATTAACTAACTGTATGATTTTTACTGTACTTTTCTGCCGTATTGACATCACCTTGACAGAGTCACCACTGATAAGCTACTCCTAAATGTAATGTAGAAACTTTCATTTTCTGGGAAGCTGCTTTGCAACGATTTGTACTGTGAAAAGCGCTATACAAATAAACGTGAATTGAATTGAACTGAATTGAATTGAAAAATAGAGTTACCATATTCAGATAATAATCATATTTTCTTTAGGTCATTCATTGTGCATAAAATGCAACACTAAAAGAGAATATTTCTTGAAGATGTACTGTAAATGTTTTAATCAGCAGAACATCTGTTAAAGGTGAATTGTGAACAACTGTTGAGTCAAATTAAATTGCATGTCATTTGCAATTAAATGAAAATGTATTACGGGTTAAATTTATAATAAATGCAGTTAACTGAACTTTAGAGTGCTTTTTTTAGTGCTTTTAGAGTGCTTTTTATAAACTCATTTAAGTAGGACTTAAGTACATTTTTATAAGTAATTTCAGTTTTTGAAATAAGCTTAAAATGCAATGCCAAATATACTGGCAAGCGTTTATGGTAAACTAAAATATACTTTAATGTCATTTTCTATTAAAACTTGACTGTCATGTATTTAAATATATTTTAAATTGCACATTTGTAATGATGAAGTTGCAATGTCCAAGATTTAAAATATATTAACTTGGCTATTAACTAGATTTAAAATGTAATCTTGAATAACAAGCTACAGTTTAAATTATAATCAAGTACTTTACATGTGCTTTAGTATGTTAGTCAACACATCAAAACATGTGCACTTAAAGCACAACAAAAGATTATTAAAACAATTATTTAAATTGTATTTAATATAAATATTTTAATTTGACATTATTACAAATTGCACTTTTTAAAAGTGTACTTAAGTGTGTTAAGAATCAATCATGAAAGTAAACTTAAATACACTTAAGTGGCCTCATATTTCATTAATATTATATTATCTGCAAGCACAGTAAAAGAAAAAAAAACTATATACTCTAAGATTGAAATATATTCTAAGATTTAAAGTACAAGTGCACATTTAGTACAATTAAGCACACTTCTTTTTCCGAAAGGTAATACTTTTAAAAAAAACGAAGCAAAATTTCACATGCACATTTCTTTTTTTTTTATCTGTGTGTTTGTTTATCAGTACCTTCTTTGTAACGGCATGTCTTCCTCCTTCTTCTTCATCATCTGAAACGGATAATGACACTGAGGCACAAAGCAGTACAGTCTGTCTCTGTGTGTGTGTGTGTGTGTGTGTGTGTGTGTCTGTTGTGTTAGTCAAATATTTAACAAATGAGTCCTGACAGCACATGGCATAAATAATGAAAGCTGTATAGGACGTATCACTTCAAGGTTATTGACACAAGCAAATTTGACAGTATAGTGGCCTGCTGCATACTCTCCACATGAAATGCAAATGTTGACACTGTATTATGTACCATCTTGACTCTCATACTTAATTAGCTGGTGTATCCATATATTCAAATGAGAGCTTTACCCTGAAGGACACCGTTCTGGAGCTCTGTCGTGTGAACGCAGGTTTCGCAGCTGGTTCGAAATTGCTCGGTGACCCATTTTCATGTCTCTGTGCACACATGCAAAATAAAATAAGGCAGTAAGAGGAGAAACTGTGAGAGAATGCATAATGAATTACACAAGTATAATCAGTGAATAAATGAAGTCTTTTTAGATCTCTAGAATTGACCCAAATTATTCTGGAGTTAATTCAGTTGCTGAATGTGGTTGTAACTCCCGTAAATAACAGAATTAAAGAGCCATTTGAGGAATGACAACCATACTTTAACTGCAGTCAAGATTTCATGTTTAATTCAGTGTGTTGCTTACTGTTTCTTTTTAATTATTTGTGAGATTTACTAGTAATTTCTGGGTGCAAATAGTTTCAAACACTCTAAAAAAAATGATTTGGAAGTTGTAAATAAAACAAAGGTTATTTGAGTATATTTCACAAGAAATTGCTACTTCATTCTTTCTACTTCAAAATGTCATGTTTAATTCAATGTATTATTTGTCATTTATTTGAAACGTTCACTCAGAAATTGCTGACAATTTCACAAATAATTACAAAGTCAATCCTACTTCAATTTCTATTCTCAGTAAAAAAAAAAAATCAAAGTTGTAAATAAAACAAAGATTATTGCTTCCTGTTTTAAAAGAAAGTACTATTTCAGTCTTTCTGCTTCAAAATGTCATGTTCAGTTCAATGTTATTTGCCGTTTAATTGAAACTTTCACTCAGAAATTGCTGGCAAATTTCACAAATAATTACAAAGTCCGTTTTTTTTCAGTTGACACTGTAAAAAATGTCTTTTGAAACTGTAAATAAGACAAATATTACTAGAGGTTTTTTAAAATAAAAAAAAAACTATTTCAGTCTTTCTACTTCAAAATTTCACATTTAATCCAGTGCAATTTCTTTGTAATTAACTGTGAAATTTACTAGCAATTTTTGAGTGAAAACTGTTAAACTAAATCCTACAGTGTATATGGTCCCCTTTATTGTATATCATATCTGTGAAAATCTCCTGCTTTTTTGGCCGCAAGTATAACAGTAAATGTCATAGCATAAATGTTCCCCTAGAGGGAGCCCTAACATCATTCTTCTTTAGTACATTATACTATTCTTTAAAGTACCATATATATGCCACTGGTACATATATATGTCAACGTACCATGGTATCACCATAGTAATGTTTGTAGGGAAACTATGGTCGCACTCTCCTGTTTCGCCTGTACATACTATGTACTTGTTTTAGTAATTACAAAATCTGGGTAATAGATAACCCTGAACCTACCCCTCATATTGTTAACCCACTTACCTACTTTTTTAGGTAAGTTAACTGTAAGTACACATACTGTAAAATAAAGTGCAACTGAAACTGTACTAAACAAGACAGCAGTGCTGTTTGTGTGAATCTGTGGCTGTCTCACCGCTGTGTCTCCATTCGGTGTGGGGCTCATAGAGCCGGAATGGGCGGGGCTGTGAGGTGACTCCGCCCTCGGAGACTGAGGGGGCGGAGACTTGGGGCTCAGAGGAGAAACCAGTCTGCTGGTTGCTGAGGGTGATGTGGGACTCTTATTAAAGGAGACGGAGAGAGAGCTGATCAAAGAGAACAACAGTACGATATAATTTGAGCAGGGCAAAGATTGTGCTTTCATTATCATAGTGAGCAACTGCAAACATCTGATTGTCAAATCAGAATGTCTCCAGTGATGGAAATAATAAAAGAGCTGGGTTTACACTACTGTGAGCCCAACAGCTAATTCAAATGTTTAGAATAGTTAGAAATGTAGTACCTCACAAACTTTCGGGATGCTTTCGGGGGAGTTTGGGAGTTTGTTGAATCTTGGTTCGTGCCTCCATTTTCGTGCTATAAAAAGACAAAAAAATGCGATTGAGTCTGTAAATGAAAATGAGCTGGGCAGTGTTAACCTGGGAAATGTGTTAACCGGTTTGTAGGCAGGATTGCTTTGTGATGGAAATGTGTCAAGATGAACAATGCCGTGCACAGCATTTTGCCTCACTGCTGGAGAATTCATCAGTTATGTGCGGCCTTATACTGTTGTCAGGTGCTTGTTTTTAACTCAGCTGTTACATAATAGGAAATAGTTTTTGCACTGTTGCCAGACTTATAATTAATTCAATATAATCTTATCTTTTGGTTTGCATCCACCAAGTTCCAGATGAAAAGAGAAAATAATCAATGTAAGTAACTTTCAGCAAGTACAGTTTTTTTTTATTCATTGGATTATGCAAAAATAGGCATTAACACAAACACAATATATATTGAATATTATCACTAAATAATATATTAAATATTAAACTTCTACAATGATTTTCCAACAAAAATAACTTTATTCTGATAAGTTTAGGGTCAGTGAGGTTTTTTAAATGTTTTTCAAAAGTCTCTCATGCTCACCAAGGCTGCATTTACTTGATCAAAAATTCTACAAACAAACAACTGTTTTCTATTTTAATATGCTCAAATGTTATTTATTCCTGAATTTTCAGCATCATTACTCCAGTCTTCAGTGTCACATGATCCTTCAGAAATCATTCTAATATGCTGCAACAGTGATATTGTTAACGATTCTTTGATGAATGGAAAGTTCAAAAGAACACCATTTATTTGAAATAGAAATCCTAATCAGCATTATATGTATTCTGTTACTATATTATGTCTTCACTGTCACTTTTGATCAGTTTATTGTGTCCTTGCTCAATAAAAGTATTAATAAAAAATCTAACCTTTGAACTGTAGTGTACACCATTACATTTGTACTGTGATGCAAGACGTTGGTCATGCCACCAACCTCAAACCGAAACTCTTAAAATGGATAGACATCAAAGATATTTCCAAACAATTTCTGAGAAAATCTTTAAGAATTTCGTAGTCCGAATTTCAATTCAGGCACATTTTATTTGAGATCACATAACATATTTAGAATTATTGGCTGACATACTGTAAATGGCTGTTTTGGTAGATGCTGGTAACATTGTTTCGAACAAACATAAGCTGATAAATAATTCAAACTACAGATTCATAATTACAGTGAAATACTGCGGTTTAATTAAAAGAAACATTTTAAGACATTTATTTTGGTCCTTTAATAGTTCTTCAGCATTGCTGTGCATTTGGTTACAGACTGCACTGGCTGAGAATTCATCTTTGTTTTTAAAGCTTTCACAGAAGTGACGGCACACTTCAGAAGTGGGTCAAATGACTTAATGTTCTCTCATGTGGAGGCCCTGTAGGTGTGTGTAAGAAAGACTGGGCCTCCCGCAGCTCTTTCTGATACGCCTGTAGATGATTAATTACACACTCTAGAGAGAGAGCTTAGAGCAAGCTGATGACCTCTGACCCCTAGCCACATGATGAAACCTGTCAGATTTACATTGCGCAGAACTGACACCTTACAAAACAACAGAGATAACAGAGAGGAGATCTTATGATTAAACCACTGCAAAACAAGTTCATCCAACAAGTTCATTTTCACTTCGAGAACATGTCTGTGAATGACAAACACAATGAGACGCTGATACCGTGAACTCGATACAACAAGACTGTTTCACTCTCACTGTCCTACTATATATAGCACCTAATGGGTAATGCTACAATGTCATTTGCAACATTAATGTTCCCCTGCTGTGAGAACTGATGCATAACCCTATCAAAAAAACAAGATCCCAGTTCAGGTTACAACCTTTGCAAAGAATATGCCTTGCCAAAACATACAAAGGTTTAAAGTGGTTTATATAAAGAAGTTATTCATAATTGCTCTTAATGGCAAAGTATTTGTTATACCAACAAACGCCAAACCATACCAAGCCCAATAGTACAACCATAAATGCTGGATTTAAAATGCTTTATGACACTGTACGTTGATTCCAGTAGAGTCTGATGTTAATATGTCAAACCTACAGTGATACACTAATGGTGTGTTCACACCAGACGCGAATGTAATTATTCGCGTGAGTAGATTACAAACAAAGTCAACGCAAAGACGCGAATATAGGCGAATTCGCTATGCGAAATGGTGACGCGTTTGCCGCGAACGCGCGATATTCGCCTCAATCGCGTCTTTCGCGCAAGTTAAAAAATTTCAACTCGAGCGGAAAATTCGCACGATGGGTTCTCGCGCAAGCTAATCAGTGAAGAGCTTCTTGACACGTCCAGTCGAATCAGACAATAGAAGAGAGCATTATACATCCCGCGAGTAATCTAGAGCGAGTGACGCGATGCGCATATTCGCTTCGCGTCTGGTGTGAACACACCATAATAAGCATAACAATTACAGCAAATGCAGATAGTGGGTGAAATAGTTTACCTTATGGTGTGTTACACCAAACGCGAATGTAATTGTTCGCACGTTTGGCTTTCCATTGTATTTGGGACTTTTTGACAACAGGTACAAAACAGCGATTGTAGTTATCTCCATCATGGTTGATCACGCTGTTTTTATTCGCACGAGTGACACAAAAAACATCCCGCAAGTAATCTAGAGCGAGTGTCTGGTGTGAACACACCATTAGACTCTGTACTTTATTAAATATAATCATTTCTCTTGAATATCTATTCAAAGAAAAAAGAAATCCATCCTGAAATCTCAAAGAGACTTTTCCTCTCCCTTAAAACAAGATTTGATCAAGTGGTGTTTACGAGATGTATATAGGTCATATAAGATATTGACCCATGCCTTTTTGCTTAAAGGTGAAGATCCAACTCTATGCATGTCCAACTCTATGCATGTTCTGCATTCTTTTTTATGAAGTACGCTCACTTAGGGACTTGTTTAGTAAGATTTTTTCAGAAAGGATTTTAGAATTTTTATCATGTTAATTTAAAAAATCTTGCATATTTTAAACTGCTGTTTTTTTTTCTGTTTGCTTGGTTTTTCTGTTTTGTGTTTATGTAACTCTTGTGTTTTGTGTTTATTTTGTGTTTATGTAACTCTTGTATTATTGCAACTCAGTTTTTGCCATCAAGATAGCCTCAGATGCTGACATGGCAATAAAAATAAATAATAACTACTACTACTACTTAAAGGAAAAAAAATAAAAAACATAATTGTTTATTGTCCGCTGATGAAGTAGTTGGTAGATTTTGGAACTGATATAAGGGGAACTTAAATTAATTGAAATAAGACAAATGTTAAAATAACTACAAGTCAATATATGTCTTATGTTAATTAACCTCATCAATAACATTTATTTAATTTTTTTTCTTGTAAGAACCACCAGGGTTCCCACAGTCGTGGAAAACTTGAATAAATGACTAATGTGATTAAATGTGATTTCTAGACCTGGAAAAGTCACGTCAATTAATAAAATCCTAAAACTCCATGGGAAATTTTATAATCAAAATACATTTTTCTAGTTATGCCAAGATCTAAAATATCTTATTGGGTACTATAAAAGTTAAATAAAAATCATAATCAATTGGAAATCATAATCAACTGGAATACGCATGTCAATTTATTGGTTAAATAGAGTGAGAATCTTAAAGAACATGCAGCTTTAAATTTCTGGAGTTCTTAAATTGAATTTACCGAAACTAGGATTGTCTGGCTTTCGAATATCCTGGAGTCACCCTAGCAGTACATAGTTCGGATGTCTCTCTTATCTGACCCATCCATTATTTCATGTACTGAAGTCTCTACTAATGAGCTGATGAGTTGATTCAGATGTCTTTTGATTAGGACGAGTCTGAAAACGTGTAGTGATGGGGTGCTTCCAGAAACAGGGTTGGGAAACATTGTTGTGGACACTGCGGGAAACTGAAGTCAAAACAGTTGAGAACCACTTCTCTAGTGTTCATTGGCCAGTTGGCCACAGCTTTCGGCTGATGACAATATATCAGTCTGCCATCAGTCTGAATTTACAATGACAGTGCTCTCAAAGTTGTCAGCTCATTGGTTGTGGAACACATCTACTGTTTCAGTAATCCCAAACTGACCTCAGAACACTTTCACTGCAAACATCCTCTAAAAGCATCACATCACACAGAAGAACCACTGTACATTGAGAACCCATGTCTTCCTACCTTCTCCTGTGTCTCTGAGTCTCTGGAGTTGGCGGGAGGTTCTGGTGACATGAAGGTCTCCACACAGCGCTGCACGCTCTTGAAGAGCTCCTCGTCCTGCTGTTCCCCCAGCAGCTCCACATGGGGCTCCTTATCCGGGCTACCCTCTCTGCCACCATCATCTTCCTCCTTATTCTTCCTCAGGGTTTCAACGTGCCTCATCCTCCGCCGTTCGTCACGGACTCGCAACATCTCCACAAAATCCAGCTGCAGCTGGGCCAGACCGCCACCGGAGTCGCCAGCATCAGCAGGCTCGCTAACACTGGAAACATTATATTAGTGAGACGTCGTTTAGAGTGTTGACGCCATGTTGGCTTTTGAAAATTCATTTTCATGCATTCATACGGGGTTTAAGACTTTAAGGGGTTAAAACCTTGTGGAAATATAAGTACACTTCAGCATATTTTTAGAAAGACGACTTATTAGAGAAATAATACACTTTAAAATAATATAAGTGTAAACTGAATGCATTGTTTTCGAACACTTGCATGTTAATTGAAATTAAATGAAAATGTATTATAGTTTAAATGTATATTAAATGCAACTTCAGAGTGCTGTTTTTGAACCACTTTAGTAGGCTACATCTTTATATGTAATTTCATAATTCTGTTTTCTTTGAAATAAGTGTACTGCTGAATGTACTGACAAGCACTGATGGTAAAATAAAACATACTTTAATGCCATTTCTATTGAATCATTTAAATATATTTGTAATTATACATTTGTAATTATGATATACTTTTAAGATTTGAAGTACGCTACAAGTGCACATTTAATACAAATTATTTCACAAGGTACTATGCAGACTGTTTTTTACACGGAGATGACAGCACTACTAAACTGAGATGATCTTTTTTCCTGTTCCCCTCCATGGGGGTCAGAATTCCATTGTCTTTGTTCTTTTAAAGTACTTTGATAGATTCATCACCCATTTCTGCCACTGGGAGACATTTTGGAACATCAGATGAAACTATACTTGTAAACTTAACTTGTTAATCAGACAAGACACTTATTTTGGGGCAAACTGCTTTTCTTGATAAACATGGGCAGTGTCCACATATGGTATTATGAGACCAAATTACAACATTACATGTAGATCCTATTCATATTCGCTTTTATGATACCATAAACCTTTATCTAAATCTCTCTGAAGCGCTCATCCTTATGTTCTGTAAGGTCAATTGCTTCATGCAAATATTTAACACAAAATTTGCATAAATTTGATATATATCACTGAGTCTCAAGCCAATTACAGCTCTTAAGCAATTTGAAGTGGAAAGAGAGAGCCTTAATACTTATTTGCCTTAAATACACCATTAATGTTGTCTAGAGTTGGGTTTTCTCTGTAATTTTGTCCTTTTTTGATCTCGCACCTACTGGTTTGTGGTTTGGTCTCTTCAGTGGGACTTTCATCCGTGTCTGCTGTAGACTCCCTTGTCTTCCTCCTCTTCTCTCTCTCCACCTCTTCCTCATCCTCCACAGTCCACTGTCGAGCCAGCCTGAAGATCAAACACATCACACATTTAAAACGCATATAAACGTACTGTTTCCAGCATTCCACACTCTAAAAAATGCTGGGTTAAATACAACCCAGTGCTGGGTAAAATAGGGACAAACCCAGCAATTGGGTTGTTTTGACCCAGCGGTTGAGTTAAATGTTTAACCCAACCTGGGGAGTAACCCAACCGCTGGGTCAAAACAACCCAATTGCTGGGTTTGTCCCTATTTTACCCAGCACTGGGTTGTATTTAACCCAGCATTTTTTAGAGTGCACTTTTCTTTGAACACTGATGCTAAATGATAGGTAGACACTAAGGTAGATTGTCTTATACTACTGCATCCCCAAAATATAGTTTTGCCCATATTGCCTAAAAGCTTTAAAAACATTGGAACTTTTGGCTCCAACCACTTTCGATTTCAGTGAAACATTATAAAAGCATTTAATTCAAATTTTCATTGAACTGATTTAAAGCTCTATTCACATGGAGGCAAAAGGAAAGAAATGGCAGGGACGTGCTGAGCTGCTGACTACTGAAATCCATCCTGTCAGTCTTTCTGAAAGTATGAGAAGATGCATTACGATCAAAGGTCTCGATGATATATCCCAGAGGTGAACTATTGTATTTCAGGTTGAAAACAGTGTTTCATTGTGCAATAACTGGTTTGTCAAGCTCTGTTTTGGTTAAAGGATACTCAATGCCTTCAGTCTGAAAGCATGACATTACTTTCCATATGAGTGCATTACACTGTCAAAATAATCACAACCTGCAGCACAAACTCCAACTGCATTTTCAGTTTTTATTTCAGTCATAAAGTTGTCGTCCAAAATGCACATGATGACGATTGTAAATTTGGAATATTATATTGGAAGTGTTGCCCTGGGTGCTATATTTCTGAAACTTAAGTGCCCTTTTGGCTTTTTTGCTTATTTCAAAATCTTAAGGTTTGATTTTTTAAATTAGTATTATTATTTTCATTTACAACATTTAGAGCGAAGAAATAAAAAAGTAGAAACCCTAACAATAACTGCATTCCACTTATAGTTCTGATACTTCTAAGTGCAAATGTCCATAGCACAAGCATTCATAACATCAGTATAAACACTGACACCTCAGCATCTGCAACCTGTCAGAACCCGCAAAAACCGTTCAGACCAAACAGAATAAACGCTAAATGTATATTTCAATCTACTTACGTTGACAAAGCAGACCAGTTTTTCCGGCTAATAGACATTATTTTTGTGTTGTTGTGTTGAAGTCGGTTGGAGTGTGAAGTGTCGCGCTCTTCGCGGTGTCTGTCTGTGAGCCACCTTCACCAGAGCCGCGTCACCTGACCACCACCATCACGCGGCGCTCGCATCAGACATCTTCAGTCTGCATACAACATGTATTTTATCCACTATGTCCGTGTTAAAGCCTTTGAGCAGCTGCGTGTGTGGACGAAGAAGAAGGAACACTACAGCACGACAATCACTACGCAGGAACGCTGTCTTTAGAAATAACATAAGTAGGATATTGGGATTCATAAAAAACTTTAAAGTACATAAAAAAAAGAGGGAGAGGTTGGTGGATTGGGGATGTAGAATAAGTAAACAAACTATAGCTAGCCTACTTAAGAAAGAAACCTCAAAACATATGTTGTTTTAGTTATGTGACATGTCAAAAAGCTAGAAGCAATATAATAAATGGCCAAAAATATATGTTATAACTAAAATATATTGAAATATTATTATTTTCCTTATATATTTTTAGGATATTTTAACTAAATAACTAAAATATGACTTGTAACCCCAGAGAAAACTCAAAACGTGTATTGTTTTAGTTAAATAAAATGTCAATTACATACCTACATACAGTTTGGATGAGCTTTTTGTGCTTTTTATATTATGTGTTTAATTTCAGCACTGCAAGTCAGGATTATAAGCTTTCGTAAACAATAATTCGCAGCCAGACTATCAGAAAAACATGCCAAACTGAGCATGGGAATCTTTTGGAGAGATTAAACGTATATAATGAGCCTTGTACATCAACAAATATTTCTCATTGTTTATCCTAATAATGCACTGGTACACCTTCCATTGACTCTTCCTAATAACTGAATATTGACATAATAAAAGATAAACTAAGCTAGTAATTATTTACTTATTGGCCATTTGCACCAATGCTGAGCAGTTGCAATGAATTACAATATCAGCGACATCTGAAATAACAGTATATCTGGTATTTAATAGTATATTTAGTATAAGTTGTTTGTTGGCATGTGAACCGCTCCAATAACTGGTTTAGGCCATTCACGAATGAATCATTCAGTGCGATTTGCAAACTGATTCAATATGTTCATTGAAAAGAATCAGCTCGTTCACAAATCAGACATCTTTATGATGTGTTAAAGCAGGAGCTGAACTCTAAAGTTTGAAATAACGAGGAATAATATGTTTTTTTTTATGAAGTAAAAGGTTCAATATTATGCTTCAGAATGGAGACAAGTAAAAGTAAAAATGTAAAAATACTGTCCACTGCTGGGTAATCGACGGCATGCGACTGATGCAGTTCAAAGACATTCAATTGAGCATCCATTTAATTTGCTGGTTTCACTACACTATTGAAGAATTTCTCTTTTGTTGCGTTTCATCTCTCTGATCAAATAAATACAATTAAAAAAAGGTTATTTCCACTGAAGTCAACTACACATCCACACAAAAGCTTTTCTTCTAGTGTACCATACACCCAACCTGCATTATATTCAAGACAAACGCTGAAAAGAATGAACATTGTCACTGCGCTCTAAAATCGTTGCCTTTTACTCCTCCGCTTCATGTCCCATGAGCCTCTGCCTTTCAAACAGCTGCTTCTGGTGATGTCAACCTTCTGTCTGAGCTCTGTTAAGCTCTGAATAGTCAGGGTACATTGTTTCTTTTCATTGCCTATTGCTCGATCCACAACTTGTCCAAGTGCCAGTCCAGATAGAAGGTTAGAAGGTTAGTAATGTTTTCACTGGCGTAACCTTGAAGGATTAACAGTTTCCTCCCATTATCTTACATGGAACATTCCATGATCTTTCTACTTGTGTATAGTTTTGTTTTATAAGGTTTGATTCATATCGATATACCCATCTGACATGGCTTGAATGGCTTGGTCATATAACTTTACATGTTCAGATGACGTCATACCTTCTCAGTATCCTCTTTCTTTACAGATTTGAGGTTGGCTCGTAGGTCCATTGAGACTTTGTGCTTTGAGCCTAGGAGAGATCGGAGGATGGCGTCTGCTGAAACCCTCACCCTCCTCAGGGTGGGCCGCTTGAACTTCCCCCTCAGGTCCAGAACTTTAATGTTCAGGTCTTTGACCTAGAGGATGGACGGTCGTTTGTTTAGTTGCTTATTAGATATCTATATGCATATATACACACTAAGGCTTTGTTCCAAAAGCTAGTGAGCTCACTACATAGATAGCATAATTATACCTTCACAGGTTCAAAGGTAGCATTGCTATCTTTTTTGAATTGAATAGTATTTCCGAATTCTTATTCATAAAACAGTAGACAAAAAAACGATTTTATGTGCATTTTGGTGCAAATGCTGAATGGAAATGGCAAGATACGCATAGAGTCTTAAAAATATGCATAAAAAGCTTATGCACTCAACTGAGTCGGATCAATTTTTTATCCGATAATAAAACATGCATAAACCACGATGGAAACACATTTACTGAATAAATTGCTATTATATGATTAAGACCCGCAGTGGCTTCTCATACTAAGAATTAAAAATTTTTTTTACTGATATTTGGCACCAGTTTATCAGGAAGTGACAATTTTGTTCTCTTCATCTCGCTGGATGGAAACGGTGATGCAAATGTTTTATGCGATATTCCAATTTTGTGCATAATTCAAATTCGCAACTTTGGATGGAAACAGCTAATGACAGCATGATGTAGTATGTCCGGATTAAATTCATACTACACACATTCATACTGTACTGCTGCACTGTAGTACTCAGACAGTGTGTGATTCCGGACGCAGCTCACGTATTTGTTGTGGAGAAGGCAATCCCATAATGCACTGCAATGTAAAAATCCATGCAAGATAGCAAGCGAAGCAAGAGAAATGTCAATTATGAACAAAATTCTTTCAAAAGTGAACAGTATATCTAAATATATTTAATACTAATTAATGTACTATTTTAGCAAATATTTGTGTGTACTTTGATGTCATTTTTATGCTGATTAGAGTCTCATGTTGTTAGCTTAGCAACATGCTAATGCCAAACTGTACTGGAATCAATTGGGAGTTGATTCCCATGAGTAGCACTTTTTGTACGACACAGTTGTAGTCTATTTACATTGTATCTAATTAGATTCAATTTCAGTTCGTATCTTCCCTTAGAAGGCAATTGACTAGGCCTATGTAGGGAGTAGACAGCAAGGCAGCTCATAGCCCATACCTCTGTAAAAAAAAAACATCTACCAAAATTTCTACCACCTTTTCATGAAATCACAATCACAAAGAATTGCACACTAATATTAGAAGCCTACAAATAGAGCAGATGGAGACAGTAACTTGTGACATTGTCCAGCTGGTTATTAAACTATGGCTTATGTGGTTTTCATACCTCACGCTTATTCAGTAAGACTTTGGCTTCAATATCATAGCGCTCCTCATCCACCACATCAATCTTAGCATGAAGCTCTTGACAGAGTTCCTAAAAGAGACAGAAATGTTAACTGAATTTCAGGAATCCTTTTTTTTTATGTGAATGCGTGTTATATTACACACGGTGCCGACTAACAACATAAAAGCTCAACCAAAAAGGTCTTTTGTTATAAGAAACCAAATATCAAATGGCAATTTTCCTACTTATCGTTTCACTCAAACATACATCTCATAAAAATGTCCATGGTTGGCTATTTACATTGCAATTAGTCAAATTAAGATAGGCATTGGGCAAGACATTTGCATCAGCCTTATGAAAGCTAATATGCAAATAAGCAATGGTTGCAGTAGCACAAGCAGCAGTGATTGTACCATTAGATTTCAAGTCGTGAGGATTGTTGTGTGGCACCAAATGAGCAAAACTGTAAGTTTGGAGGGGGACTTCATTTAGCACGGTTACCTGAAGCTCAGCGAATGACATGCCCTGTGTCTGCAGAGGAGGAATTTTCTCCAGCAGATACCTCTGCTTCTCCTCCTCTTTATCCAACATCTCCTGATCCAGCTCCTCTTTGGCCTTGGCCACCATCAAACTCTGAAACCACACACATCTAAATGTCAATGGGCCTGTGACTGTCCCAATACCCAATCCGTGGTCTTTGCTTTTGACAACTTGTCTACTTCTGTGGCATATTTTGGGTATTTAGCCCAAGTGTTCAAGTGGGACCACAAGTGTGTAGAACGTTTAATTACCTGATGGGACACACTTACAGTGTTGTATAAAAATCCAAGTAAAGTATTTACAGAGCTTTATTTACACATTTTGGTTTTCAATACTTTGCACTTTAAAATAAATTTCTTAATGTCTCTTTAGTATCCCTATGTAACACAAGACATTGTTTATTAATTGTGGTGCTTGCAATTAAGTGATACAAATCAGTTGCAAGTGTTTTACTACCAGATTATATGTAATATATTAATTAATATGATGAATGATGGGATAAGCTTAGCCTCAAATACTGCTCTGAAGCCATAATTTGAGATATTCTGGATTTAGTGTTCATTAAGGGCACTGAGCTTTGGCATTTTTCGGTCCTGGTACACACTTACTTTTAAGACTAGAATTGTGGAATTGGGACAGTCCCAACATTATCTTGGTTAAGACATCTAGTGATGTGTTATTGACTCAAAAAAAAAAATACTATTCTTCTTATGAATTAGTGATTTTAACAAACCTCTAACCTCCAAGTATTAAAATCTTAAATCTCAAATATTGCTGCTTGTTGAGCGGGAAAAAAATGATAAATATTAATGTAAATGTTGAATATATACGTGCTGCAAACCAACCTTTAGCATAAGCTTTCTTGAGGCTGAGATCTTGGACTTCCTCTGGGCCAGAGATGTGAAAGTTATACCGCAGTACAGGTAGTACAGATGATCAAATAATCAAAGTTTTAGTTGATTTGTTAGAAAAAAATAATGCATAACTTACCTCTTGCCTGAAAATACAGCATAAAATGTACATTAGTATATACTGACAACTTATTACCAGAGATTATTGTTGGTATTAGAGATCCACACTTACCCTTGTTCAGGCATCTTGGCAACTAAAAGAGAGCAAAATCATTTTATTCAGTGATTTCTAGATGCATTTGATACATCAAATTTAACTCCCACTGAATTTCCACTGACTGAATTTAGGAATACATCACGGCCACATCCTGTCCTCCTCTGACCCACTCACATTTTCTGCATATCTCTAGTCAGTGACCGAAACACCCCTCAAACAAAGTCATGAGGGATCCTACTACTTTCTCAGCTGGATTAACACAAGAGCAAGAATTTGGACCCGTCCGGTTCCACAAATAGAAAGTTATCTAAAGAGGTAAAGCATTTGGTGTAGGGTACATTTTGGAAAAAATAAATGCTTAAGGTTGTAAGAAAACCGTCAATTACTCACAAATATCAACACAGAACAACTGTCCTAGGTAAATTTATTATATTATATTATATTATATTAGATTAGATTAGATTAGATTATTCAATTTATCTGCAGAAATTATTCACAAATTGATAAATTGATAAAACTACTAATTATATTAAATTATATTTCTCTAATGCATCATAATAACCCATATACTTACCTGACCATTACGAGAGACTTTATTAATTATGAAAGTTATGAGAATGTCAGGATGAAGAACGCTGATAAAATGAGACTTTCACTATTTCAAAAAGCTATTAATAAGACAATAAAACAGTGTCTGGAAATTAAATACAGAAATGTACTAAATAAACAAAAAAACAAGAGTACCTCAAAATTAACGGAAGACCGCTTGCATTTAGTTTAGCATGAAATATATATTTTTTCAATGTCTCTTGTGATCAGCAGATGTCCCATCAGTAGAAGCATCTTACCTTACAATGTGGGTTTGTATCGTGTTGTCCTCAAACGGATTATTGATAACAGAATAGAGATGTGCCCTCTTATTTAACCCACAGCGTCTCTGTATCTCTAATCTGTCAGTGGAGGATATTATTAGAGCGCAAATCTTTCACTCTCTCCTTACACGTTCGGTTCATCTCATGGCTCCACGGCTCTTTACTATCTGTCTGCTGTGCCAGTTTATCTGCTCAGAGCTGATTCGTCTGCTATGCTGTGAAATGTCAATATGCAGTGGCTCCAAAAAGTATTTGGACACTTAAGCCACTCTTAATTCAGAATGTCATTGTATTACTTATAAAATATCAAAACATATGTTGCTAGAGATTTTCTCAGGACTAACAGCGCTTTTCTGAGGCATTTTATTGGCAGTGATTTTTTCCACACAGGTGTCCGGTTGGAATAAACACAGGTGTAGATCAACTATCAACATGGTCCACTAACATCTGGCAACAATAAAATGTCAGAATTAAAGGAATAGTTCACCCAAAAATGAAAATATGCGAAAAAAAATTCTAATCCTCAGGACATCCAAGATTTAGATGAATTTGTTTCTTCATGGGAACAGATTCAGAGAAATGTAGCATTGCATCACTTGCTCAGCAATGGATCCTCTGCAGTGAATGGGTGCCGTCAGAATGAGAGTCCAAACAGCTGATAAAAACATCACAATAATCCACAAGTAATCCACACCACTCCAGTGCATCAGTTAATGTCTTGTGACATGATAAGTTGTGTGTTTGTAGTAAAGAAATCCATTATTAAGACGTTACTATCCACTATAATGCTTCCTACAGTTCATTTCGTCTGAATCAGGAGAGAAATACGTACACATCAAGAAACGTTTACAAGCCAAAACAGTTCTAAACAAATATATTGGTGGATGTTTATGTGAGAGCAGACAACAGGAGATTGACTTTTTCACAGGAGGAAGTGTTATTATGGACTGGAGTCTTGTGGATTACTTGTGGATTACTGTGATGTTTTTATCAGCTGTTTGGACTCTCATTCTGACGGCACCCATTCACTGCAGAGGATCCACTGGTGAGCAAGTGATGTAATGCTGCATTTCTAATAAATGCTAATGTCTTACATCAAAGTTCACATAAGAAAGAGTGTTTTCTCCTCGGGGTGTATTGTGTGTGTGTGTGTGTGTGTGTGTGTGTTGTGATTTGTCTGTCTGCATGTGTGTGTTTTGAATCCAGCACCTGTCGAGCAGCAGGGCCACATTCCTCTCCTCACGGACCCCCCTGCTGTGCTGAAACATCTCTCTCAAACCCTGATCCTCTCATGCTGACCTAGAAAAACACACACTGCATGATGGTCTCATCTGCAATGATTGTGAATATGTATTTTTGGAGCAGAACTAAAGATACAGTATGCCTGATAAAGGCAAGACACCACGGGTGAATAAGGTAAAAATTTTAATTAGAAATCATACTTTCCCCAGTTGATAATTACATTAAGAATTGCAAACATTAAAGTCTTGGAAAGGCAATTCAGAGAATTGTTTCTAAACACAAACATTTTAGAAATGTATTGCTGAAACACGTTACAACAACTATATGTGAACTGTAGCACTGAATCGTGGAGTTAGGCCATTAAATAGTTTTTCACTATTTTTGTATTCATGATTTTTTGGGCGGGGCTGAAATCATGTCTGATCCATTCAGGTTGTAGCGGTATTTGACAGAGAGGCGGCAGCTTTCCCGCGAGTGGGCGTGGCTTCAGCGCCGCCAGCGGACACGCCCCGCAGAGAATACTGCTTATTTTTTTTTCAAGATTTTGATACCTTATTTTATTTACTTGGCGTTTTTTTTGCCATTCAAATATGGCTGGGTGGTTAACAACACATTTTTTCTGTGGTGTGAAACTCAGAACATATATTTAATATTGCTTTACACAGACTTTAAATTTGCAAATGAGCCATTATCTAATTGAATATGCACTAATTTGCATAATTTTCCAGAACAAAAATCTGAACATTGTAAAGCCAGGTTCAACATTTTTGCTTAATTTATTAATTGACATATTGGAATTAAATATTTTCGGAAAGTTGATTTTAGATATCTGTTTTATCACTCCATAAATCTGAAAATACCGTCACCAAGTTTTTTTTAGGAATAAAATTGTATGTATAAAATTAGACGAATGACATATGAACAAACCCCTCTGTAAATACCCTCAGAATATAGATATGAATAAAACTGTAATGTATATAAGTGTATGTAAGTGCTGCTGAAGCAGAGATTTCTGACTTTGCAGAAGAAAAAAATTATTTTTGATAAAATGGCTTTAAAGATATGTACTGTAATTGAAGTCTACAGACGCAAATAGATAAAGTGTAATAAAATAAACACTTAAAGGTCTATTTAGGATGTTTTCTTTCCATTAGTCTGAGTTATGAAAAGCTGAATAACCCAAAATCTCAAAACTAACCAGTGCATGAAGAATCAATGTTTTTGTCTGTAGTAGTAAAGCAGGAACATCAGATTTCAGTGTTAGATTTATGAATCCACTTGATACAGTGGCCTGTAACACTAGACCTGACCTTATATTAAAAAAACAGCGTGTTGCCATCATATAGGGTCAATGTTATGAAAATATATTTAGACCAAAGTCAAACTGGCATCAAACAACAGCAGCCGCACTCTGCAGAGAATCAGACATTCATTCAGTCCTCCTGAGAACCAGAGAACCTACAGCAGGGCTGTATCTATCAGGATCATGTCAACAGATGCTTCTCTCTACGTGTTTCTTCAGATATGAGGAATATATACAGTATATATATATATATATATATATATTACATTTGACATAGTATATTATATTATTATAATGTTTATATTGCATAGCCATTTGAGCTGCAGAAATTCTTCTTCGTAAACATCAGTCCACATGATGTTTGAGTCAGTCTGCCCTCTGCTGGAGATCTTTATGCACTTTCATCCAATCAAATGTAACTTTTACATTTTATTATGTAACTCAGGGACTCCCAAACTTTTTTGTCAGGGAACTCTGTCGATCTAAAATGTTTATTTGAAGTACCCCTGAGATTTTAAGTTAATATCTTAATAAATTAACAACACATTTTCATGTTCACAGTTCTCTGATGTTGGGTAATGGTCACATGACATTCAAGTAAACAAATAAAATATTTAAGTGTGTGTGTGTGTGTTTATTATTTAGATTTTCTGTTTTAATTATTTAATTAAAGGCAGAGTAAGTGATTTTTCAAAACAAAACAATTGGCTACCAGAAATCACTTACTCTGCCTTTAATGATCAGCTTTTCATCAACGCACAAACCCCCTGCACCCACAATCTTTTGGGAAACCCTGACAAAATATAATATAATTAAAAAAAAAACTTACTAAAAATATATTCTTAAATATATACCTATTAAATATTTTAATTTTTATAAATATTTAAGACATGGTGAACACATGTAAATAAATATGTACATTATTAATAAATTAATTAATAATTAAAATATACTAACATGCTGAACAAAAATGTACCAATGCACTAATTAGGTCTAACTTTCCATTTATACGTATAACACATAAGTTCACAGTCTTAGTAATGAGTTTTAATAGTCTAATATTTCATGCTGGAACTCAAGTGCGGCTTTAGTTTTCAGGAGAATTCACACTTTATTGACAGAGATCATTCAAGAAAGTGTCTGTTTTCTGTTTTATTAAACACATGAGCAGCAGGTTAAAAGGTCCTGTTGAATTCATCAGGCTCACACTCGTCTGCTATTTGAACGGTTCACACACACGTCTCTCTGCTCTTCACATGCCTCTGTCAATGACGCACACATCCTTCTGGAATGTGTCTAGAGAGAGACAGGACAACCACAGTCAAGAGAAAAATCAACAGCACATTAACGTGAAGATTTCTGCTCCTTACTTTCTTCTGTGAAACACAAAAGAAGATCATTTGAGAAATGTTGGTAAAGACTGCCTTTTATTGAACACTCTCAGGATAAAAATAAAAGGTACAAAAGCTGTCACTGAGGCGGTACCTTTTCAAAATGTACATCTTTACAGCCTTTTTTACCCCAAAAGATGCATACGTATACCTTAGTGTACATATTCTAGATACTAAATGTTTGGATGTTTCACTATGACCACCCCCTCTCCTTGGTCTTCAAAAATGTCTGATATTAATGTATTGACACTCTTATGGAAATATGATAATATTTTGTAATTATCATTTAAATCTGACTCATTTTTAAACTGTGTGTCATAAATCAGCATCTCAGGAAAATGTTATGGGGTTTCAAATCAAAATATGACTTTCTGTTACGAAACAGGACATTTATTTTATACATCATATGACTAAAAGCATGTTTATTACACATTTTGGGAGACACAACAAATAAATAGGGAAAGAAATGATATTCCAATATTCCTATGAAATATTATAGATTATTATGAAAATCTTGTCAATAAATGTAAAAAAAATCTATTGTTTTTGCCTATGCATGTTCATTCATGTCTTTTTATTAAAAAAAAAAAATTTGAGTCCCGATGTCCTCTACCAAGGACGTAGCATAACTTATGAATGAAATCTCATTTTTTATTTTGTTTTTATTTTATTTTTTACATTTTTATTAATGCTCTAAACAGTGTAATGACATGAAAAAATACTAAATTTTTTCCTAAAATGTTTTGCCGGGTCTCAAGAGGTTAATATTAGTACCTAAAATCTAAATGTTATATTAGTAGCTTTTGAAAAGGTACCACTTTTGTACCTTTTTTCTGAGAGTGTATGGACAAAAAACACAAAGACATTTCTCAAATTATCGTCTTGTTCCACAAGAAAGTCATACTGATTTAGCAAAACATGAGGATGAGTGATGACAGAATTGTAATTTTTGAGTGAACTATTACGGTACTTCAAACCGATTTTTATATCCACCAATAAATTAATTTAATAAATTAATCAGCTTTAACATTTGGTCATGATAATGATTTTTTTATTTATTTATTGAATTTTTAATCTAAAACTATTTGGATTATTATTTTTTTATTTGATTAATTAATTTTGTTTTTTTTATTAGTTTTATTGCATTTTTTAAATTTTGTTTTTATATTGTGTTTTCTGACTCTGCTTCTTCCCGACAGCCAAACTTATTCTCTACTACTTCAAACTAATTCGTTGTAGAAGGATGTGCATATATGAGCACCCTTCCTGCAGTGTTTATCATCAGAGCTCAGCTGTTGAACACGCTTCACGTGTATTACTGCAGGTCATTTCTCTCATGACCCGTGAGTGTGTTTATGAGCGTGAATCCCTATACATGCAGTCTGACTGCCACCGTGTGCCGCCTCGAACCCCATTGAAGCCGCAGAGACACACCCTTGGGAAAAGATGCCACAACATGTCCAGGTGCAGACTGAAGCATTATGTAACTGGGAGAGACTGTATGTCTGTATGTGTGTGTGACATTCAACAGGAGTCAAACGAGGCAACCTGATTCATTTTGAACAATCAAATAAATAACTACATATTTATAGCTCTTATCGACTTCTGAAGGACTTGCGACTGAGCAAATTAAAGCTTAGCAACCTCTACAGAACAATTAGTAGCCTGTATTTTGGTCTAATTACAGTTCAACTCTATATACACACAATCAAAGAGGACTTTATTCTGAAACTGCTGTACACAACACAGCAAAGCCATTGCATACATGTGGTGAGGTCCAGCAGGCTGTAAGGAAGCTGCCAGACTGCTGAGTCATCTGGAGACTGTGGCTTTTTTTAACAGAGCCTCCTCAGTAGCTCTGGCTCTGGGGTTTTCCACACACAATCTTCCTATTATTGCAAGGCCGCAGGCACAGCCCAGGGCACCGAACGGCCATGAAAATGCGTATAAATAGTATGCCAAATAAAAACGAAAACTCGTGGTATTGATACGCAAAAATTGACTTTGGCGTGTATATGCTACGCACGTGTTTGGCGTGCATATAATACACAGTTTTCGTGTGCATATGATACGGAATTTGTTGGCGTGCATATGATACGCAGTTTTCGCCTACATATGATACGCATCAACCCCACAACCCTAAACCTACCCATCGCGTAGCATATACACCCCAAAGTCCATTGTTGCGTATCAATACCACGAGTTTTCGTTTTTATTTGGCGTACTATTTATACGCACTTTCATGAGATCGGGTTAGGAGATGAGACCAGAGCTACACTGGAGAGCGTGGAATATGACAGTCGATAGGCGCCTACACAGTCTTCAATGCTGCCTACACACTCAGCAGGGGACATCAGTAAAAGTTCACTTCACTCGAGTGCATTAGTTGATTTGGAACGGATTGCAACATCATGAAACGCAGAGTCATGCAAATACAGTTACAGCGATCGATGCCTATGAGTGTGTGTTTGTCAGTGTTTTTAGTTCTAATATTGCGATCAACAGCAAGCCTAAGTTCCTGACGGACATTTTAACATGCATGAGGGGTGAACTGTGTTTGATGTTTGGGTATTATAAAAACTATAAAAAAATGCATTTTGCTTAGTTCATTATACTTATTTTATGGAATGAAGTTTCATTTGTGGCTCAAAAAATACATATTATTCAAAGACTGACATTTTGGCTTGTCAAAAATGTTACATTCAGCTCTTGAAAATTTGTTGACTTTAAAATCATGTTTTTTTTTTTTTTAAACCAGGAAAGGAATGGTTTTGATGCACAATGTTGTTTTTGTCTTTGTCTCTTATAACAAAAAAGTTCTGTTCTGTTTACCCTGGGGGGGTTATCGCTGCTCTCCCTGCTCTCATCCATGCTAGGCTGCATGGATGCGCAAGGAGTTCTTGCCCAGAACAGAACCATACCGCCAATCCAAACTGTATGCTAATTGTCAATCATCTTTGACGATAGTGGTCCTGACAGAAATAGACATATATTTGAACAAATGAATATTAATATTTAAACATCTAATTAAATATTAATGTAATAGAATTTGTCTTCTCAAAAACTCTAAATTTGTTAATACATGTCTGTTGCCATGTTTAATATAAAACATGGTTTGTTTATATTGCATGTCTTTTTAACTGTTATGTGGTCCATGGCCACCATCATAACATTGTGACGGCCCCTTGACTCTTTTCACTTTAGTCAAACCTTATACTGATGTGCAATGACTGATGGGTATTATCTACTTCCATGTGCAGTGATTTATCAATGCATAATTGTTTGCATTTACCATAGTTTTCCACCAACTGGATCTGATCTGCAAGTCATTATTGGGTTGTGACTTTGCAGAAGCATATGTGAAGATTTCATCAGATTTTCAGTGACTTTGAACGGATTTTTCACAGTCTGTCATTTCATTTAGGCATTTATTATGATAACAAACCGGTTGTGGCATGCTTCAGATTAATACTACACTTCCCTTCACGCCTTAGTTTGTTAATGCATGCACTTCCACAGATTACTATGCACAACAGCAAAACACATTCATCCTGATGGAAAAAAAGCCGTTTGACAACTTCTTTGATGGCCTCACGGTGAGACTGACAGCTGGGGAAAGCAGGCAAGGCGGGACATTATTAGTCAGTGAGGCCATTGTCCGGGCATGTGCTGCAGAGACACTTCAGGTTGAGAGTCGAGAAAGCGACTGAGAGCTAAAACACTGCTTCTAATTAGCATTCAAAATCCCACTGCTGCCTCGGGCCTCGACAAACTAATTCACACCGATATGTCTTTCAAAGCCACAAAATCATTCTTTTTATTTAGACAATGTGTACCTAATGGCATACTGAGAGTTGTGCAGAACACATTTCCTCTATAATCTTTTTTACCCATCACAATGCAGACGATTATTATCAAACTTTGGCAACCGCTCTGGTTATGTAGGCAGAATATGGAGAAAATTGTAGTAATAACAGCATTGCCCCGAGGAAAACAAAATAAAAACACATCCATCAAGTTTTCCGTCCAGTCGGGATACATTCCAAGGAACAGCAGCCTGCCGTGCTTTCTGTGTGGTTTAAAAACCTTTACAAGTGAATGAATCCAGATTTCAAATACTTATGAAATGTTAAACAGTGCAGCTGTAAATCATAATTCATCTATGGTTAATGTCTCCTAAAGCAGCATCATGCTTTCACTTATAATACTGAGTGCGAGTCCTCCATTTAGCACGAGGTAAATATGTCTCTTAAAAGTATAAAGTCCATGCCAAAATCCACTCTGGCATTGTGAGGAGTGTAATTAGCATTGATTTATAGTGAAGAGCAATCCATTGGGTCTCTGTTGCCGTTGACTTCTGCAATAAAAGTGCATGGAAAAACTACACCGTGTACAAAACATCCATGGCGTGACACCCACATGTACAAATCCATTCACTGTGTCTGCGAGCATGCCAAGAGGTGTCACTTTGATAAATGGTGGAAGCACAAAAGAAAAGAAATAAATGAGTTTTAAAGTAGTCTGCGTTTTTCATCAGGTGTTTTCTTAACATTGGGCTCCTGCCTTCACTTTCTTGTCCATGGTTTCTCCTCTTTTGGATCCAGTCCTGCGTCTGGGTTGAGAAATCTAGGGGACACAACAGTCATACTGCATTAGTTTAAAGACTTGTGAGATTCATCCAGTGAAATCTATTTTTTCAGCACACTGGAGGTTTTTTTATTATTAAAGGGGTCATATGATGCGATTTCAAGTTTTCCTTTCTCTTTGGAGTGTTACAAGCTGTTCGTGAATAGATAAGATCCCAAAAGTTGCAAAGACTAAAGTCTCAAACCCAAAGAGATATTCTTTATAAAAGTTAAGACTCTGCCACGCCCCC
>NW_015646350.1:436648-446598 GCF_001515625.1 Sinocyclocheilus rhinocerous | reverse complement strand
TTTTGGGCAGTGTAGAGTAGCACTTGTTGTTTGTCATTTCTCTGATCACAAATGCGGAGATGGTTTTATGTTTACGTGGCGCGATGCAACGCAACGCGTAAAAAGACAGTATAAGTCATTATAATCCGTAATTATGTCCCCACTGGATGGGTTTTAATGTTTTTGTCTCGTCGCTCCGGCCGGACAGGGCATCACAATATGGTAAGGGGCGTAACATTTCCGTCACACGCTTGAGGTATTCGGCCAATCACAACGCACTGGATAGCTGGCCAATCAGAGCACACCTCGCTTTTCAGACCGATGAGCTTTGTAAAAATCGACGCGTTTCAGAAAGGCGGGGCATAGAGGAGAAACAATAATGTACAGTATGTGGAAAATAATGTTGAATATTAAACCACATAAACACATTTCATTACACAAAATAATGTTCTTTTTAGCAACATCATATGACCCCCTTTAATATGTTTCCATGCACAAATGGAAATGGCATAAAACTAAAATCTCACAATCCAAATTGTGTGTATTTGTAATGCATGATTGCAAATTACTGTTATTAGCAAAGAAAATATAATATCTGGTCTGATTTCCACGTTTCATTCAGCATGAATGCCTTTATAAATAAAAATCCTTAAAGAATGCGTTTAAAATGTCTATGGGATTTTCTAATAAAATCTGGAACCAATTGTAAAGTATTCTAATGGGATCAAATAAGAGTTTTAAAACATTCTATTGAATAACATGAAAGATCCAACAGGATTTTATAACTATTTATTAATAATGTGCTTTGGGAACCCTTTTGAATTGATGAATGGCTTGCTAATAACAGGACAATCACTTAGGGAGCAATTGGTGTTTTAAAATGTTCTTTAATGAGTATTTTTTCCTATGGATATAATTGTCCTATTGGGAGCTTTGTGCTTTAAAATATCCAGCTTTTGTTTTGGGAATTTGGGAATATTGAGAATTTGAATTTTAAGCAAATTCCAAATATGATCTTTTAGAATTGACTCCAAATTATCATCGAAATTCCGAATTGAAAGTTCTTCTCTCTTTTTTTTTTTTGGGACTCGGGCAGCTATTTCATACAAAACTTTTAGTAAAGTCTCTCAAAACTATAAAGGAATATTTAGTCATGATTTTCCGTGTGTCAGACCGGACAGAGCGGTCTTTCATTGAGCTCAACCCAGTAAATGAATAGCAGATGGATACTTGATTCCTGAGAACGCTTCTCCATGCTAGGAACACACAAGCAGCCCTTCCAGAATAAACGCCGGTCAACATCAAAATCAGTCGTCTTTACCCTCAAAGCTCGACGTCTCCCTCCCCGCAGCTGCCCAGATGTGACAAATGTCTGTTCCTGCCGGTCTGAACGGCGACGCGGTTTTTGAAGCGCACCAGCGCGAGCGCGATCTCCGCGTTCCACGCCGTTCCCTCCTGCTGGCACCTGAAGTCAATCTCCTTCCCGCCGTTCATCACGATGGTGAAGTACACCAGACCCCGTTTATACTCCACGCAGTCCAGCGTGGTCATCTGCTCGAAGAGCATCTCTTTACCGCTCTCGCCTTTACAGTCGTACAGACGGAGCCCGTCCTCTGACAGAACGCACCGCTTCTTCTTCCACAGCTGCAGAACTCCATTACTCCTCTTCTCCAGATAGCCGTCCTTCATGACTTTACACTGGTTCATTCTGAACAAAGGTTGGAGTGAAACAAAAACGAGAATCGACGAAGCGTTCGCTGCTGTTTTCGCGCAGCGTTAACGACCGAACATTGCACGCAAACGCGCATAACCGCTGTGCGCCCATACAGTATAAAACGCCTTCATTTATTTGGTTTCGCTCAACTTTAGAGGTTCTGCTGAAAATAATTCCACTAAAGGGATCCGTTCTTGATTCTAACGCATCGTTGCCGCATTCCTCTGTGGCTAAAGATCAATTTCCGACTTGTAAATACTTTTACAATCTACTTGGAAGTCCTGTAGCCTGGGCATGTTGGTACTTGCTCCTCTGAAAGAGACTCTTCTCGTGTTTCTGAAGGCTTCCCCCACCCCACCCGCTCGTGACGTCATGGGGATTAGTCCTAACTGCTCACTGAAATGCTGCTGGAGGACGTCCAATCATGTCATGGCATCTTTACTTCAGACGGCTTTTTGGTGAAGGGCCTTTCTTTTATTCTATTGAATCACTTTGACGGGATACTTAACGTGTGACTACTGTTATTAATCCCTCAGTCAAAATCTTTTTTTTTCTTCAGAATTCCTGTTATACTAATTTAGAACCAAAGGATCCTAATAGGATTTTTTTTATAAGACCCCGGTACAACACAAAATTGAAACTTAGGGGCCAGTTGCATAAACTTAGCCACCATGTTAAGACTGTGTCTTAAGAACTAGTTTGACCAACTAGCAGTTGCCAAGAATCAGTCTTACTTTTCATTTAGAACCAAAGGATCCTAATAGGATTTTTTTTATAAGACCCCGGTACAACACAAAATTAAAACTTAGGGGCCAGTTGCATAAACTTAGCCACCATGTTAAGACTGTGTCTTAAGAACTAGTTTGACCAACTAGCAGTTGCCAAGAATCAGTCTTACTTTTCCAATACAAATAAGAACAATCAACCTTTTCATAACTGAATGAAAAAAGTTATGACCAGTCTTGAAGAAAAAAAAAATTAGGTGACTACATTTTTAAGACTAGTCTAAACAGTTTATGCAACCGGCCCCTGATCTTCTATAACACATTTGGATGATACCAATTTTGATAGTCTCTGTAGAACAAGGAAAATAATCAAATCTTTCTTTTAAAAAAATCCTAAAGCTCTACTATAGTTTCAAAACATTAAAAAAAAAAAATGGGTTCTGATAGAAGTTACACAATATCCCATAGAAAATTGTAGAAAATAAATAAAAATAGTAAACTATGGTAGGTCAGGGTGAATATTTATTCTTGTTCAAACTTCACTCTTGCTCAAGCCTTTTTCTGTTTAATAACTGAGGCCAAAATCTCGCATTAACTTTCAGTGCACACTACCAAAAAAACAAACAACAACCTCACCAAATCTTTGAATGGACACAGTCATATTTTAGCTGGAAGCAATGATGGTTTTTTTTTTTTTTTTTTTTTTTTTTTTGAGGTATCACATGCTCTGTGCCATGTGCTACCTCAATTAAACAAAAATTCCCTTCCCAAATAATTTCAATATTTTGCCTATGCTCAAGTAGATAGAGACCTTATGTAGCTCCGCACCTTTTCAGCGCTGCTCTTGTTGTCTTCTGTCTTCCGCTTGTATTTCCACAGCGTGAACGTAAGGTCGTACAAATCTATGAATGAACTGCTTGTTTTAAAAACTTCCGGTTTACTGATATTGCTGGGTTGTTTCAACCCAACTTTGGGTCAAATATGGACGAGCCCTGACTTAAACCCAATTGAGCATCTCTGGAGAGACCTAAAAATGGCTGTCCACCAACGTTTACCATCCAACCTGATAGAACTGGAGAGGATCTGCAAGGAGGAATGGCAGAGGATCCCCAAATCCATGTGTGAAAAACTTGTTGCATCTTTCCCAAAGACTCATGGCTGTATTAGATCAAATGGGTGCTTCTACTAAATACTGAGCATTTTTCAGTTTTTCTTTTTTAATAAATCTGCAAAGATGTCAACAATTCTGTGTTTTTCTGTCAATATGGGGTGCTGTGTGTACATTAATGAGGAAAAAAAATTAACTTAAATGATTTTAGCAAATGGCTGCAATATAACAAAGAGTGAAAAATTTAAGGGGGTCTGAATACTTTCCGTACCCACTGTATATATATATGACATGTTGTCGCTTTATTCATTATTTGGTGTTTAGTTGTTGAATGACCGATCAAATATGATCAAATCATGAATTTACTGAAAAAACCTGATGAGTCTTGTTATTCGGTTCAAAACATTGGTGGACTGAAAGCTCTTTATCTTGTGTCTCAGGAAGCGAAACTCATCCGATAGTGTTGTCTTCTTCACTGATACAACTCAAATGGAATGATGAACATCTTCGAAAGTCACTGTTGGTCGTGGGAAATAGGTGCTCTTTTCATAGCTGAGACATTATTCTATTTTGCATTCTGTCCACTAGAGGACAATCTTTACCTCTTCTTAGCATTTGAAACCTAATTCAAAGGGTCCATACTGTGTTGTTTCACACATGCCACACATTAAATAAGAACATTTAGGTCATCTGCACGTATTGGAACCAATGTCACTGGTCTGACATAATCACTGGAAAGATGTACCTTGTATTATTAAAGATTTGTGATGAACATTCATCCACTTGCTACAAATAATGCACGCTACAGCAAGATTTTAACGCTATGAATGACACCTATATTAATGCCTGTATCATTTCAAAATATTTGCCTGTCTTTCTTTCACAGATGGAATGTGTGTAGGTGGTTCATGTTAATGCTAGATTTGGCAGGGGCTCTTTTCCTTCCCTCAGTTCAACAGCCATTACATGCAGACAGCTTGTAACATGAACAATGTTACTCCCACACAACACTGTGAATTTTGTTTGTAATGTTTGACAGATTGATCATATCTCAGTCATTAATTTCACTTTTCTGTTTCAGGTGAAAAGTTTAACCAAGCCGGTGTACTGCAGTGATGCGTAACTGTATCAGAAGCTCATTTTAAAAAAAAAGAAAAACTTATTTAACTTAAATCTGCTTGGAATAGTTCACTCAAAAATGAACATTTGCTGAAAATGCACTCATCCTCAGGACATCCAAGATGTAGATGAGTTTGTTTCTTCATCAGAACAGATTTGGAGAAATTCAGCATTACATCACTTGCTCACCAGTGGATCCTCTGCAGTGAATGGGTGCCGTCAGAATGAGAGTCCAAACAGCTGATAAAAACATCACAATAATCCACAAGTAATCCACACCACTCCAGTCCATCAGTTAATGTCCTGTGAAGTGAAAAGCAGCGTGTTTGTAAGAAATAAATTCATCATTAGGATGTTTATAACCTCAAACAGTTGCTTTTGGCTAAAATACAAGCCCTCTGTTGCTTTCTGTAGTGGAAAACCATCTCGTCTGAATTTGAAGAGAAATATGCACAGATCAGAAGCAATGGTTTAAAGGTAAAACACTTTAATGACGGACTTGTTTACTACAAACACGCAGCTTTTCACTTCACAAGATATT
Organism: Sinocyclocheilus rhinocerous; assembly: GCF_001515625.1. NCBI lineage: Eukaryota > Metazoa > Chordata > Actinopteri > Cypriniformes > Cyprinidae > Sinocyclocheilus > Sinocyclocheilus rhinocerous. The sequence continues at coordinate 441,412 of NW_015646350.1, read as the reverse complement.
AACTGGTGGACTGGAGTGGTGTGGATTACTTGTGGATTATTGTGATGTTTTTATCAGCTGTTTGGACTCTCATTCTGACGGCACCCATTCACTGCAGAGCATCCATTAGTGCTACATTGCAGTGCTACAGTGCTACATTACTCCAAATCTGTTCCCATGAAGAAATAGAATGAATGGCTTGAGTACAATTTCAGTACATTTTCATTTTTGAGTGCACTATTCCTTTAATATATATGGATCCTGAATGAAATAAAAACAAATATAATGAAAAAATAATAAATGTGGCAAAACAGGCCACATGATGTTCATTGAAATTGGCATATCCAGGAACAATGCTTGTAAATACATAGAGCTGAGTGTAACCTACACAACACAACACCTTCAGGATAACACACGACACTAAAATAATGCAATAAATGTTCGAAATATCATAAAATAACATAAAACTCCTTTTTTGGTTGACAAATATAATAAGCATAACTATTAAAATGTGATGTGTCGTGCATAGACATCTCAAAGCGTCTTTTTGATTTTCACTAAAACTTATAAGGTGCATTGTATCTAGAAATACAGCAGTAGTCAGGGTGATGTTCTGTACACAATCAGCAGAGCTCAATGTTTTTAACCAATGAAATGTTTACGACCTTTTAAAGGATTACCGGGTACTTCCCAAGAGGAAGTGACCTGACTGTAAGTGTCAGATAGTTCATCTTTCAGTCACAATGAAACTCAATAAGAGAGTGACTCATAGTACATTTCTAAAATTGTAAAATGATTAGGTTATGAACTTAGCACACGTCATTGAGATAATGTGAAAGGAATGTGGTTACGTGCTACTCACTTTACAAATAACCATTCACATGCAACAAATGCAGAGAACATTGGCGCATGTCGAATCAGTAGACAATGAGAGTTTTATATGAATAATTCATATGACCACTTGATTGTTTGGTGAATGTTTGGTCAAGTTAATACAGAAACTGTAAATCAAAACAATGCCTCATAAATGGAATGTATAAATGGTGTATATGAAACAATAGTTTATATGTCATTTAGATATGTGATACAATATACACTATGGTTCAAAAGTCTGAGGTCAGGAAGATATTTTTAAAAAGAAATGAATACATCTATCTAGCAAGGATGCATTCAATTGATCTAAAGACATTTATAATGTTACAAAAAATATTTCTATATCAAATAAGTGTTGTTCTTTTGAAATTCAAATTTATATTTATCAAAGACTTCTGAAAAAGTAGCACAATTTCTACAGTAATAAAAGCAGCACAACTATTTTAAACACTGATGAGAAATGTTTCTTAGAATATTATACTGATTTCTGAAGGATCATGTGACACTGAAGACTGAAGTAATGATGCTGAAAATTCAGCTTTGCATCACAGGAATAAATTACAGTTTAACATATATTCAAATAGAAAACAGTTATTGTAATTTGTAATAATATTACACAGTATTACTGTTTTTACTGTATTTCTGATCAAACAAATGCAGACTTGGTGAGCATAAGAGACGTCTTTAAAAATATTTTAAAAAGCTTACAGACCCCAAACTTTTTAACGGTAGTGTACATCATCCAATGAAAAAAAAAAGCCTTAAAACCAGTGCACATCTGTTCATTTGTTTTGTTTGAATGTGTGACACCATATTCCATCTACTAGAAATATACACTGAAACTAACGCTGCTTACTTGCAAGGCACATTCATTTTACATAAAATATATCTTACAAACATTTACATTCACCAGCTATTCAGTTTAATGGACACAACTAAAAAAAAGACACCAAAACTGTGCATATTTGTACATTTACTTCTATAACATCTTCTTAAATTACGTGCAGAATGCATATGTGGGATATTTTTCCATTGATAGTGAAATAAATTTAGTGCATCTTAAGCCAGGGAGTACTTGTGATGCATTCATGCTTTAAATAGAGCTGAAGAAAACGTTCTTTACTGTGATTAAAGCTCAAACAATCATGTGGTAAACTAGTGAACTCATGCAGATCCACTAGAGAACAGACAGTACATCTAAGCACAGGAATACTGACAGCACAGCTCAGGTTCCACTAAATCTTGACAAACCCAAGTGATCATCATAGGTGAGCAGATTAAGTCTAATCCCAAATTTTGTTTACATACTTGACGTTCTTCCAAGCATTTGGCAATGTTCAAGAGTTAAGAAGACATGTTTATGGGTTTAAGACAATGACATGATGTCTTGTGGAATGTGTTGAAATGTGGAACGTGTCTCCTTTAAGAATTAGGCAGAAGCATCTGGACTCTGGTTTCCTTCTTGACTGACACCGGTTTCCATTTTCAAGACACTGACATGCACTCACTCATGCACTCGTGCTTCTACAGATGCTTACGATTGGTGTCACGCTGATCTATTTAGTGTGTGACAGCGCTCCAGCACCTTGACCGTATCCAAAGCCCTTTGGTCCAAAGTTTTTGGCATAGCAACCTGTGTAGAGCACAAAATGAAGTTAATATGACGCCATGACAATGGTAAGGATTTTTACAAATTATGAAGAAAATGTGATTGGTGTTGTTGCAAATCTCGCCACAGTGATTTTGTGTGGTTTCCAGGGTGTTGCTGTTAGGAATGACACAGTAGGCCTACTGACACAGATTTCACAAATCGGTTCAGTTCTGATTCACAAGCTCTTGATTTGATTCAATGAGTTGATTCAATTTGTTTTGGATATATATCAGGTAGAGTACATGCCAATTTTTCTAGAGGATTCATTGTTGAAATATAAACATTTAAATGGTGGTTTTTCAAAGCAAAAATACATTGAATATGTAACATAGTGCATATATTTAGCAAAATGCTCCTCTCTAGAGTTAGTTGTTGAGTTATGGTTATTGGATGGCTTTCCTGAGGTAAATATATAACATTACAGGCCATATTGTTAATTTACAAGCTGTTTTATTGACGCCTTTCTGCGGTCTAACAAAAATAGAAACCGTCATAGAAGTTCTAATGGTTTGTAATGGTATTTGTTGTGGAAACATTACAAACCATCAACTGTTAACCATTAAAACATTACCTAATGGTTTCCAGTAGCAGGGTTGCCAAGTTCACGGCTTTCTCACAGACTTGGGCTACTTGTAACCTGTTTCCGTGGGTTGATTTTTTTCCAGTGGTGTAAAGATTTGACAAATTGCATAAATTGTAATTGACTGTAATGCGTGTATTGGGGGGGGGGCTATATGAAAACAGACTGCTTATGATTAATGTTACTGATTTTCAAAGTGAAATTGTGTATAACTCATAAAAGTGACTGTCAAATATGTATTTTAGGTATGGGAGTGGCATATGTTGAGTTTTGATATTTGGATAGGGTTGTTGGGCTTTTTGGGGTCTATTTTTGATTGATTAGGGTTAGGGTAATAATTGTTACACAGACCTAGTAATCCTGTCCAGTAGTGTGTTTTGGGCCATATTCCATTAGGATTTAGTGGTTCTAACATGCTACCAATAGAAGGCAACAGATTACAAGTAGAGAACCACAGGGACAATTTCAGTTTCCATTAAAACCAATACAAGCCAATACAACAATACCAATTATAACCATTAAAACCATTACAAGATTTAACCATTTGTGATAAAAATGACTGAAATATAAAGCACAGACTTTGTAATTATTGAGTAACTTATTGCGATTATTGGATGGGAGTCACACTACAAGTGATGTTTAGTGAAGTTTTGTTAACGCATAAGCAGAAACATCGACAGCATAGACTCACAAAACGATCTTGGGATTTAGGAATAGATATTTGTTCATGAAAATGAAGATTGATTCAAATCAATTAATCAATATTGTCAACCCAGCTCAAGCTGCTTTATCGTTGCTAACATGTTCTGAGTGTTTTTAGTTCATTATGTGGTTCTGGGTGTTTTCTAGGTGGTTGCTTGGCATGAATCACTAAAAAGAGACAGGATAACATTGGATACTCTGCCTTTGCAGTAGATTTCACCATCCTTGTCGGCTAAAGTTGTAGATTCCAGCCCCTTGCCGCACTTTGCACATCGGAAACAACCCCTGTGCCATGCCTGCAGAGAAGAAGACCACAGTCGCTCAATGAAGACCAGGCTTAGTTAATTTTGGTGTGTCACGACAGCATTTCCTCCTGTCGTTTCTGCTTTTGGCTTACATTTCCTGCCCCTATGACTTTTTCAGCTGCGTAGACGGCCTTGCTACACCGAGGACAATTATCAGAGCCGCCAAACTTTTGAGCAAACTTGGATGCGTTGGGGTTATTGGTTGGCTGGTGTTCCTGAGGCCTGCAATCAGAAGACACACAAGAGTCAAACAGTCACCAGATTGGCAACATTTTGCTAGTTTCAATTATTATTAAAAAAAAAATTCTGTTCTCTAATTATCCTCCTGTACTAGCTTTTTACTATTTTGAATGATGACTGAAACCTTGTATAACAGGCACTTCTCGTGTTTATTGCCATCTTATGATACATCGCTTGTTGTGTTCCTCAACTGTAAGTCGCTTTGGATAAAAGCGTCTGTCAAATGAATAAATGTAAATGTAAATGATTCATGTCACCAAAAATTAAAGGGGTCATAAGATGTTGCTAAAAAGAACATTATTTTGTGTATTTGGTGTAATGAAATGTGTTTATGTGGTTTAAGGTTTAAAAAACACATTATTTTCCACATACTGTACATTATTGTTTCTCCTCTATGCCCCGCCTTTCTGAAACGCGTAGATTTTTACAAAGCT
>NW_015646350.1:420310-436572 GCF_001515625.1 Sinocyclocheilus rhinocerous | reverse complement strand
CACAACGAAACACACAGCATCTTCACAACATGGCGGCGGCGGTGGCAGCAACAATAAATTTACGCCTTCTTTCATAAAGTTACGCGTTATGCAAATCTTCCCACACAGTGACGTAGACATGTGGGGGCGTGTTTAAACGAGGCGTTTTAGGAGGGCGTGGACCAGTCTTAATTTTATAAAGAATATCTATTTGGGTGTGAGACTTTAGTCTTTGCAACTTTAGGGATTTGATCTATTCACGAACAGCTTGTAACACTCCAAAGAGAAAGGAAAACTTGAAATCGCATCATATGACCACTTTAAAATGAATAGTTCCCCCCAAAGTTATATACTTCGATAAATAGAACCTGTTCCAAGACTCCTCTCCTGTGGAACACAAAAGAAGTAATTTTGAAGAATGTTCACGCTGCTCTTTTCCATTCAGTCAAAGTGGATGGAGACCAAGAGCTGTCAAGCTCCAAAAAGGCATCTTGTGAGCTATATTCCAAATTTTCTGCAGTCATGCATTATGCAAATATTTTCACATAGTGAGGTAGATATGTGGGGCGTGTTTAAACGAGGCGTTTTAGGAGGGCGTGGACCAGTCTTAATTTTATAAAGAATATCTCTTTGGGTTTGAGACTTTAGTCTTTGCAACTTTAGGGATTTGATCTATTCACAAACAGCTTGTAACACTCCAAAGAGAAAGGAAAACTTGAAATCGCATCATATGACCCCTTTAAAATGAATAGTTCCCCCCAAAGTTATATACTTCGATCAATAGAACCTGTTCCAAGACTGTCTTTCTCCTGTGGAACACAAAAGAAGTAATTTTGAAGAATGTTCACGCTGCTCTTTTCCATTCAGTCAAAGTGGATGGAGACCAAGAGCTGTCAAGCTCCAAAAAGGCATCTTGTGAGCTATATTCCAAATTTTCTGCAGTCATATGATAGCTTTGTATGAGGAATAGAGCGAAATTTAAGTCATTATTCAGAGAATATTTTGCTTTACAGACAGTCACCATTCATTTTCATATCATGTAAAAGAACAGCTTGGAGACTGTGCTGTAAATGTGTAAAACATGATAAACTATTTGATGACATGTTGGTCAAATGGTCCCTTTCCACCTAAGTGTGCCCATCTTGGCCAGAATAGGCTATGAAGTAAACATTATGCCAACAGTCAGAAGTCTTAATTTTGTGAGACTAGATGCTAAAAGAACAAATATGAAGTAATATTTAAGAATCAAAATTAAGTGTATTCTTACTCCGCAGGTTTAATTCCCAGTGACTCTCCTTTATCCATGCTCAGAGTTCCTGCGCCAGCGCCATAGCCGTAGCCTTTGGGCCCATACTTTTTGCCGTAACAGGCCTTGCAGTAGATCTCATTCTCATGGACGGCTACAGTAGTGCTGTCTAGACATTTCCTGCACACCACTGAAATGAGAAGGATGAGTGAATATAACAAAATACATAGCTAAAAGTGTTCTGCAGTGACCTTCAGCTTCAAGATTTCGAAAACATAATAATGACAGTAACCTGTTACCAAAGCAAACCTGTTGCTTTAGCCAATATAGATATCTGAAAGTGTGGCGAGTGGAGGATATCATAATATATTGTTGTTTGAAAGACATTATTTAGATGTGAAAGTATATTTTTCATAGTTTAATATTAGAAAAAGATTGTACAGTTTGCTATATGTGCTAGTTTTGTGCAGTTTGTGATCATAAAAACACCTCAGCAGGGTTCTGTGTTTAATTTTTTATTAAAGGCCCTTTGATTTTTTTTATTTTTTTTTGCAGACAGTCTGTCTGGAATGCAGAGCCCGTTGAGGGCCCAAAGCAGGGTAATATTATATTTCATAAGTGAATTATAGAGACAACCAGAAGAGAGCACCAGAGAACAATCTTGACTGATCTGTTGGAAAAAACTAATGTTACCACATGAACTGACTGTGACCCAGTTCATAACATTATCCATAATTAGAAGTAGTTTCTCCTAAATTATAGCAGATGCCCTACTTATTAAATGTAAGAAAAAGGTAAGTAATAATGAATTGTAAGGTAAAAAATTATCTAGTTGCTAATGCACTTGTAAACGTATGCGACAAGAGGGTCTGTGGTATCAAGATGCAGTTTTATAACATTATTTTCACACTCAAAAGTATGTACATTTTCATAAGCAACAACCGTTTAAATGTGTAATATATATATTAAACTATGAAACTATCAAAATCTGACTGCTTGCTCTTTCAATACAGCTTTAAAAGCATTCTGGCACACATTTTCAATTTCAGGAAAATCAGCGTTGTGCCTGCAGTTGTACAAAAGATGAATAATTATTAACACAAATTATATATTAATACTTATCCGTCAGAAAGAGTCTGCCCTTGGTAAACTTTGTCAAACCAACTGACCTACTGATACAGTGGACTCATGGCCCATGTCATGGCACTGGACACAGGAAAATGAACAGGACTTACTGCACAGGAAGCAGGATCTGTGGAAGCTCCGCCCTTCACATTGCACTTCCTCTGCAAAGTACACTGTTTTCTGGCAGCAGCCACATTTGTTTCCACCCCCAAGAGGCATCCTGTAACACACACACACACACACACAGACTTGACCTGAAATCACCTACTTTTTGGGGACATCCTAATGGTACACACAATAATTAATTCAAATCCAGAAAATGCGTGTAAAGGTTAAGTAAGAATAGGTGTAGGATAAGATTGTCTGAAACAATAAAAGTCAATGAAGTCCTGAAGTTCTGTAAATACTATATATGTATGTAATTATACTGTAGTTATGAGTAGTTAAGTAAACACAAGAACTTTACATAAAAGTGATGACATACCACAAAAGAAATGCAATGCCAAAAAAGGCATTGAGATTATTAAAACATGCATGTCTGAAATCTGAAACGAGACGTTTCTGATATAAACGTGGATTTGGACTTTCAAAAGCACATACTTGTTGTGATTCCAGAGTACAACTTGAACTTGAGCTTGGCAAGTTTATGTTTTCTTTTCTAAATATGCCTCCCGCTTCACTAGACTAACATCGCAATGGATCTCTGGTCAGCCGGAATTAATTTAATCTGACCTTAAAAGCATGATGAGGATGTCACAATTCAGAACCCACACTGCGGCACAAAAAAAAAACTAAACTAAACTATAAACTACATATGTGACAGAGATGTTTCTGCAACAGTTCCAGCTCTTTGACGTGGAGTATAGGCCTACGTCAGCGTCTGAATTCGCTCACTTCATTTCGTTTACTCCTTTCTGATATATAGTGCACTTAACTGCCATACACTATATAGGGATTAGTGAATGAGTGAACAAGTGAGTGATTTCGGACACAGCTTAAGATACAAAACAAAACACAAATCAGTTGTTTTGTTGTGTCTAGTCTCTGCAATGACAAAACAAAACAAAAAACAGGAATTAGTGTTTTGTTGTGTCCAGAATCTGCAATGAGACGGAAACACAAAACATTAAAAACAAAACAAAACAAAACAAAACAAAACAGGAATCAGTTTTGTTTTGTCCGGAATCTGCACTGAGACTGAGACACACAAAAACAAAACAAAAATAATAATTGACCCAGTGTGGGTTCTGGATTGTACATTTTTATTTACGCCTATAGTTTTGACAGTGAATCATGCTGTCTGATCTGCTGTAATTGCTAGGAAATGTCTCATTGGTTTTGTCCATAAAAGGGATGGTTGGTTGTAATCGAGACATCCCTGCATAGTTCTGCTGTCTCCAGTCTAAACACTAATTCCGGCCCCTGACTCCAAACATGTTGGGTTTGTCAAGGTTGTGAGGAAATGTCATGACTCGGCATACAGCCACAAATGTTGATAATGTTCTGTACTATAAGCCTGTTCTGCTCTGTTATGGCCATTTCCCTTCCAGTGCAAACACATGGTTCTCTGACGTTGCCACAGAAGGTCATGAAAAGTTTGATAGATAGGTTCACAGCCAGACTCAAGGAAGTTAGACAGTATTATGATGATACTGCTAAACTGTTTAGGCAGTGGTCTCAGCTGAATCTGAACTTCCTGTGATGTCAGAATTCTTGAGCTTTATTCATGACTACAAATCCACCATGCTGCATTAGTCTCATTTTCACATGGACTATAACACTATACCATATGTCTTCAAGCTCGCAAAATTTAACACAGACATGAAACAAGATACAGTCTAAACACACTTTCTTCCACAAACACTATGAAGAAAAATAGCAACATTTTACAAAAACTCAACTACACACTTAAAAATAAAGGCTCTTTATTGGCATCAATGTTTCCTTTAACATCCATGGAACTTTTACATTTCCACAAAAGGTGCTTTATAGTAGAAATTGTCTTTAAATCATTAAAATGTTCTTTAAAAAAGCTATTTTAAAGCTTTTATTTTTATTTTAAAGGTGTAGAACCCAATATAGTTCACCTATGATATCACTATGAAAATCACCTTTCTGGGACCTTTATTGTTAACTGTAAAGTAAGACTAAGGTTGGACGTGACCTACTATTTGTAACTAATTTAAAATCTAAATTGAATTATATAAGAATATATGTTGTTGTTTAGGAAATAAATTTTGCAGCAAATTATTGTTTCCCCAGACGAAGTGATAGATGACACTCAGTTCAAAGGATTTGTTTCTGAAAATCTTGGTCAAAACGTTCCAAAGACTGAATTATTTTTGGACAGAAAGAGTCCAGTTATTCCACTACAAAGCAAGACTAGACAAGTAATATTCCTGATTCCAGATCAGAAAAGTTAGTAGTAGTAGTAGTAACTGAGAAAGGGAAGAACTGAATTTGTTGCTTCCCTATGAATGCCAAGAATTTAGTATGTTGAACAAAATCAAAAAGTTGATGAGGTGGAAAGTATTTAAAGAATTTCAAGAAAACAAAACTTCAGAAACAGTTTCAGACTTATGAGCTGCACACAAGCTTGCAGAGCCATTACGCAAGATAAGTCTAAAGCGGAAGAGTTTCTTACCTGAAGTGATCTTCTCTACTAGGTATTGATATGGACAGAAAATCAGCAGTCAAAGTCCAGCAGACTGTGGGAATGAGAACAGATTATCCTGTCCTAACGCACGTAACGGTGGAGGGGTCTGTGTCAAACTTCAGCACAGGAGCTCTGGGGTGGGGCAGTGAGGGAAGTGAATCAAACTCTGTGCTGTGGTGAGTTGTTAAAGGAACAGCACTTCCTTGTGACCCTGCTGTTTGTTTGCTCACTGACACCCCCTCTGACACTCATAGACATCCTGAACACGGCCTGCCACACCGTGACACTCTGAAACATCAAGAAACATCAAAAAAAAATCAAGAATGTTTAAACAATTATACAGTGCAATAAGTCAAGGTTTACTGAGTTTCCTCTTTCATACCTCAAGAATTGACCTTAAAGGGAAAGTTCACCTTCAGTTGCTGGTCCCCATTGACAACGGCTTTTATCATTAAAGGGGTCATATGACGTTGCTAAAAAGAACATTATTTGGTGTATTTGGTGTAATGAAATGTGTTTATGCGGTTTAAGGTTCAAAAAACACATTATTTTCCACATACTGTACATTATTGTTTCTCCTCTATGCCCCGCCTTTCTGAAACGCGTAGATTTTTACAAAGCTCATTATCGCGCCGCGTAAACATAAAACCATGTCTGCATTTGTGATAGGAGAAACGAAAAACAACAAGCGCTACTCAAAGCTCGCATTTGAATCATCAGTGGCAAATTCTTTAAATATGAAAACATACTTACAGGCTGTGAGTCAGAAGCGCCAGAATGTCCTTGCAAAGTTGGAATTGCCCCACTTTACAGAAACAGCCTTTGTGCACAGCCGACATTGTAGGATACTCTCCCAGGTTGAGGAAACAGTCCTCCGTAAAATGCGTTCGTTGAAAACGTACTCGGTTACTAACGTAACCTCGGTTCCCTGAGATGAGTCGTACAGCTACATAGCACGGCAAAGTATGCAGTACTCATTCCGTATTTCAGGGAACCAAGGTTACGTTAGTAACCGAGTACATTCCCTATCGATACTTCACTCGCACTGCGTCTGTTTAAGATGCTTGGGGAACTTGTACAATCCCGCCGTGCTATGCTAGAGGAACGACTAATACTTGAACTTGCCTTAAGCACCCAAGGGGGCCCAGAGGGACCAAGTGTTTTGCAGGGAAGCCCCGCAAAAGGAAGTAGAGCTAAACTCAGAGAGGTCGGCCCAGCCTTGTATCATCGTCCCTAAATAATTCAGTACAGCCTCAGAACTCACTGAAGGCCAAGAGCGTACATGAAGGAGGCAAACGCCAAGCACTGGTTGTCATATGACAGAGTGCCCTGCTATGCAGAAAGGACCCGCGCCTGTAAGGCCGGGATGTCCAGACTATAGAATCTGGCAAATGTGAACGGCGAGGCCCAGCCGGCCACCGCACAAATTTCTGCAATGGACACACCACTAGACCAAGCCCAGGAAGAGGCAACACCTCTAGTTAAGTGGGCTCTTCCTCCCATGGGGCATTGAAGGCCCAAAGAAGAGTATGCTAGCAGTTATATAGAGTTATTACCTGTGCTTTAAATGGAGTAGCGAGCACTTTAGGTACATAACCATGCCTTGGTTTCAGGATGACCTTAGAGTCGTTGGGCCCGAACTTGAGGCGGGTAGGGCTCACTGATAGCGCCTGCAGATCTCCCATACGCTTTACCGATGCTAATGCTAGAAGCAGAGCAGTCTTAAGCATCAGGGGACGAAGGTCAATGGACTGTAGCGGCTCAAAAGGAGGGCTCTTCAGAGCCCTCAACCCCGTGGGCAGATCCCATGTAGGGACAGTGATGGGGTGAGGCAGGTTGAGCCTTCTAGACCCCTTCAGAAAATGAACAACCAAGTTGTTCCTGCCCACCGATTGGCCAGCTATAGGAGCGTGAGAAGCTGCTATGGCTGCTACATAGACCTTGGAAAAGTAAGTTGGGCAATGAGAGTTGTCTTCTGAGGCGAAGAGGTCGACCTCTGCCCTGCCGAAGATTTCCCAGATTTTCTGAACCGTTTGAGAGTGGAGCGTCCACTCCTCCGAGGGGACGTTGCTCCGAGACAGCATGTCTGCTCCTTGGTTCAGCCTGCCCGGTATATGCGCTGCTCTCAGCGAGCGCAAGTTGAGCTGAGCCCATTCCAAGAGGCACTCTACTAATGCGAAGAGGCGCTTAGAGGAGAGACCGGCCTGGCGATTTATATAGGACACTACCGTCATGCTGTCCGAGCGGACTAAGACGTGGTGTCCCCTTAGGTCTGGCAGAAAGGTTCGAAGGCCCAGATACACTGCCAGCATTTCCAGGCAGTTGATGTGAAGCCTGCCTTCCTCTTTCGACCAGTGGCCGAAAGCTGGCTTGCCATCGCACAGCGCTCCCCAACCCGTGTTGGAGGCGTCTGTCGAGACTACCTTCCTTCTGCAGACCATTCCCAGGGGCACGCCCCGTTCCATCCAACGAGGATCTTTCCAAGGGGCCAGGGCTGATACATAGGCCCGGTCTACCTTGACACGAAGCTATCCATCAATGCTATCCCAGATGCCAGGCGCGGGATGGAACTCGTGGTTTCAGCCAATACTGAAGGGGCCACATGCGGAGCAGGCCCAACTGTAGTACCGGAGACACCAAGGCCATGAGGCCTAGCATCCTCTGAAACACCTTGAGGGGGCGAGAGGCTCCAACTCTGAATGAGGCCGTGAGCTGCTGAATGGCCAGCGCACGTTCTGGCGCGGCTACTGCCCTCATTTGGGCTGAGTCTAAAACAAAATTGCAATAACATAAAGCAAAATTGACCCTGAATCCCAGGCATTCTAAGTGGCTGAGGAGGAGGGATCTGTGAGATAGTAGCTCGTCCTCCGACTGGGCCAGAATGAGGTCGTCGAGGTAATTCAGAATGCGGATTCCCGTCTGTCTCAGCAGGGAAATGCACTTTGTAAAAGTGTGAGGAGCTAGGGACAGTCCAAAGGGAAGGACCGTGTATTGATAAGCCACTCCCACGAAGGCGAATCTCAAGAATCGTCTGTGACGGGGGGCTATCTGGATGTGAAATTAAGCGTCTTTCAGGTCCAGCGAAAAGAACCAGTCCCCTAGGCATACTTGCGAGAGGATCTGTTTCAATGTAATCATCCTGAACGACCGTCTAATGAGGGCGCGATTCAGACACCTGAGATCGAGAATGGGCCTTAGGCCACCATCCTTCTTGGGGACGAGGAAGTAACGACTGTAGAAGCCTGACTCGCTCATAGCTGGGGGAACCGTTTCTACGCCTCCTTTTGCCAGCAAATTCATCACCTCGGCGCGCAGGACATGTGCATCTTTGCTCTGAACCGAGGTGGAGACCACGCCGCTGAAACGCGGGGGTCTTCGAGCGAATTGGAGTGTATAACCTCGTTTTATTATCCCCATGACCCAGCTTGACACTCCGGGGATGGCCTGCCAGGCCTCGGCCCGCGTGGCAAGGGGCTGGATTGGCTCGAGCAGTGGGCCGCCTAGGGGGGACCTGATGCTCGCAATGAGTGGACGAGGAAATTTGCTCTCTTTTTGAAAATGTTTGTGTTTTAACACTTAAGTACACTTTTTAAAAAGTGCACTTTGTAATAATGTCAAATTGATGACTTTACTTTAAACTAAACCTTTTATTAAGTCATGTTTTAATAATCTTTTGTCATGCTTTAAAGACGTATACTTGTTTTGATGTGATGACTAACATACTAAAGCATACTATATAGTATTTGTTTAAAATTTCAACTGTAGTGTGTTATTCGATAGTACATATAAAGGTAATATATTTTAAATGTACTAAATGCAACTTCGTCATTACAAATGTGCAATAACAAGTGTTTAAATTCACATGGAGGAGAAACATTGAATGGCAATCTAGTGAAAACTAAACTGTCAACATGTACGTGCTACTAGCCTACTGTATCTATCTAAACAGCAGGTTTGCACAACAAAGTCATTGTTCTTGCAATGTGTTTGTGTCGTTCTGACCAAATAACTGAATCTGTTTGAATCCATGAACAACCCTAAAAAAACCACCAGCGTGAGTTAAACTCTTGTTAAATAGGCTACTAGCTTAACCATATACATGTGATATATAGGCCTACAGTATGATATCTAATGTATGGCTTTAATTAGCGAAAGTGTGTTTGTTGCAGAGATTTTTTAGTCTGCAAGTTTACACCGAGGACGTGATGTGTATTACCACAGCTGTGACCTGCTTTCCCCTCAACCTGGCATCTTGTCCACCATTGCATATGAACAGAGCACAAGTGTATTAATCCCGAGCATTAAAATGATTCTTAAAGGGATAGTTCACCCAAAAATGAAAATTCTGTCATTTATTCACCCTAATGGTGTTTTAAACGTACATTAGTTTTTTTCTTCTTCTGTTGAGCACAAAAGAAGATATTTTGAAGACCACACAGTTTCTGGTCTCCATTGACTTCCATAATATAGAAAAACAAATAAATAAATAAAAACTATGGAAGTCAGTGGCTACCAGCAACTGTTTGGTCCTGATGCTCGCAATGAGTGGACGAGGAAATTTGCTCTCTTTTTGAAAATGTTTGTGTTTTATTTTTCCTGCTGTAACAGCGGTTGGTTGTGTGGACGCGATTAGAACGGGCCCCATGTTCACAACAGTACTTTTGGTCACAAACACACTGCCATCGGCACCCGGAACTGAACGGGGTGCTTGGAGGCATTACAGAGGCGCTTTTGGGGGTGGTCCAGCTGCAGCGAGACTTGGCCTCCTCCTCTTCCTGTCCCGCAGATCAGGATGACGCCTGAGGCGCAGGGTCCAACACTATCTGGCACTCCAGCACCACTAGGCTGGCCATGGATCTGCCAATTGCCTGCACTGTCATCTTGGTGGCGCGTAGAGCCAGGTCGGTCGCACTGCACAGCTCCTTAAAAGCCGCGGGGTCTGGGCCGGACTCATCCATGCAACGGAGGAGCTTGGTCTGGAAGACTTGTAAGACTGCCATAGAATGAAGCGCTGAGGCCGCTTGTCCAGCAGACGAGTAGGCTCGCCCGGTGAGAGTCGAAGTCGCCCTACACGGCTTGGACAGGTGGACCGTCTTTGCCTTCCAGCCGATGGCCGTGGACGGGCAGAGATGCGCGGCCACTGACTCATCCAGGGGAGGCAGTCTGTCATAACCTTTTTCTTCGGCGCCTCGACTGATGTGAGGGCAGACGAAGATGAGGCACGAAGGCGGGCCGAGTAGGGGGCACGCCAAGACCTGGTGATCTCGTCGAGGACCTCCGGAAAGAATGGTGAAGCTCGTTGTCGGGGGCCTGACTGCGCCCCGGCAAGAACCACTCATCCAGGTGGCTGCGGGTGGGCTCCTCCGGCGGAGACCACTCCAAACCCAGCTCCTCCACAGCTTTAGACAGGACGCGGAAAAGCTCGGCGTCCATCCCCGTGCTGGCTGTGCTGGGTTGGGCAGATGGCAAGGGGGCAGGGTCGACGTACGAGCCCGACAGCTCCTCTGCATCTGAAGCCTCCAACGACATGTCACACTCGCTTCCTCCAAATGAGACCAGATCGCTCGCAGCCACAGAGGGATGCTGGTCTGGGAGGGAGAAGTGGACTGGAGAAACCTCTCTGAGCGGAGAGAGTGGGGCACGCGGGGGCTCAGCCAGCGTGGGCTCACTCATCACCGAGTTCCTCTGCCCCGCTGCTTTTTCCTCACAGGCTTGGCTTTAATTAGCGAAAGTGTGTTTGTTGCAGAGATTTTTTAGTCTGCAAGTTTACACCGAGGACATGATGTGTATTACCACAGCTGTGACCTGCTTTCCCCTCAACCTGGCATCTTGTCCACCATTAGCGGCAGGGAACCGGAGACCGTCGCTGCTGCAGCGCGAGGGCGGCGTGAAGCGGCGAGAATGGCAGAGCAGGAAGGGGTCTCTCGATCCGCTGCGAGGCTTGATCACGGTGAAGGCTTCATCAACAGATATTTCAGTGTGTGCACATGTGTTAGTGTATGCACGTCCTTCATTTGAAGAGCTTCTGCTTCCACACACACTTCAGAGGAGAGTGGAAACATACACAGCTCTGCAGTGAATGGACAGCCTTCATGCTGTGTGTGAGTAGCTCCACACTGATTATTATTTTTTTATTATCATTTATTTTATTCGCAAATCTGCATAGAGTCGGACAAATGTGTGGTTTGATAGCATGCTTGAACAATCATTTTATCCTATATCCCTTTTCAGCTGTTTTAGCTTGATTTGAAATCAGTCAGTTACTGTATTTCCTTCGTAGCATGCTCTCTTTTTATCTGATGATGATTGTAATGGTTGTATAAGTGCATAGATCAACAAGGATGGTTTGTAGATTTCCCTGTAGAAGATGATACTTATAAAGCGTATTACCATGATTTACTGGACATGAAGATTTGAAGCGATAGCCTAGTTCACCCTAAAATGACCAAAAATCGACTCAAACTTCTATGACTTTTTTTTTTTTCTGTGGTACATAAAAGAAGAATTCTTCTCAGTGTTTTTGACCATACTATGTAAGTCAAACTGTTTGGTTACCAACATTCTTCAAATGATCTTCTTTTGTGTTCTGCAGATGAAAGTCTTACAGGTTTTAATGACATGAGGGTGAGTAAATGATGACAGAATTTTCATTTTTGGGTGATTTAACATCACATTATACAATGCTTCTGGTTCTCCACTTTGATTGGTCAAGAGTGCTCATATAACAGTCCAACAGCTGGACTGTTTCACTGTTTGCATGTCTGTGCGCATTTCTGACAGATTCAGCGATTCTTTCTGCAGATTACATTGTTACGCCAGTAGGTGGCGACAAGCGACTGTCTTCATGAGTCATTTGAGTCATTCACTCAATTGATTCATTTGAATCATTAACCCAACAGATTGGTTCAAAAACTCTGATTCAACGAATCAAGTGACAGTTGTCTTTATGAGTGAGTCTTTTGAATCATTGACCCAACTGATTCGTTCAAAAACACAGACTCATTCAGGTGCGAACAACACGCGGTCAGTCAGCAGTGACTTTGTTTGGAACAGTTTTCGTTTGCGGAGCAAACATACATAATTGGCGATATTTTGTTTACAATGTAAGTTAGGCTACTCAATATTATTGTGTCATGCTTTATAAAAGCAATTTCAGACTTGCAATCGTGTTGTTTAGATGGCATTAAGAGTCAGCTCAGCTAGAAATGTAACCGCACGTTTTAACTTTTCACAGTATGCATTAAAATACTTTAAAGATGAAAACACCTTAAATGTCACGAAGAAATGGATCCACTATATAAGTCAAACTGTTTGGTTACCAACATTCTTCAAATGATCTTCTTTTGTGTTCTGCAGATGAAAGTCTTACAGGTTTTATAACTTAGAAATTATATCAAGCTAACTTGCAACAATTTGTGATTTGAACAGTTGCCAAATCATGCATGTGTAAGCCTGCATGAAATATCATTTCACTCCCACTGAGGCAAATTTCATATATTCTCTGGCTCGTTAAATGCTCATTTCTGCAACTGTTTCTAATTTTGATCCAGTTAGATCCTCACTTTTGTCTCGCTATGTTTTTCCTGTTTTCCTGAATATGTTCCTTCTTTTTTTGTTTACCGAAGTATGCAGTTGGACACTTTATTATTACTCAACTCCCTGAAAGCCTAAGTGTCAAATCTACATGACTTTCTTTCTTCCATCAAACAAACTTCAGAAAGTCTAAGATGCCTGTGTGAAAAAGAAGTGTGCAGCTGTAGGCCTAATGAATGAGCACTTGTAGTATACTTCAAAACTTGAAAGTATACCTGTACTTGCAGAAAATGTGATATTAATTGAATGGAACAACTTGAGGGTGAGTAAATGATGACAGAATTTACATTTTTAATTCCTGTCGATGATTATTGTGCGTAGATTATCATGTGGAATATGGTCCAAGATTTGCATCGTAAGGAAGGTTGTGTGAAAAAAAATGTCTGAATCATTCAATTTATTTGAATTACACTTTCAAATATGCGTCACTGTTTGTGTGAAATCCCCTTATAACAAAAATCCCAATTCATTTCCTTCAGTCAATCCTCGCCGTTTCGCATGTAATTTGCATAAGGCTGCCAAAACAATTAAAAGCGCTCAACAAAGAACCGTATAATCATCTCATACCAACTTCGCTTTGTACTGCCTCCTTAATCTGTCTGTATCTCTCATGTTATCTACTCATTTGTGTGTACTCAGAAAAGGCCCCCTGCACACAGATGGCCGTGTTCGCTGCATCATTAGCGGGCTGTAAAACGCTTACAAAGGCTGGGGTGACACTGGCACAGGCTCACCATTGTGGCGGCGTCTGCCGGGCTTCCCCTAATAGTGCTGGCATAAAGCGTGCCTGGGGCCACAAGTAGTTTGGCTTTGGCCGACTTTACCCCCAATACACACACACACACACACTGTGTCCCTCTCATTGCACTGTCATATGGGAATGTATGTAACCTGTGGAGAAACCACTCTATAGGCCTCGTCTTTGTGCCTACGAGCCTTCTGGTGCTACGCAACAGATATTTCAGTGTGTGCACATGTGTTAGTGTATGCACGTCCTTCATTTGAAGAGCTTCTGCTTCCACACACACTTCAGAGGAGAGTGGAAACATACACAGCTCTGCAGTGAATGGACAGCCTTCATGCTGTGTGTGAGTAGCTCCACACTGATTATTATTTTTTTATTATCATTTATTTTATTCGCAAATCTGCATAGAGTCGGACAAATGTGTGGTTTGATAGCATGCTTGAACAATCATTTTATCCTATATCCCTTTTCAGCTGTTTTAGCTTGATTTGAAATCAGTCAGTTACTGTATTTCCTTCGTAGCATGCTCTCTTTTTATCTGATGATGATTGTAATGGTTGTATAAGTGCATAGATCAACAAGGATGGTTTGTAGATTTCCCTGTAGAAGATGATACTTATAAAGCGTATTACCATGATTTACTGGACATGAAGATTTGAAGCGATAGCCTAGTTCACCCTAAAATGACCAAAAATCGACTCAAACTTCTATGACTTTTTTTTTTTTCTGTGGTACATAAAAGAAGAATTCTTCTCAGTGTTTTTGACCATACTATGTAAGTCAAACTGTTTGGTTACCAACATTCTTCAAATGATCTTCTTTTGTGTTCTGCAGATGAAAGTCTTACAGGTTTTAATGACATGAGGGTGAGTAAATGATGACAGAATTTTCATTTTTGGGTGATTTAACATCACATTATACAATGCTTCTGGTTCTCCACTTTGATTGGTCAAGAGTGCTCATATAACAGTCCAACAGCTGGACTGTTTCACTGTTTGCATGTCTGTGCGCATTTCTGACAGATTCAGCGATTCTTTCTGCAGATTACATTGTTACGCCAGTAGGTGGCGACAAGCGACTGTCTTCATGAGTCATTTGAGTCATTCACTCAATTGATTCATTTGAATCATTAACCCAACAGATTGGTTCAAAAACTCTGATTCAACGAATCAAGTGACAGTTGTCTTTATGAGTGAGTCTTTTGAATCATTGACCCAACTGATTCGTTCAAAAACACAGACTCATTCAGGTGCGAACAACACGCGGTCAGTCAGCAGTGACTTTGTTTGGAACAGTTTTCGTTTGCGGAGCAAACATACATAATTGGCGATATTTTGTTTACAATGTAAGTTAGGCTACTCAATATTATTGTGTCATGCTTTATAAAAGCAATTTCAGACTTGCAATCGTGTTGTTTAGATGGCATTAAGAGTCAGCTCAGCTAGAAATGTAACCGCACGTTTTAACTTTTCACAGTATGCATTAAAATACTTTAAAGATGAAAACACCTTAAATGTCACGAAGAAATGGATCCAACAGTGCTGTATTACACACTATTGTTAGTATCATGGATGAGTTTCAGTTGATTGCAATGTGAGAGGACGCTTGTCCCACGAGGAGAAATGTTCTCAAGACTGACCTTTCACCACATTTCTCTGTTTAAATACTGCGCATAATACTTGAGCTGTTGACTTCATTATTACGGTAAGTTTGCCATTTTAAATGAATTAATGGAGGGGGCGAGGGGCAGATGCCATTATAGTTTGATGCTCTTCTGACCCTTCACAAGTTCAGAATATCCCAACATATTTGTATTTTATTAATTTGTGAGATTGAGATGATATGTCTTCATTTTCTTTGTCTGATATCAGTTTAAAATCTATTTTACCATCTTCTCAGTCAAACTATGGATTACAGTTCCACTATTGTCCTGTAGAGAGCAACAGAGAGACCAGAAAAAGGTCTACAGTATATTGTGTCATTTCATAATTTCTGCTCTATTTAAATGCTGTTTGAGCATATCATGTTACATTTCTCTACGTATCTAATGTATACCCACCTTTTAGCTTTATTCTATCTCTGACTCCCAGGAATGGCACAGTAAATTACAGTCAGACAGCTGACAGCAAGATAGATGTTGTTTACTGGCTTTTCTGTGCCCCATGCAGACCACAAGTGTGTATCTGTATATGTTTGTTTATTTAGATGTACAGCATGCGGCGGCAGCTCCCCTGTTGTGTGTCTAAAGGCATCGCATTGTCTGTTGCATTTTATATTCTGATGACCAAACAGGTCTTCCTGGTCTACCCATTTTTTTTCAGGAACAGTTACTCAGCTGCTGAGTCACCCAAGCACTTTCTGGGATAAATTGGTCTCGGGTGATATTGTCTGTAAAATGATCCTGCATCCAAGAGTGAGCACAGCATCTATTGTTAAATCCCTAAGGATTCAGTCAGTGACCTTCACAATCTGTTCAAAACAAAGGAATCTGTCAGTATTTCACTTATTTATTGAGTGATATGTTTTGCTGCATAATAATATTACTCATGTCTGTCTGACTCAGCATTGACAAGTGAATCACCCTCTCCAACAAAGAAGTCATAAACTACTAGGGCTGTCAAAATGGATGAAAAACTATATTCGAATTTTGTACTTAAATATTATCAAAATTCGAATTATATTCGAATTTAAAAGGCATAATTTCAGTTAGGGTGAAGAAAAGCTATTGGCTTCTCTCCTGAGGCCACAAGAGGGCGCATCGACCAATGAACGTTTATTCAAAGCATATAAGATAACATGACTATCTGTGAAAAAAGTGCATAATGTTTAAAATAATGGCAAATGGCAATGGTAATGGCAGTGGTATGGGGAAAAACCCGCCATAAAGTCTCGATATATGTTTTTTTCAAAGTTAAACT
>NW_015646350.1:419182-419663 GCF_001515625.1 Sinocyclocheilus rhinocerous | reverse complement strand
TGCGTTCATGGCGAGACTTTTATTTTGACGGCGCTGAGAACGGCAACACCTGAACACTAGGGCTGTCAAAATGGCTGAAAAACTACATTCGAATTTTGTGCTTAAATATTATCAAAATTCGAATTATATTCTAATTTAAAATGCATAATTTCAGTTAGGGTGAAGAAAAGCTATTGGCTTCTCTCCTGAGGCCACAAGAGGGCGCATCGACCAATGAACGTTTATTCAAAGCATATAAGATAACATGACTATCTGTGAAAAAAGTGCATAATGTTTTAAATAATGTTTATAAACCAATTATAATTAATTAAGTTGCTTAAACAACTATAAACAAATCAGCATTATGTATGTATTCATAGTTTAATAAATAGGGCCGAAAGCCAATCACACAGATTGCATTTTTCATTTAAAAACACGAGATGCAGTGGGATGGGGAAAAACCCGTCCCACTGCATCTCATGTTTTTAAATGAAAAATGAGA
>NW_015646350.1:402796-419029 GCF_001515625.1 Sinocyclocheilus rhinocerous | reverse complement strand
AAGAGGAGATGGCCACAATACCAAGTATTGGAAGAATATTAAAATCCAACAGGAAAAATAATAACTGTTGCTTTTGTATTTGTAGGAAATAAAGATGACCAAATAAATTTAACAGCTGTGGTGGTGGTTATGGCATATATCTCAAACTACCCTTCCATCAGGCATCCTTCCATTCCATACAGTAATCAGCTTCATTTTCAATGGGTTTGTGCTCAGAAAACTACACAAATATTATAAGTGAGAGCGAGACACACTTAATTTACGGTGATAGATGTCCCTCTAGAAAATGCGATAAATATGCGTTCTGTGTGAATGGCTTGGTTTCAGTTTTGACGTAAACAAGATCTTCTCCGCATTGATGTTCTCTTTTCCCGCAATATTTGTAATTAACAATGCAGCAGCGCCGCATCTAGTGGCTTCAACTGGATAGGCTAACAAAAACATTATAATGCAACGACACTTACATCGTCATCGCATCTTGTGCGCCACTGATAAGGCTGCCTCCTTAACGCACACCTAAAATTCGAATGCAACGTTTTTGCATTCAAATGTGGATTTTTATTTTAAATTCGACGCATGTTCGAAATTCGAATTATTTTTTGACAGCCCTATAAACTACTATTGTGCATTATTTTCCTGTAGGTGTTTGTGCACAGCTAAATGTATTTGAGTTCATCAACATATTTTAATCTAAAATTAATCATGGCCAATTGTCACTCCATTGTGCTTTTATCCATTTTCTTGTTTCTGAGAATTATTAATACATTCTTCAGGGGCTATTAATACATTTTCAGGTGAACACAATATTGTTTAGACTATACATGGTTCGTAACCACAGATAGCATCATGTTGCCATACGGCACCTACCCATATTGCAAATTAATGCTTTTTATGACATGCCTGCCTAGAATACTCGAGTACTCTTAATGAGTAGTTAATCACAGCATTTTGTGGACTGTTTTGGGGTTTCTTTAAACAAATAGTTCACCCAAAATGTTTTAATCACCTTTACGTTTTTTGAAACCCCTATGTTTTTCTTGCTTACTGTATGTTAAGCAATATAAGTTATTTTCGTGCAGGCTCAGTGTGCCTACTTACATTTTTGCTTAACTCCACAAACGCACCAATTCATGTAATTCATTGCAGTTTCCAGCTGACATGAACACTAGTGGCAGTAAAATACAACTTTTAATCCTTTTTAATCCACACAAATTATGATTACAGGGTTAGATTATTATTTGCAAAGTACTTATTTTCACATGGTTCCTTGCCCAGCGCTATGTTATGATCTCAGAACACTTTTATCATAGTGCATGATTTGTAAACAAATACACTTTGATGTTTGCATCGCATAACCAGCTCCATATGTATGGCTTTTCTGTTGTAGTAAACTTGCTCTGTTGTGCACCTGGTATAGCACTGCACTTGTGATGTGAAGCGCTTGCTTGGGTACAAGTCCCTTGAAATGAGTCATGATAAAAGATCTCAAAGACTTCAGCAAATGAATTTATATCTCATATTTGCTTTTGTTAACACATTTGTTTAGGTTTAGAGTAGGGTTTAGTATTTTCAAGTGCAATAGAGCCTTTACCTTTTAGCGCCACTCACCAGACATTTAATTTCCAAACTGCCACAATACATACATACATACGTAAAACGTTGCCAGATTCACGTTTATTTGTTTTAGACAAAACCAAAAGCACTTTTAGTGTCTCTCACTAGATGTTTCACTTTGAACGTGTTGCAAAACATGCAAGAAACAACTTAATATAATTTTTCAAAATTTTCTTTCGTTTGTCCAATGAACCTGAGATGGACAAAATACTATAAAAGTGTCCCGTATCCATTGTGAGCTATACAGAAGTTCTGTGTGAGGAACAGAATGAAATTGAAACTATGATATTCACAAAAAAATATGTGATCAGATATTATTGGTTCAGTGAGCGATCGTCATTGACATCAAAAGTGGTGCAAAAATGTTGATGCACCATTTATGAATGTATATGAACACAGCTGAGATTGATAGCAGAAAAAAATATTTTGGGATGTACCATTCCTGTAATTAGCAAATCTTGTAGAAATACTTTTCTTAACAACAGCACATTTTCTTTCTTTTTTTTCTTTTCTTGTTTTACAATGCGCTCTGCTAAACTCTCTAATCTAAGCAGGACAATTACCAAAGCGTTAAGCATTGTTGTGATTATGTATTTTTCTAACCTTTAGCCTGCAAGTTAGCATGTTGATAAAGTATCCATGTCTCAGCTAGAAATGACGGCCCATTTCTCTGTAAACCTTCATCACCCACTGATTTAATTAGTGTTTCCTGCATCCTATTCAGCGCACATCTCAAAGAAACGGAGAAGATGCCCATTTACAAGAACAGCTGTGTCTTTACAAAGCCCTCCTGCGGTCCTCATTAAAACATCCCCACTGTCGCTAACAGCTAGTTAGCATTGCCTGGGATTTACACCCAGTCCCTATCAAACAGGCCTAAATTACTGTTATTCCCCACTTTAAAAAAGACCGATCTTATTTTAGCACCTTTTTACTTGATTCCGATGCAAAATTACAGTGATTTAAGTGGATATTTTAAGTATGTCAAAATGAAGAGGCTGTTAGTTGTACGCTATGCACCCTAGGCAATAAATGTAGTTTTTAAAAATCGTTTTAAACGTTAAAGAATAGCAGAGTTCACACCACAACTATAACGATTAACGATATCGTAGGAATCACTTTTAGTATGATTTTTTTTTCGAGCTGATGAACTCTAAAAACATTGACAGCCAATCAGAATCCATCTCACTTTAAATAGCTTGAGCATTTATAGTACCCGGCGACATAATTCCAGTGCATGCTTATATAAAAAACAAAGCAATATGGTGCCTTGGTGTGGATGCTAACAGTTATTAGGCGCGTTTCCATTACAGATTTGCGCAAAACTTTGGTGATATTTTATAAATGTCGATAAAAAAGTATTGCGGAATGACGGCGTTTCCATTAACCAATGTTATGCAACTAAAATGTAATCTTTTGCCTCTCGCGATAAGTCATGGCAATGGATTTTGGTGGGATTTTAACGGATTTTGGCTATATTTATTCAAAGGAGGCGTATGCGTGTATCTTTACAGAAGCAGCACAGAGAGCCGCTTCAGAAACGTGTGTGGCGCGGCTGGAATAAACACAAGCATTGACTAGAGTGGCCGCAATCAGCTTCGGTGGCCGTATCAGAGCCAGACTATGGAGGTTATAGTACATTGAAGAATGATCATATTACTTTTTACATACGCCATGTGACCTGTAAATGCGGAAAAAAACGTTTCCATTGCAGTTTTGCGAATTATTCCTTTTTCGCATTGCCTGAAAAACCACCTCATGTGAGCGTAAAAACTTTTTTGCGATATATGGGCGTTTTTGCGAAATTGGCGCGTTTCCATTAGGCATATTTTCAATTTGCAATATCAATTTGTGCAATTTGAAGGGTAATGGAAACGCGCCTAGTGTTATCATTCCTGTGAGTAGGCCTTTATTCAGTAGAAGCCATATTGAATTTTACATTTGTGCATTCAATGCACACATTTACATTTCATCAGTTCTATGTGGATTCATGCAAATTCAAACAAGTCCGAGGAATAGACTTACAGTCTTTACAATGGCATGCACTGTATAAAGGTCCTATCACATAATCTTCACAACTCTCAGTAATGTTTTATGGAGTTTTTGTCTACTAGAAGTCTTTTGTAAGGATGTTTTATCAGCTGAACAACTGGCATGTTGTTAAACAACAGTACAATCCATTGAGCTCATGTACTTCTGTCCCTCACAGACTCGTTTTCATTCCCCTCAAAAATTAAATATGGCGCCACCCCGCATGAGGTCTGTAGCATGTCGGTTTCCCAAAAGTATTTAATGTCAACTAAAGTGTGAACAAAATAGCAATATTTATAACATAAAAGTGATGTCAAAGCCAAACAGTAGCGTTTAACCTCAAAACCCACACTTCAGATAAACTAAGCCTGGATTATTTACAGCCTTATCATTCTGCCACTGCTTTTATAGCCCTCACACACACACACACACACACACACACAGTCGTATTTGCAACATCAGGAGTCTTTATCAGAGTCTTTCATCCACATACCGAATTTGTTCTTCATGTCTGATAGCTTCATCCTCCTAATAGCCCAGGTAGCTACTGCTGTAGGAGAGAGCTAATATTTCACGCTGAGCAGGAGCCCAGACAACGGGTCCATTTACTGGCAGATAGAGAGAGAAAAAGCGAAAGAGGGAGCGATAAGGGAGGAGGGGGGGGATCTGGACTGCAGGCGGACTGCGGCAGGAGGGGTGTGACGTGATCGAGAGAGAGAGAGAAAGAGAGAGAGATGGCAAGATACAACCCTCAGGCTGAGTCTTTGTAGCAGAGAAGCAGCAGAGATGCTCGCATTCCAAACAGGAAGCGCTTTGTGCCAGAAGTGGATGTAGTTTTTCATCAGTCGGCTGTGTTTGGAGGAGTGATGAGTGTGTCATTCTGAGTCAGGGCTACGAAGGATCGATGAGTCAGTGTGACACTTGTTCGTGACCCAGCATGTGTGACGGGACAGTGAGTTTGAGGACTGCAGAGAGTACGTGTGTGTTTACTCCCAGAGAGCAATGCTTTCATAATGCATCTGTTTAGTTGAACTGCTTCATTTAACAGGATGATATTGGGTTTTTGAACATTGTCATTGTGTGTCATATCAGAAATATGACTTCAGAGTTAGGTCAGCTTTCGATAACTTGTGTGAATGAGTAAGACTTCCTCGGGTTAACAGAATTGAAAACTGCTGATTGGCCGAGGGCTTCCCTGCCCTGCGAGAAAACTTCCTGTTTCCTCCAAGTGGACTTTGTGTTTCATTGGGAAAGCACGCCAAAGGATGCAAGTGTAATCCAGGAAAAAACACATCCTATTGTTTCTTAGGATCGCACACGGATCCGTAGCCCGCACTTCTCAACGGCAGTACGAAGAAACGTACTGTACAGTGAAGCCGTAAGGTAAGAGATGTTACACTGACATATTATTTGAATTGCAGTTATTGAATGTGTGAGAATGATTGCCACTGTGGTATGGGAAGATGATGACAGTTCCTTGAAGAAGGCGACTCTCTCAGGACAGAGTGAATGTTTGAAAGATTCACATCAGGTGGTTGTGTGGTTTTTCATTGCAGTGATGCCTGATGCTGTGAAACCGGTGGATGTGTTTGGCAGAGTCTGTACTCTACTTGACTGTGTCATTATATCCTATATGCTAAAATACTGAAGTTATAAAACAATGACATCAGAATCTGACCGATTATGTGCTTTTGTATAGTGACTTTGTAGCGAAGTGTGAAACCGGTGGATGTGTTTGGCAGAGTCTGTACTCTACTTGACTGTGTCATTATATCCTATATGCTAAAATACTGAAGTTATAAAACAATGACATCAGAATCTGACCGATTATGTGCTTTTGTATAGTGACTTTGTAGTGAAGTACACACAAATATTTGAGGCTTAATTAGGTTGAGATCCTGATGCCTTCTTTTGAATAACTCAGCAGGCTTGTCTTTATAGTTTGAGGGTTTGGTTCATAAATGCCTTTTTGAATTTCACTGGTTTCATGGTCACAGCAAGCAATAATACATAGTATGGTCGTCACAAACCATGTTTATCTGCATCTAAACCTGTATTAATGTAGTCCAGAACTGGGTCGTATCTTCTTTTGAGTAGTTTTGTTCAGATTTTTCGAGGTTGAGGGCATGTCATGTTGGTATTTGTCTAATTTGGCGAATTTCTTCCAAGTGACGGATAAGTTTGTGCCAAAAACATTGTAGATTTTGATTGGACACACAGCCTTTATAATATAACAACTGTTATATTATATTATATTATATTATATTATAAAAACTGATTAATCAGCCAATGTTGTTTTAAAAAAATCTATTTTATAAATGAAAACTTCATTAACAATAATGAGTTAACCATGAAAATGTTTTGTGATTATTTTATTGATATATTATAGAAATAGTTTACAATAAAAGGAGAGAAAAGGGGTAGAAATGGAATCAAATCAAGTGGTTTATGTATTTTTTAAATGCCATATATTATATTATATTATATTATATATTTTTCTCAAGTATTGTTGTGATGATTAGATTAAATGTACAAATTCTTCACAAAAGGGAAAAGCTACAGATTGAGTACAATCATTTCCAATTGCAGACTGATATCCTGACAGTGAGATGCTGTAACATCTGTTTGTATAAGCCATTGATTTTTTTGAAGTATAAATATTTGTATCCATCCTTTTTAAATTAATATGCTCTGTCACACATGCTGTTTGCATTAAGCATATGACATTGTGGCAACATCAAATACAGAGTGAGGTTAATTGATGAGTGACAGGGTCAAATGCTGCTCTGATGTGGCAGAAGAGCTTCAGACCAACTGATGCGGACATGCGGGAAAGACTCGACCCTTTTTAACCTTTTATCATTACACGCACAACTACCCACAATAGTCAGCACTAGACTGACACAGTCAGAGCTGTGTCAGTCGGAGTCTCTTCAGATGTGCTGAACTGAAGTGAATTGAGTGTAAGGGAGAGGGACCTCTGACCGGTGTCCATTGTGTTTGCCTTCATGAGTCACACTGTCACTCAACAAGTAAAAACACACTGGTTTGTGATTAACCGGCTCATTGTCTACCGTGTTACTCACACTTCATCTAACTGGTCAAACAACATGCCGTTTTAAGGAAGTAGGAGGAACATTCCGAACATTTGTTAGCCACGATGAAAGTTAAAAGTCTTAAATGTGGCAGCTGACTAATGAGCAACAATCACAGCTAATTTGTTTTAGAAAATGTTATTTGGGTAAATTGAGATTTTCAAATGCATAAAATAAAACAAATGTAAAACATACATATTAGCTACCATCATACATGAAATAAAATAAAACAGACATACTGTTTAAGCTCACATCATACATTACAAACAAAAATAAAATAAAACGTATATATTAGCTACCATCACACAAAAAGCATACATATTAGTTATCATAATACATAAAATAAAACAAAAATTAAATAAAGCAGACATTTTAGCTACCATAATACACAACATTAGCAAAAAATAAAAATAAAATAAAACATACCTATTTGCTACTATCATACATGAAACAAAAATAAAATAAAACGTAGATATAAGCTACCGTCATACATAAAATAAAAAATAAAACATACACATAAGCTAACATCATGCATTAAATGAAACAAAACATACTTAATAGCTAAAATCATACATAAAATACAACAAATATAAAGCTTTAGCTACCATACATAAAATAAAAAAAACTAAAAAACATACTTATTATCTACCTTAATACATAAAATAAAACAAAACAAAACAAATATTAGTTAACGTAATGCATGATTTAAATTAAATTAAATTAAGTTGGTATTTTGGTGGAAATTGTTACCATGGTGAATTTTTCAGTGTATTTACCACAAATAGCTGCCTAACTATCACTTTCATTCGCAACAAAGCCATGTTATTTATCCTGTTTTGTTTTTATGCCATCCAGAGGGAACGAGGACCCACTTGAAATGCAAATTTCATTTGATAATAGGGTTTGTGGACTTGCAGTGCTTTCAGATAAGTGCTGAAGACTCACTGTTTGGTGGTCACACTCATAGTCTTTTATGGAACATACGGACATAAAACAAGAGTGTCATGTTTGGATATTAATGGGAAAATGAAACCGTTCTGTTTTGTGCCACTTCTTATGCCAAGCAGTAGGTGGCAGACTTTACACAGATTCAGACTGAGCTGAAAACCTGTCCGTCTCTCCTTTTGTAATCAGTGCAGGGCATGACAGAATGGAGCAGATAGCAGATGAACTTTCTCATGTGGTCTCTCAGAGTAAATAAGGGTCAGCCTTGAATGTTGTTTGCCTGACAGCCTCCATGTCAACAGTCCAATCAGTGAAACCGTTCTGTTTTGTGCCACTTCTTATGCCAAGCAGTAGGTGGCAGACTTTACACAGATTCAGACTGAGCTGAAAACCTGTCCGTCTCTCCTTTTGTAATCAGTGCAGGGCATGACAGAATGGAACAGATAGCAGATGAACTTTCTCATGTGGTCTCTCAGAGTAAATAAGGGTCAGCCTTGAATGTTGTTTGCCTGAGAGCCTCCATGTCAACAGTCCAATCAGTCCATGTGCTGACTCGTGATAAGGAGGTCGACATCAGGTGTGATGTCAGCACAGCCCGAGATAAACACCATGTGAAACATCCTGTGCTTTTCACCTTTATGAGCATCTTTGCTTGCTAATAAACCAGGTCTCTATTCCTGGAGCCGGTTACATAAAGTTACTATTTCAAGACTCTGTGTTAACAACTCTTTTTACCAACTAGCAGTTATTCAAGGGGTAATCAATCTTACTTTTCGGATTCAAATTAGACCAGTCTACATTAATTTGTTAGTCTTAAAGGGGTCATATGATGCTGCTAAGCACCAAGAGCTTGTATCACTCCAAAGAGAAAGGAAAAATTGAAATTGCATCATATGACCCCTTTAATGAAAAAAAAAAGTAGATGACTTGTAAGGCAAGTTGTAAGACTAGTCTAAGCAGCACCCGGTGTTGAGTATGTGTAGGTTGATTGTCTCTGTGGCATACATACATACATATTAGCTAGCATGATGAAATAAAACAAAAATAAGACATGCATAGTTAGCATGATACATAAAAGCAAATCATACATATTAGCTAACATTGTATATAAAATAAAAATAAAACACATATATTAGCTACCATTATATATAAAATAAAACAAAAATAAAACGCATATATATATATATATATTAGCTACCATCATGAATAAATGAAAAATACAACATGCATATTAGTTACAACCATAAATAAAATATAACAAAAATATAACATGCATATTAGCTACCATCATATATACAGTAGCATGGTACCTACAGCTTCTGCCAAAATACTATAGTTATTGTCACACTAAAAGTGTGGATTAAATGAAATTTTGTTGAGTATGTGTAGGTTGATGGTCATGTGTCACACCTTTAGGCATGTATCTGATTGACTTCTGAATGGAAATTTACATTGCATTACACACCAAAGTGGGGTCCCATCTGCTGACGCTGGACTCCTAATGATTATTAATAGGGCATCTGAAGAGCCCCAGACCTCCCCTGACATTTATAGGATTATTTAAAAACAAAGAAAAGGATGGATATGGATGGACTCAGTGTCCGTCTGCCGGTCATTCACGACCTCTGTGGCTCATTCTTCCTCTTTCTGAATTGAAATATTATATAACATGAAAACCGACAGATAGAGACAGACAGTCACACCACATTAGCCTCTGATCTGACCCACAACAGTGTTGCTGCAAAGTCTGTAACCTTTTCTTCAGAGACGCTGGATTGACTTGAGAGACAGAGATTTATTACAAGGTCATGAGCCAAAGATGTTGTGCACATTAAAGGTTCTCCATCCCATCACTTTGTCTATTTTGGACTGATTGTGGCTTGTCACAGTAAGAAAGTCATTCAGGCAATATCTTATTTTCCTTTCCAGCGCAGTACTGCTGAGGGTTTGACTAATATAGAGTTTGGTGTATGAAGGCCCAAATAAACGATGCTTCTTGGTGGCAATTAAACTGCAGCTCTTCTCTGTGATAATAGGTATTAACAGTTCAACTGCTGCTTTAAGAGGAACTGATACAGGGCCTTTCATGGAACCGGTAATTCATGGAAATAGGTGGGTGAATCCTAACTTTAGTTTTGGTATCACACTTATGCTGCATCCGAAGATGCTTTCTGCTCTACTATATACAGTAGTATACGAAAAGCAGTACACCAAAATATTAGTATATGTAAATACACTTACCGGCCACTTTATTAGGTACACCTTGCTAGTACCGGGTTGGACCCCCTTTTGGATGGACAATACTCATGGGCGTAGCTTGTGGGCCATAGCAATTTAAGGATTTTACTAAATATTTATTTATTTATAAAGATTTTTCTACGAAGTAAATATGCATATAATGTTGTCAATAATACATGTAAAAGTTAATACATTTTCAATTATTATTGTAAGTAAATTAATAAATCAAAACAAACTTAACGTCTCCCTCAATCTTATTTGCGTAAGAATTGTCGCGTGACGATTCTGCATTTTGGTGGATAATAGACTTATAATGTTTGCCTGTTGTGGTGCATAAAATGATATTCCACTTTTTTAACAACGTACATGAACTGCAGAGAAATCTGGAGACAATGAAAAACTCAGATGAAGATATCAATGGCGTGCTTGATGACTTCGGACCTGGACAATCAGATAAAGGTGATCGACAGGACGCAGTCGTTTAAGCGGCTCAGTGTTCCACTTTTATGCCGACCATTTACATCCAAATGTTATTTAATTTACACAGAACACAACCTATAAATAGATTTTAGAATATAAACTGTTTATCGTCTATTCAGTAAGACTAAATAGAAAGTGTGCGCCTGCCATTGTGCATTAACTTGAATCAAGCCCAACAAATGTCTATTTTAAAAACAGTGGTTGAGTAATTCACTCAAGCCTCCTTTGAGATCGTTTTGACAGACATGTTTATTGTGCATTTTCAACGTGTTTATTGCTAAGTTTAGTGTGGCAAAATAGAAGCGCAGCCGTAATTCGCGTGCAATATATCTGGTTACCTGACAACCTCACGCGCTTGCTGCTGCTCTATGTGAATGTGAGTGTGAATTTGTAGATTCACCTAACTTATAAACCTAAAATGTGTTTATAAGTACGAATGACCAAATCAACCGGCTCGGTTTGGCCCCCCCCCAAGCTCAAACGTCAGGATACGAGGATCCATGCTTTCATGTTGTTTCCACTAAATTCTGACCCTGCCATCCGAATGTTGCAGCAGAAATCATCACTCATCAGACCAGGCAACCAATATTCTATTCAATTTTGGTGAAGTGTTCCCAGTCCCTAGTGCTCGGTCGGATGATATACGTCTTCCTGTAAAGGTCTTCCTGTGTTCGTCTCCCTTAGTTCCTGTAAATAAAGACCGTGTAAAGTATTCTCCAGCGTCTCCTCGTCCTTCGTGTGTGTGCACCCGTGAAAGAACATCCGAACCGAACTGTAAGCGGCATCCCTTCCCCGTGTTGGATTTCCGGTTTTTGTAAGTTTTTGTTTTTCCTTTTTTTCCGTGCGCTCCTCCACGTCCCGATATGGAGGAGCGTTTGATGTTCCTCACAGTGGCTCAGGCGAGCCCAGACCCCATCGTCTTCGCGAGGGCGTTTGTGCCGCTCGCCCTCGCCAGCTCCCTCGAGGGGAAAACCCTCGCGACGCTATTCCGGATCGGGATGACGTTCCATCATCCCACGGAGCTCCCAGACACCAACAACCCCCCCCCCAAGCTCAAACGTCAGGATACGAGGATCCATGCTTTCATGTTGTTTCCACTAAATTCTGACCCTGCCATCCGAATGTTGCAGCAGAAATCATCACTCATCAGACCAGGCAACCAATATTCTATTCAATTTTGGTGAGCATGGTTCAAGTGACCCAATTGACCCTTAGCAAAGACCCACCCCACTTAGTTGCTGTTGCTATGTCCAACAAGCCATGGCACTCTCACGCCACACATCATGTTCTCACGCAGTGAAAAATACATCACGGAGCTAATAGGACACTGACAATGGCATCAGACAAGACAGAGCAGGTTACTTTTGGTATGAAACAAATATTTCAAATTTTGTCTTTGTTTTTTTAAGAAATTCAAACAAATACCGTTTTGTGGCTCTTTAATGTGTTGTGTGACAGATTGCTGTAGCAGCACGAGAACTGATCATCTCTACCGCTTTACTAGTTATAGCACTTTACTAGTTATAGCATAAATAAACATGAATGAACATCAGAAGGTATCTTGTTTCAACCACGGAAAGACGTAAATACACAACATTTTTTTAAGTTCAAGTCCACCAACATTAATCTACTCTCTTGCCTGGTTTGTTTGTCAGACAAAATGGCAGATTCGGTGTTATGATTGGTCAGATCGGATGTCAATCAAACTCCCTGCGAAGGGTCAATTCCGATTTTTTTCTTCCCATGAGGCACAGGTCAGATATGACCCATGAATGTGTAAGCCAAATTCTCAGATCGGTATCAGGCCTCATTCACATGTGGAAATAAATCTGATGAATTGAATACGTGCATTTGCTTTAGTGGATAGATTGGATATTCCTCCGTCAATGTGTGTCGTACGTCGTTGAAAAAGCGACGGTGGCAAATTATGTCAACTCAAATGGATGCTTTTTCAGGTCAGTACCAGCAGTGTTTCCAAGTGTGGGGTTTTCCTTCTGAATTGGGCCTACTTTACACTGTTGCCTGGGGTTGTTTTTTAGTCTAGGTTAAAGCGATCCCTCCTGGGAAAACTGTGGAAAACCACGTTTTGGCTAGTTTTGAATTGCAGCTGGACTGATTTTGTTTCTCAGACCTGGCAACCTGTCAGTACATCTACCCTGGGTTTGTCGGGTCTCGGGTCTGATCACCTGTTCCTTGCTGTCTCTTCGTACGTCGTTGAAAAAGCGACGGTGGCAAATTATGTCAACTCAAATGGATGCTTTTTCAGGTCAGTACCAGCAGTGTTTCCAAGTGTGGGGTTTTCCTTCTGAATTGGGCCTACTTTACACTGTTGCCTGGGGTTGTTTTTTAGTCTAGGTTAAAGCGATCCCTCCTGGGAAAACTGTGGAAAACCACGTTTTGGCTAGTTTTGAATTGCAGCTGGACTGATTTTGTTTCTCAGACCTGGCAACCTGTCAGTAAATCTACCCTGGATCTTCAGCGGGATCGGATCCGCTTCGTCCTGCTCTCGTGCAACAGGGAGTTTTAGTGGTGGGAGATTCCACGCTCACACGAACTGTCCGCAGAGGCGCTCATTGCCCGTGGTGATATATCTCTGTACAATAAAGCCTCTGCTGAACCCGCACCTGAATCCAGCCTATTCCCTGACAGGGTTGTTTTACCAAGTGTATATTGTGCATGTGCTGATATCAGATATGGGACACTTTTAAAAGAAGATGTAAGCTGGCCATCAGAAAAAAAATCGAACATAGTCAACAAATTGGAATTGGGCATCAAGAACTGCAGTATAAATGCGGCCTGAAATCACCTTTCTGCCCCATTCTTATGTTTGGTTCAAACTATAGCAGATCGTCTTGAAAATGTCTACATGGCTAAATGCATGGAGTTGCTGCCCTGTGATTGGCTGATTAGATATTTATAATATGATACAAACTTTGCTTAGAACAGCCTTCAACCATCATTAATCTGGACTTGGTTTTCAGTCTCTGCTAACCTGAAAAGCTTGATTGTGTTGACTAGGGCTGGGTATAGTTCCAAAATTTTCGATACGATACCGATGCAAGCATGCTGCACATTTACTGGCTCACTGACGTTGACCAGATTAAACCCTTAGGTATCGAAATTTGGTACCGAACGAAAATAAATTTTTCGATACTCGATAGTATCGAGGCAATTCGGTCAGTGGCTAAAAAGTATCGAACTCGATACCCAGCCCTAGTGTTGACCCACATTTCTGCCTGTGAAGCCGAGTCAATGATACACCTGTCATCTAGCTTTGTTTTGAGGAAATATGCCACATCAGCGTGTATATATTGTATACAATATATACTGGATTGTATACAAGTAGAATTCAGTATTATTTACAATATATTGATATAATTATGAACATGATTGTAAATAGTAGGTGGCTTTGGCTTCACAGTTTTGAGGGGTTTTTCATTTAATTTAGCATAGTTATACTAGGGCTGTCAACTTAACATGTTATTTTGTTATAATTACCCGGTAATTATGGAAAAAATAATGTGATAAAATTAATAGCGCATTTAATGCCCCTGTGCATCTGTCATCTTACATTGCATGCAGGTGCTAATGAACATGATGCAGGATGATTGACTGTGTGATGTAGCCTATGAGAATGCAGTTATATGCCCCTAAAACTCAAGATATGTCTTATATTTACATCATATGATATAGTGTAGCAATATCACATGAGCAAAAGTGCTGTTTTTCCCTAATATCTGCACAAGTGTAATGTGATATTGTTTTTATATTACAGTTCTATAAACAAGAAGTTAATATTGTGTTAAGTTTTAGACACAGTCTGTTTTTGCTCAATTTTGCCAACAAAAATAGTTCCAAACAAAGCCACAGTAGAAATGTTGCGCACTTCCAAGCAACACATGATGGTGTTTCGTTACTGAATTAATCCACGGTTTGAATGAATGAAGTAAGCCAATGATTCAGGTAGCCATTCAGAAAGACAGCCACTTGCTTCATTTCTGAATGAATCGGCTGTTTGAATCAATTGGTTGATTGAACGACTCATTCATTAAGACAGTCGCTGCATCAGAAATCAATTACTTCCTTACTATATAGTACGCGAAAGAACAGTATGCCAAAAGAGTAGCTTGTCCAAATTCATAGTATTCAAACAACAGTAGGCGAAAAGCACCCACTACTTTCGGTGAGATTCTGAAGGGTGATTCTGATGGATACTTTACTATCCCATGAGTCCACGGGAGAGGATTTATGAATGGAAGCGATGCAACACAA
This sequence comes from Sinocyclocheilus rhinocerous, assembly GCF_001515625.1. NCBI lineage: Eukaryota > Metazoa > Chordata > Actinopteri > Cypriniformes > Cyprinidae > Sinocyclocheilus > Sinocyclocheilus rhinocerous. Next base: position 404,354 of record NW_015646350.1, on the reverse strand, counting down.
CTGGTGGAAGTGGAAAAGGAAGTGAGTATCCCTATGATCTACTCCCTTTGAAAGGCAGAGCCCTTGAAATGAGTTCTTAAAGGGTGTAGAGCATTACTGTCTCGTGTAAAGGCCAAAATTATACTTCAGTTTTTACGTGTGCGCAAGGATCCGTGTAGTGTGCATGACCCAAATTTCATCACCAAAATAGTATGCGCGTATTGTACGCACACCATCAAATTTTTGTAACCATCCCAGATAGCACATGTACGTCTGCAAGATGTCTGTTAAAGATCGCGTAATCTGGAAAGCATCTGCTGTGTACAAACATCTGATAGACGTCTTTAAGATGTCAGTTTTACATACATTCATAAATATCTTAAAGACATCTTCTAAACGTCTATATGACATCTGATAGGAAACATCCTGTAGACGTATTGCAGATGAGCAAACACTCTAAAAATATGTCTTGCAGATGTAAATGCAGACATCAAATAGATGTCTCCGTGATGTACGTGTGCTATCAGGGATGCGTACTTTGTACCCTCAGGTTGCACATGGATTTGCACTAATCAGTTGTTCCACAAGGGGGCAGCACTGGCCCGGGTCGTTGTTTCACAGTAGAAAACAAAGCTAAAGAGATGGAACAACAACAACAGACGCCCACATTGACGAGCACTTGTGAGGGGGGTTATGAGAGAGATGCAAATTTAGTTTAAAAGAGTACAAAGACATTTTTATCGGTCATGCTGGACAAAGATAAAGCTTTCTAGAGCGCATGTATCGTCCGCCTGCATTCGCACACACTATCAAATGGAGTATACTTTGAATTGCTATGTGTTCAACTATACGTATACACTAGCGTACGTGTACACAAATGAAGTATACTTTGGTCTTAAGCATTTGGAACTCTTTTGGCAAAGGACTGACTGACCGAATGTTACATTGACAATGCTGCGTGTCCATGTAGCTGTTACGGGGCGAACGAGACGTGAGACACGTGGATCCATGTGCAAGGCTTTATTTACAAAGGCGTGGTCAATAAACAGGCAAGGGTCAGATAACACAGGTATATCACAGGCAAGACAAAGAATATTCCTAGGGCTAGCGTGGGTCTTCGATCGGCGAACAGTATCCAGAGGGCTTGACAAGAGGGGTAATCCAATAACACGAGCAATAGTCCAGGCGAGGTGAGAACACAGTCCGAAACAGCAAGACAAAGGGTTAATCCAAGAAACACAGGCAGAAGGTCAGGAAACGGATAACAAGGCAACACGAGGTGGCTAGACTAAGACTAGAACTAGAACTAGAACTGGTAACTAGGACTGGGAACTAGGAATGGCCCCGTAATGCAGCTATCGCTAGAAGAGTGATATGCGCTAAACAATACTCGGCAGTTTGAGAACGATCTGAGTGAGTGTAATATAGTGTGTGTGTGATTGGTTACAGCTGTGTGCAATCAGTGCAATGGATGATGGGAAATGTAGTCCGTGGTGACGTGTAACAGTCTGTGTAGTGAGAGAGTCAATATGATGGATGAGTGACCTCTGGTGGCGATCGGACGGAAGTCCATGGACAG
>NW_015646350.1:385881-396756 GCF_001515625.1 Sinocyclocheilus rhinocerous | reverse complement strand
ACAAAGGGTTAATCCAAGAAACACAGGCAGAAGGTCAGGAAACAGACAACAAGGCAACACGACTAGACTAAGAATAGAACTAGAACTGGGAACTAGGAATGGCTCCATAATGCAGCTATCGCTAGAAGAGTGATATGCGCTAAACAATACTCGGCAGTTTGAGAACGATCTGAGTGAGTGTAATATAGTGTGTGTGTGACTGGTTACAGCTGTGTGCAATCAGTGCAATGGATGATGGGAAATGTAGTCCGTGGTGACGTGTAACAGTCTGTGTAGTGAGAGGTCAATATGATGGACGAGTGACCTCTGGTGGTGATCGGACGGAAGTCCATGGACAGGATTCGTAACAGTAGCATTCAGGACTCCATGTTGCAAATAAATATATTACTGTTATTATTTTATTCAAATGTTGTGTCTTATTGTGTCTAATTTACTTTTAAACATTTTGAAACTAAACTTGCTTACACTACTTCTTAACGTTCTTAAATCATATTTCTGTCACTGACAAAAAATATTGTGTATTACATTAAAATAAAGACAAATTTAATTATTCTACTTACATTTGTATGTGAAGTCAAAACCAACCCCAACTTTGCTTCAAAATGCATCGCAAGGACTCGTAACCCAAGATCACGTGATCACAAATGGAAATCACTTCCTTGAAGTGACCATCACATGTTCCCTTCTCTAACGGTCTTCTGGAGGGGCCCTTCGTGAAGGGATTCATTTGTTCACTTTCGTTTGGAACCTCCCTACAAATGGTGTCCCCTTTCCATTTGGAATTCGCTGCGAATTTCGTTCATATTACCCATATTCATACTATATAGAACATAGTTTTTAATGGTTGCAAAGTAAGTTCAAATTCAAATGTAGTTCCTACTCAGTACGCGATTTCAGATGCACCGAGTGAGTTTTCGCCACCTACTGTTGGTTTTAATTTCATATTTAGAGTATAATTTTTTTTTATTTTTTTTTATGCATTAATGCCATTTTTTTGTATTGTCTATTCACTGCCTTTCTCATTTAACACAATTATGACTTTAAATTATTATGGGGGGTATTTTCTCAGCTCAAACTGATGAGTGATTAATTTGTGATTAATTTCATTTAATATGCACATCATGTAATTTATTAGATTACATTTTAATTGCTTGATAGCCTGAAATTATACATGCTAGAATTGTTTAAACACTTGATATTAACCATCATTATTATTAAAAAAAATATTTAACAAAATGACAAAATGAGATTATATCATCCTACATAAATGTATAATGATTTTGCAGAAGTCATTATAATTGTAGCAACTATTTTTGCCATAACTACGAATACCATAGTAAACATTTGTAAGGGTTTTCTGGACACTCAGCCTTACTTATATAACACTATTGAAACCAGTAACTGCTTTCAAAGGCCAATCTGTTAATGCTTTAATCGACAAAAACAAACTTCTTAGTCTGAGTTTTGAGCATCATGTGACTGTAGAACTCACATGGTAGACACACTGTCTCCTTTTCTCTCTATTCGCCTCTCTGTACTCCAGCACAAGCTCATGAAACATTAGGAACATCGGGTTAGTTTGCTGTAGGCATACTACAGGGTCAGGCAGATGCTCAGGTAAAAATGACATTTTGTGATATTGTATCTGTTCTCTGTTCAGTTGTTTTGGTGTTTTTTGAGAAGTCACTTTGCTTATGATTTGTTTTTGTAATATGCGCGTCTATAAGACTGGCTTGTCTTGTCAGACTCAATTAATGTTGGTCATAATGCTGACCTGTTAGACTTAATGTTAACTTTTTGTATTTGTTTCAGTCTGCTTAAGTTTATTGGGGTGGATTTTAGTTCATGTTGTCTCCTAAAGCCATTTTAAGCAATTGATCTACAGTTGTACTAAATTATGCACTTTAATACATAAAATTTAAAAAAAAATCTGATGTATTCGATGTTCTATTGCTTATCAAATGGTAAGTGAAACCTCATACAGTCTAAGATACATACTATGATGAAATGGACTACTAGACCCTGTCTTTTACTGAATTTACTGAAAGCTAATTTTCTGCTTATCCCAGTATTTATTTATGGGATTAGAATGTTTGAACAATGGCCTTATTCTTATGTGTCGGTGTATTTCTGAAATCTTTCCCATTGTTCTGTTTCATGTGGCTGGATCTTACCCTGCTGTGACAGAACTGTGGGTGAAAGCAACCCTAACTACGTTAGAGCAGAATTTGTTATAGGCTGTGATGGAATTTTGCTGTGTTTTATCGGATGTTCTGTGCTCCTGTTAGTATATGTGTAATAATAGTGGATGCTGCAGGTAGTTGTCACACTTTTCAGTTTCCAGTGAGTATTTTAAATGCTTATTTTATGAAACTCCATTTCTATATACCATAGAGAGGGATACTTTGAAGTCTTGTCTATAAAAAAAAGAAAAGAAAAGCTGTTTGTTATTTTCTCTGTTATAGCTCTGAAAAAAACTTGTGACAACTTGACCTAATCTGACATTTATAAAAAAAATACTCTTGTTCTGAGAGCACAGTACCTTAAACATATAGTTGACTAAAGTTTTGGTTTTATTGTTCATTTGTTAACCAGACAGCAGCTATAGCATATATACATTTTAATTTGAAGGACAGTAATAATAATAATAATAAAACCTTTTAATAGGGTTTTGAACTAGGTTTTTAACCCTAATTAAACAACTTTTAAAATAACTTTGTTGAGCTATATACCTGTTATATTTTATAATTATTTATAATGTACTGTTATACTTTAAACTATACTTCATTACACTTTTTATTATGCTAATTATTCTATACTAATTCATTAAACAAATTACATTATTGTAATTTAATGTGCTTTTTATTAGTTCTATTTTTTACTATTCTCTTAATCTTTAATTCATTTTATTGCAGTTTTAGTTTAAATGTATTACTTCAATTGCTTCAAAGGCAACATTTCTAATTTGCATTTAAATGCTTTAAGTTTTTCATCTAATATTTATGTTTTATTTCATCTTTATTTCAGTTCACAAAAACAATTTTTAATCGTTTTAGTTTTGATTTAAATTTATATTTTAATAGCTTATGACACTGATATGCATTGTGAAGTCAGTTAACTAATTAAATAAAGTTAACTTTTATGCTTTTTATGCTTGTTGATTAGACAAATGTAATTGGTTAATTTTGTGGCTAAATAATGCGTAACTAAATTTAAAAAGATAGAGGAAGATAGACATGGATAAAAGTAGATTAAGCGAGAAGAATATAAGAAATTCCATTTCTTTACTGCCTCCCTGTATGTGAAGTTATTTTCTTGTTTAATTCCGTCACAGTCAGATCTCTCAGGGAAAACTGAACATTCCCAAGTGTAATGTTCAACAATTGAAAATGTGTAAACCTTTTAAATCAGGGCTATTGAATTACGTCCTCTCTTCAATGTGAAATTTGTTGTGAGGTTTGTGGCTTGAATTTAGGCCACAGATGACTTGCATCCCACCACTCGTTGGGTGTCCCACAGACTCTGAATCGTAACACTTGCTCTGATTCGGATTTGCCAGAAAGCATTACTGCCTGTTGTTTGTAGGGCCCTGATTTTGATGGATTGAGATTTGCACGTACATTTGAAGGTCAATAGTTACCATGAGACTGTTAGTAAACAGTGAGGGTTTTGGCCATCTTGGCCAGTCTGTGGTCTGGAATGAAAGCCTTTAGGACATTTGGCCACTGAATGGCAGATATAGCTGCCAGAATAACTGGCAGGGGTTTAAAGGTCTTTGACTGTACCACAGTGAATCTCTGCATTGCTTTTGCTAGTAGATTTATTTGGGTGACCAGGTATTTATTTATGGGATTAGAGTGTTTGAACAATGGCCTTATTCTTATGTGTCGGTGTATTTCTGAAATCTTTCCCATTGTTCTGTTTCATGTGGCTGGATCTTACCCTGCTGTGACAGAACTGTGGGTGAAAGCAACCCTAACTACGTTAGAGCAGAATTTGTTATAGGCTGTGATGGAATTTTGCTGTGTTTTATCGGATGTTCTGTGCTCCTGTTAGTATATGTGTAATAATAGTGGATGCTGCAGGTAGTTGTCACACTTTTCAGTTTCCAGTGAGTATTTTAAATGCTTATTTTATGAAACTCCATTTCTATATACCATAGAGAGGGATACTTTGAAGTCTTGTCTATAAAAAAAAGAAAAGAAAAGCTGTTTGTTATTTTCTCTGTTACAGCTCTGAAAAAAACTTGTGACAACTTGACCTAATCTGACATTTATAAAAAAAATACTCTTGTTCTGAGAGCACAGTACCTTAAACATATAGTTGACTAAAGTTTTGGTTTTATTGTTCATTTGTTAACCAGACAGCAGCTATAGCATATATACATTTTAATTTGAAGGACAGTAATAATAATAATAATAAAACCTTTTAATAGGGTTTTGAACTAGGTTTTTAACCCTAATTAAACAACTTTTAAAATAACTTTGTTGAGCTATATACCTGTTATATTTTATAATTATTTATAATGTACTGTTATACTTTAAACTATACTTCATTACACTTTTTATTATGCTAATTATTCTATACTAATTCATTAAACAAATTACATTATTGTAATTTAATGTGCTTTTTATTAGTTCTATTTTTTACTATTCTCTTAATCTTTAATTCATTTTATTGCAGTTTTAGTTTAAATGTATTACTTCAATTGCTTCAAAGGCAACATTTCTAATTTGCATTTAAATGCTTTAAGTTTTTCATCTAATATTTATGTTTTATTTCATCTTTATTTCAGTTCACAAAAACAATTTTTAATCGTTTTAGTTTTGATTTAAATTTATATTTTAATAGCTTATGACACTGATATGCATTGTGAAGTCAGTTAACTAATTAAATAAAGTTAACTTTTATGCTTTTTATGCTTGTTGATTAGAGAAATGTAATTGGTTAATTTTGTGGCTAAATAATGCGTAACTAAATTTAAAAAGATAGAGGAAGATAGACATGGATAAAAGTAGATTAAGCGAGAAGAATATAAGAAATTCCATTTCTTTACTGCCTCCCTGTATGTGAAGTTATTTTCTTGTTTAATTCCGTCACAGTCAGATCTCTCAGGGAAAACTGAACATTCCCAAGTGTAATGTTCAACAATTGAAAATGTGTAAACCTTTTAAATCAGGGCTATTGAATTACGTCCTCTCTTCAATGTGAAATTTGTTGTGAGGTTTGTGGCTTGAATTTAGGCCACAGATGACTTGCATCCCACCACTCGTTGGGTGTCCCACAGACTCTGAATCGTAACACTTACTCTGATTCGGATTTGCCAGAAAGCATTACTGCCTGTTGTTTGTAGGGCCCTGATTTTGATGGATTGAGATTTGCACGTACATTTGAAGGTCAATAGTTACCATGAGACTGTTAGTAAACAGTGAGGGTTTTGGCCATCTTGGCCAGTCTGTGGGCTGGAATGAAAGCCTTTAGGACATTTGGCCACTGAATGGCAGATATAGCTGCCAGAATAACTGGCAGGGGTTTAAAGGTCTTTGACTGGACCACAGTGAATCTCTGCATTGCTATTGCTAGTAGATTTATTTGGGTGACCAGATGGAGCTTTACAGTATTTGGGAAGAGTTTCGTTGGCTTAGCAAAATGAGATTGATATAATCACCTGTTTTGATTCTAAAGCAAGTATTTCAAATAACGACTGTCCTTTCTCCTGTATTCTTTCACAAGACTCTTAACCACTAGTGCTAAATCCTTCCCCATGGCAGGATTTTGCTTAGAGAAGCTCTTGAAGAGATTTTCCCAGATTTGGTCAAACAGCCCATGCCATTTGTGTTTAAATGTAACAGGTGGGAATTTACAATGTATTCTTGAGTACCACCATTTAGATAGAGTAGTCTCTCTGAGCTCCTATAGTGACTTCATTTCGCTTTCTTTGAGACTCCTTGGCCAGGGGTTCCTAGGCTTTTTTTTTTTTAATCAAATATCAAACTGAAAGATCTTAAATAGTTGTTACTGTAATTTTGTAATGTTTTATTGTATTTTTCTTTTCTTTTGCCCCCCCCCACATAAAAAGAGTCATCCTAACCAGGCAGATATGGATGGGCTTTCATCCAAAATCCACCATTTCCTCCTGCTCACTTTCGGTTCAGCATTGGCGTTTCTGTTACTCGGAAATCTCGAGAACCCCCTGCAGTTCCATCATGAGCCCCTAGAAGTTTGTGAACCCCCGTAGAGAAACCCTGTAAGATATTAAAGCTTTGCTTTGTATAGTTTAACTGTTTATTCAGGAAATGTAAAGATTTTTCCACTCTTTAGAGTACATGAGAAAAATAACTCCTAATCCCTCACGTTAACCCTAACAGGTTGTTCAATTGTAATACATGTTCAGAAAACGGTTACAGTTTTGTTTTCATATTGTTCATATTGTTGAACTGTATAGAGCTGCAGATGTTTGTTTGAAATGATACTTCAAACCATTGTAACTCCTATATGGATCCAGAAAATGCATATCAGACATCCAGTACTGTACATACCCATAACCAGTGTCTTACATGTTTTCCTTTATATTGGTGAAGTTATCTCTCAGCTTGAATTTGTGTTGAAGGGTTTACCGTCAACAAACCAATGGCTATGGAGAGGACACAAGGGAATGAGTGTGCATGCAATTCATCAACAAGCACTGGTTCTTAGGTTCTAATGGTGTTTGTTCCCCTTTTTTTCAGCATCTGATTTAGTGCCACCATGAGTGGGGGAGTGAATGTGAAGAGTCTTCCACGAGCCCAGCCGGGCTCTGGCATTCCTCTGCACAGGACAAGACACCCCTCCCCGAAACCTGAGCCCAAGAGCACCAGTAGTGGCCTTCCGAGACCGTCCACACACGTCCCCGTTAGCAACAAAACCTCCTGTAGCAGCAGCCCTACAGCTTTCTCCTACAGAGATGTGCTGAGGGACACCACCCTCAGAAACCAGCATCTGCTACTAAGAGGCAGTCCACCTAGTCAACGTTCTTCCACCAGTCCTCAAACTCAGACCCAAGACTCTAGATCAGCCCACAGCAGTCCACAAGTTCGACGGAAAGAGTCCCCACTTTCGAGGGGTGCTCTGGATGGGTCCAAGAGTTTGCTTGACCTTCGGTTCAATGGCAACAAGAACTTCCAGAGTGGAAACTTTCGTTCTCAGATGGGAAGAATGGACAACGATAACAGTTTGATCTCAGAAGAACTCAAATGCCATGAGGAGAGCGCTGCTTCTGGAAGCAGTCACAGCAAGACGGGAATCCCTTTGTTCAGATTTATTAACAAAAACGTGAGGCCTGGTCCAGCAGCCACTAACGTAGATACGGGTCTCCTCAGAGTCCATCGAGAGAGAGTGTCCCTGCAGAACAGTGCCTCTAGTAGTTTTTCAGATGAGGAGATGTGCACCCCAGATGACCTCAGCCCGGAGGTCCCACAAAAAACACCCCCCGAGACTACTGCAGTCCCGAAACAGGAAACCTCTAGTGTTGAGAGGCTCAAAGCCAAACAGTCACTGAAGGTCAATATGGCTGCTGTGGCACCTTTCAGATACAGGTAAGTTATGGAAAATATACTGAAGGATTGTAGCACTACTATGATTAAGAGATCAGCTTAGACCAGGACCAGAAAAGAGCAGGGGTGCGTTTCCCATACAACTATTTAACTGGCTGCTTAACTACCATATTATGATACAGAAATTAACAAGAAACTATCCTTTTAACCACAGGTTGAGAACTGTTCCAACCACACAAGTTTGCGAGTCTGTTTGTGAAACAGTGGTTTCAGGAAATGCTGAATCGTTGTTAGTAACGACAGAACTTGTGGTCATAGTTGGGTATTAGTTAGTTGGGTCAATGCTTTGGGAAATGGATGCCAAGTTGGTGTATTTTGGTTAGTGCAGATTTAGTTTCATGTGGACCAGCATAGTTGATGCTTTTCACCAGCATAGCATAGCCTATAGAACTGACTCTCCATGATGGCTTTTCTAGTGAAGCTTTTTGACATTTTTGGCTTGCTATTTAAGCCGTCTAATAGGGACATCAGCACCTCGACTAGCTATGCTGGTCTTTTCAGCAAGGAGGTTTCATACAGTTGTACCACACACTTTTCACACTATGGTTAACACTTGGCTAACATATTAACGGTGCTTTTAACCCTGGGTTAAACAAAGTTTCACACTTATTTTTAAAAGGGAATTAGTGCCACATTGTCAGAAAAAAAAACATGTTCAGAAATGGTACTTTTAGGGATACAACAGGTTGTAACTGGGGAAGTAACCTTAAAGGGACCTTATCTACCTCTAAAAGATGGATATTAGTACCTTAAATTAGTAATATGTACCTTTAAGGTGCTACTGTAAACCTTTTAGGTGTAAATTAGATACAAAATCGCTTGTTGTATCTCAAAAAGTACAGTTTTTCTGAGAGTTCACTTTTAAACCCGGGTTAAGAATCCTGCTTACATTAATTGGAATCAGATTCATTTACATTTTATATTTATTTTATTTTTTATTTTTTTTCATGGTCAAGAGGTTGCCCACTCAGGTCATCTATACAATTGACCTGAGTGGGCAAGACATATATAAAATTAGTTAAATTTGATGCATATAATATTGCTAACCATGTAAATATGCAAATAAAAACATTAAACCAGGATTTACAAAAAGTAAGTCAGGATAGATCAAGCTCACTCAAGATAACCCAGGATTACATTGGGATCTGTTTTTAAAAAATTATCCTGGGTTACAACTTTCAAACGTGAAATGTCCAAAAGAAAAAGTGTTTGAAGCAACAGTTTGAGTAAACTCTTTTTTTGTTATGATGAAGGGTAGAAATTCTAATCTTGCAGAAACCGAGTTGAAAATGCACTGTATCTTTCTACCAAGCTAGCCTAATAAACTTTTATTAGGCTATATTTTACAGCATTTCAAGTGTTTTCCAAAATGTCTTAACATGTTTTAACTGCTGTACATTTATTGTATTACATGGTTTGTTACTTTTCTAGCAATTCAGTTCTGTTGCTATAATTTGTCTTTCCTCTGTCTGTCCTCACATATGTCTGTGCCCAGCTCAATCTCTCTTTTTTTTTGGTCTCTCTCACCCTTTTTCTCCCCATTTCATCCAGTTTTGACAAATATGACAGTCCGTCATTTACGCTGATAGATTAGCCTCCTTTTCCACTCGTAATCTTTCCAGCGCCGAATCAGTCATGCGGTTTAAGTTTCTATCCCACTCTCAGAGACTGTCGCTCCTGCCCTCTGTATGCCTGCTGGGAATTCTGGGGCAGAGTAGATGCTTAAAAAGCTTCTCCTGCCAGCGCGAACACTCTCTGAATTATCTGCTCTAATGACTCAGTGCAGTGGACACCCGGTGGGCACGATATACACTGGCATCAGGGTGACTGCCATGTTAGTGTAACTGAATATAAACCAGGCGTTACAGGGACAAAGCTGCTGATAGAAAATAGATTTTAGAATTATTTTCAGATTGTTATTGCTAGATTGTTAACAGTTAGTGAAAAATACTAAGAATTCTTGGCTGGCGTTCAGTGAATGTTTGGTACACGTTTCCAGTTGGGTTTTTGGTTATGAGGCTCTTGAAAAGAGCAATAATTGTCTAATTAACTTTTTTTTTTTCATTTTGTTTTATAAAGACTGCAGATTCAGGAAGATATATCTCTGGATGACTTCAGTGACTGTTCCTCTGACTCAATAGAAGTCTGCTGTGATGACCTCAATACTGGTGAGTTGTTGGCACTCTCGTTTTATTATCTTTTGCGTAGGCTTTAATATTATTCTAAATGATCAGTTATGTTTTTAGGATATGTTCACAATCTTAAGGTGCCCAATTATGACCTTTTTTGTAACCTTTCAAATATGTCCAATATGAGATGCTCATAAAATGACCCACATGCATAAAAACACTAGGCTGGTATGCACATCATAATCTACTTTCAAAAATATAAAATTACATTTTTTGACAGTTCAAAGCAGTGTTAATTTCGTTGATGAATAATTTTCGTCAACGACAATTTTTCACAGATGAAAACGAGATAACGAAATAAAAACTCTTTTTGAATGACAAAAACTATTACGAAAATCAATCTACATTTTCGTCAACGAATAAAAACGAGGGAGGGTAGGATCCAGTCAGATCTCATGCGTGGTTAGGAGGTTAGATGTGCACATTTTAACTGTAGCAGTGAGCCTACTGATCTATCCGGCGGGATATTAGCTAGCATACACTTGCTGCACGTCCCATAAAACGTTCAAAAATCTCAATATCTGGGAGTAAGAGAAGAGCAGACATATGGATACATTTGAAAAGCATGACGACACAAAAGAGAACTGAATTCGTCCGGTTTTCTGAGCGCACACACCTGAAGCGCGCACACAGAAAAGCGCCTCTCACACAGCGCACAACTGAATTCAGTTCTCTTTTGCATCGCATGAACGGAGAAATACACACAAAATGATGTTGAATTGTCTGTTTTGACGAGTATTCACATAAACACACTCGGTTACATCTCAAGTTGGGAGAATATCGGAAGTGTATCAGTATAATACACCCGTGCATTCGGTATTTAATGGGACAGAAGCCTAATTTAGTTGCTGCTGTATTTGTGTCTTTAATGTTAATCAAGCAACAAAAGAAAGAGAGAAAATCACTCACTGCTCTTGACTGAATGACTTTAGTAACCCTAATAAGGATTAATCTAAATTTATTTATATAAATAAATATGTCTGCTTGAAAGAATGAAGAATGTGGTAAGTTGTTATAAAGAATGAATATGATAACCATTGGTATTTCACTGAAAGGAGGACCATATTCTTGTTTCTTTATGAGAAGTGGTTTTA
>NW_015646350.1:382087-385308 GCF_001515625.1 Sinocyclocheilus rhinocerous | reverse complement strand
CATTTTCGTCAACGAATAAAAACGAGACGAAAATGTTAGGGAGGGACGATTTGGGATGATATTCATTCAGAACGAATCTGCTGCGTGGTTCGGAGATTAGATGCGTACATATGAACCGGCGGGACATAAGCTAACATACACTTGCTGCACGTCGCATAAAACGTTCAAAAATGTCAATATGTGGGAGTAAGAGAAGAGCAGACATATGGATACATTTGAAAAGCATGACGACACAAAAGAGAACTGAATTCGTCCGGTTTTCTGAGCGCACACACCTGAAGCGCGCACACAGAAAAGCGCCTCTCACACAGCGCACAACTGAATTCAGTTCTCTTTTGCATCGCATGAACGGAGAAATACACACAAAATGATGTTGAATTGTCTGTTTTGACGAGTATTCACATAAACACACTCGGTTACATCTCAAGTTGGGAGAATATCGGAAGTGTATCAGTATAATACACCCGTGCATTCGGTATTTAATGGGACAGAAGCCTAATTTAGTTGCTGCTGTATTTGTGTCTTTAATGTTAATCAAGCAACAAAAGAAAGAGAGAAAATCACTCACTGCTCTTGACTGAATGACTTTAGTAACCCTAATAAGGATTAATCTAAATGTATTTATATAAATAAATATGTCTGCTTGAAAGAATGAAGAATGTGGTAAGTTGTTATAAAGAATGAATATGATAACCATTGGTATTTCACTGAAAGGAGGACCATATTCTTGTTTCTTTATGAGAAGTGGTTTTAATTAATTTTAATATAAAGGCATGTTGTGTCAAAACAGTTAAATCTGTGTCTATATTGCATGATAAAACCTTAATATCAAACCTATATAATGAGTTTGGAAATTTTAGAGAAATGCTTAATAAATAAATGCGTTACACTAACTAAACCCATTAGATTCTTAGAATCTTATGACAATTAGTCGACTAAAGCTAAAACAATTCAGATGACTAAAATATGACTAAAACTAAAAACTGCCATTTTAGTCAAAAGCATATGACTAAGACTAAATAACAATTTGCAAAATTAACACTGGTTCAAAGCAAGAGTCACATTTGTGACCTAATGTATATGAGTTTATATTTTAAATCAGTGTATTTTTGTGCCTCTCTATGCAATATTTCATAAACTATAAATAACTATATATTGAATATAATTCAGACCAAGGGTAAATCAATTGTGCAGTTACATTAAGTTTGCTTGAAACTGCATGAATTCTGACATGAGATGTGATGTCATGTGCAAAAATGTGATGCGTATCTGATTTAATTCTGAGTATGGAAGTGTCAGATTCAATGCCAGGTTTCTTATTCAAACACTAATATGTGCTATGCATGAGAGAAGATTTGGGCCACATTCATCTGTGTTTCCACAAGACGAACTGAACTATAGAAAAGATTGAGCATGAAATCTTTCCCTGAACCCTGAAAACTGAAGACAAAAAGCATTAAATCTGTCCTTCCATCTACTTTCTGGCCTCTCTGAGTGCCTTGTTGCCCGTGGAGGTGGGTGCGTAGTGCAGTAAGAGAGTGATGGCTGCAGTTTTCCTTCCCTACAGAGAGAGAGAATATAGCAGTCACAGAGACAGTCTTCACCCCACTGCTCTGGCCTAGTATAATAGCCAGCTAGATCTCCCCCAACTGCAGATGGAGAGTTCAGCTGTACGGGTTCTTTTACACTTTAAACTATTAAACATAAAGGTTACATAAAGGGTTTTACAGTCTGATGCAATAGAAGAACCTTTTAAGCTCCAAAGACAATGTTTGTAGCTTGCAAGTGATGCTTTTACCCAGAACATCCCAGCAAACATCCAGAACACCCAGAAACCACCTAGCAATTGCTCAAGTATATCAGTTATTATTGATTCAAGAACCTTTGCTAAACCTAATCTGCTGTAAAGAACAATTGAAGAATCTTTATTTTGGAGTGTAATTTCAGTATGGTATGTTTGCTTTATTTCTAAAGGAATGAATTGATGGTCACAGTGTTTATGTCGCACACGTCCTGAAAAGTGAAGCTGCCGGCTCTTTGATCGCCCCCTGGTGGCTGGCTGCAGTACAGGTCATAAACCCCGCCTTCTCCATGTAAATGAATGGGACTTGAGTCAAAGGTTTTGGTCATTTAAGGTAGTTATTATCGCGCTGATATATGTTAAATTGTTCATTTTTGTGATAAGTTTGATTTTAGCTAGTAATTTGATGCTATAAAAACGGGGCGTGTCGTTATGGTTGATTGGGTCTGCGTGAGTTTGATACCGCGGCTCCACCTCACGACACTGCTGTGCAGACTCTGGCTCCAAACGAATCTCTACTGCGCAGACTCGGGCTCCAAATGACGTCATTTACTCAAGATGGCAGCGGCCATACTGAGATGCTTTGGCTTCACTTTTCTATAGTGGAAGGAATAGGAGACGCGTCGTCCATCTTTTTTTACAGTCTATGGTTTATGCATGCAAATTTCATGTGGACTGCAACATGCAACCTAGAACACATGTTGATTTAATTGTGGTGATTTATGTGGTTGAAAGTCGATTGATTAAATGTCTGGTTAAAGATGCAGCTGTTGATAATCTGGAGGTCTTAGAGCATAGACTACATCAGGAGTGTAGAGTTTGTGCATACGTGTGTTTGAAACGGGTCTTTGCTGTACTTTAGGATTATAATCTCTCCGTTTTCAGATGACAGCACTGTTAGACAGACCTAAGCTTGATGAGGATTACAGAATTTTCAGTTTTGATGGAAACTGTGTACAAATTCCCAGCAGAAGAATGGTTTGTTTTAGTGATATACTGCTATTTTGATCAACCGGTCATTATTTAGACATGAATGATGAATTTGCTTTAATACATTGATTAAAGGGGTCATATGATGCGATTTCAATTTTTCTTTTCTCTTTGAAGTGTTACAAGCTCTTGGTGCATAAAGAAGATCTGTAAAGTTGCAAAGACTAAAGTCTCAAATCCAAAGAGATATTCTTTATAAAAGTTAAGAGTCAGCCACGCCTACCTAAAACGCCTCGTTCTAACACGCCCCCACATATCTACCTCACTATGTGGGAAGATTTGCATAACGCCGCCCAAATGTTCACGCAAAGATAGAAGGCGTAACTTTTATTCTCACTGTAGTATTGTTGTTTCCGCCGCCATGTCGTAAAAACGCTGTGTGCTTCATTGTAAAAGCGAAACTACTTTGTTTGGTCTCCCAAAAGAGGAC
>NW_015646350.1:381308-381938 GCF_001515625.1 Sinocyclocheilus rhinocerous | reverse complement strand
CGGCACGATGCAACGCAATGCGTAAAAAGACAGTATAAGTCATTATAATCAGTAATTATGTCCCCACTGGATGCAACAAATGCCTCGTTTGTAATGGGTTTTAATGTTTTTGTCTCGTCGCTCTGGCCTGACAGGGCATCATCACAGTATGGTGAGGGGCGTAACATTTCCGTCACATGCATGAGGTATTCGGCCAATCATAACGCAATGGGTAGCTGGCCAATCAGAGCACACCTCGCTTTTTCAGACTGATGAGCTTTGTAAAAATCGACGCGTTTCAGAAAGGCGGGGCATAGAGGAGAAACAATAATGTACAGTATGTGGAAAATGTGTTTTTTTAACCTTAAACCGCATAAACACATTTCATTACACCAAATACACAAAATACTGTTCTTTTTAGCAGCATCATATGACCCCTTTTTAATGACGCTACTGTTCGAACGATGCCAGTTGAAAGAAGTCTCTTATGCTCAACAAGGCTGCATTTATTTGATCAAAAATACAATAATATTGTGAAATTATCACCGTTTAAAGTAACTGTCTTCTATTTCAATATATTTTAAAATGTAATTTATTTCTGTGATGCTAAGCTGAATTTTCAGCATCATTACTCCAGTCTTCAGTGTCACA
>NW_015646350.1:376135-381049 GCF_001515625.1 Sinocyclocheilus rhinocerous | reverse complement strand
TTTATTTGAAATAGAAATCTTTTGTAACATTATAATTGTTTTTACTGTCACTTTTGATCAATTTAATGCATCCTTGATGAATAAAAATGTTATTTAAAAAAAGCTACTCAAACTCAACATGAAGTTCCAGGACAGAAGAAAGGTTCAGTAGCATGTGAACCAGCGTCATTAACAATGTGTTAATGATGTGCTGTCTGAGAGTGTGTAGAGATAATAGTGATGAGTAGTCTGAGAGTTGTGTGTATTGACAACGAATGATATGAATGTGTGTACTGTTTATTTTTCTATTGGTGATGAGTGGTCAGAGAGTGTGTATGTGTTTGTATTATAGTGGTGTAACAGCTCAAATTACTCACGGTTCGGTTTTAGAGTCACTGTTTTGTAGTGCTGGGCGGTATACCGGTTCATACCGAATACCGGTGTTTATTTTTGTTATAATATGAATTTTTAAAATACCGCAATACCGGTGTATGTCGCTTAAACAACGTTTGGAACGAGACGCTGTTTGAAAGGGGTCCCTTTTCACTGTTGCACTGTGGTGAGGGAACCGAAGTTAGTAAACTTATGAGCATATCTGAATCTCCAGAGCTGTTGGGGGCAGCAGAGAGTCGGGTGCTTTTTAATTGATTAATGGAGTCCCATTTAACCACTTCTTAGCCTTTTTTCAAGACAAGCAAAAGCTTTAAAAAAAAAATCACAAGGGGCAATTACTGATGAATTTAAAGGGATAGTTCACCCAGAAATGAAAATGCTGTCATTAATTACTCTTATCCCTCATGTCGTTCCAAACCCGTAAAACCTTCGTTCATCTTCGGAACACAAATTAAGATATTTTTGATGAAATCTGAGAGCATTGAATAGCGTACTAGCATCTGACACATACAATTTCATATTTCAGATACTAGTAAATAGTATTTATACTATGCAGAGAATGACATTTTTGGTATGCATCGAATGCATTTGCAAAATGTTGTACACAAAAAAGAACAATGCATCAAATACTGTATCCCACAATTCAATGCACTCAGCATGCACTTAAAATTGTGATGAATGAACCCAGAGGTCACATCCTCTCCTGTGATAACAATGTAGCATGCTAGAAACTGAGCAAAAATATACAATTTGGTGCAGATGCTGATATTTATATGGCAAAAAAGTGAGATGAAATTCTGAAAGCTTGTAATGTAAATCATTGAGATCTTTATAACAGCATAACAGACATACACATAAAATGCATATAAATAACAGTTGCCACTCCATTTCTCCCAATAATATGTCGTAAGATGGCATTTAAATGCTTAGTTTTATAATAAAATGTCAATTTTTTTTTTTATTGTGAGATAATTCAATGCAATACAATGATGATTGAGAGATGAACAAACAAACGTTCCTCAAAAGCCTGATGGATCATATTTGATACTCACATTTTAACATGATATTTCTAAAAAAAACAAAAACAATGTATGGATTATCAAGTAATATAATTACTTACTGGACCTTTAACAAAATAATTAGGTTTAGTGCAAGGTTGCGGTCCTAGAAGCTGATGCGGGATTTCATCCTCCATAATATTACAAATGTGAAATCCATTTTGAAAATTAGATTTTATGTCAGTCCATAAGTGTGACCATATAGTCACATAGTGTGTGACCCGTCTATATGAAGTGTAATACTTTTGTTCGGGAGCAGATTTTCTAAATGCTTATGGCAGCTTTTAATGCTTCCACACTCTCAGAAAAAAAGGTACAAAATCTGTCACTGGGGTGATACACACACAGAGACATCATAGCTCTAGCAGCGTAGGCAGAGACAGCTGTTATTTCTGACTACGGTGTGTCAACATCGAGCACAAGCTGATGAGATACTCACGATGAAACGTCACAACACAGGCAAGAACTGCACTGAACATGTGCTTTGGTTCTCAAACTCCTCTGAAGCATTAAACCGAACGTTTTTGTATTTTCTATTCCACTAGTGTCATCGTTGTCTTAGCATTCATAAAGATGGTCACCTCCTCACGGTAGCACAAGACGAAGTTAGTAAACTTATGAGCATATCTGAATCTCCAGAGCTGTTGGGGGCAGCAGAGAGTCGGGTGCTTTTTAATTGATTAATGGAGTCCCATTTAACCACTTCTTAGCCTTTTTTCAAGACAAGCAAAAGCTTTAAAAAAAATCACAAGGGGCAATTACTGATGAATTTAAAGGGATAGTTCACCCTTTTCAAAAGGCACACCTTTGTACCTAAAGAGTCCATATTGGTACCTTAAAGATACATATAAGTACCTAAAGTGTACATATTAGTACCTAAAAGGTACAAAATGTACCTTTTGAAAAGGTACCGCCCCAGTGACAGCTTTTGTACCTTTTTTTCTGAGAGTGCAGGATAAAAGACCAAAAGCTGCCAGATCTGGTTTAGGGCAATTATTTGGGAGAAAGTCTTTAGTGTTTATGTTTGCAGGTTTTTGACAGATTGCAGAGATCAAGGCCAAATTAATGTTTAGCATATGGCGAGGAGAGGGAGGCAAAAACTGACCCGCTGGCTTTAAAGGGGTCATATGATGCTTTTTTAAAGATCATTATTTTGTGTATTTGGTGTAACAGAATATGTTGACATGCTTTAATGTTCAAAAAACACATTATTTTTCAAATACTGTAGGCGTTATGCAAATCGTCCCAGGTCGGGACGAAGGTATGTGGGGGCGTGTTAGAATGAGCCGTTTTAGGGGGGCGTGGCAGAGTCTTAACTTTGATAAAGAATATCTCTTTGGTTTTGAGACTTTAGTCTTTGCAACTTCAGGGATCTTATCTATGCACAATCAGCTTGTAACACTCCAAAGAGAAAGGAAAACTTGAAATCGCATCATATGACCCCTTTAAGGCAAATCAGCACTGGCCTCTTTTTAAAGTTGACTCTCCAGAACTGACTTATCCACCATGCATGTTTTGTTTGCTGAATTTGAGAATCTGCAGTGAACTAGAATGCATGTGAACTGACATCAAAAATCCAGATGGATTGCTTCACAGACACACATGCATACTTATGCCAGCAAACCCTATTAGCACGTTTATCCAGAAGCATCCAAAATCATCATCCCTGTTGCTTGTTAATTGTTTGTTTTGGCACACAAATCGCTCACTGTTTTAATATACGTACGTTCTTCTTCCTGAAATCATGTTCTTCTCAATTCCTGTTTTGAACCTGTTTCAAAGCTTAGATGCTCTGAGAAAAGTTCAGTGCACCTCATAAACCCTGACATGGACTGCTTGTACAAAAAAAAAAAAGAGGAACACTCATAAAATAGAATCATCATGTTTCCAGTGGATGAGACATGAGACTATGCGTTGAAAAACAGGTGCTCTTGGGAAGCTTTTACCTAAAGCTAGAGCCACTATAAATGCTAATTGTCCTGATGCCGGGAGGGACAAGTGTAATGGGCAGTGTCACCATGAGTGCTGTGCAGCCTTGAGTCACGCTAACTAATGAGTGGTGTTTGCCACGGCAGAAGTCGTTTAATGGAAGGGTGGTTGCAAGGCTGTTGCGATTTACTTGCTAAGGCTATTTTTTTTCTTTCCAATTAGCTGTGTGGTTGCTAGACTATTAAAAATAAAGGTTCTTTATTAGCATTGATGGTTCCTTGAAGAACCTTGGTTTCCAGGGTGTTGCTATGTGGTCACTAAATAAAGCAATAAGCCCCAAGAAGCCATGGTTTACAGTGAATTTATAACAGCTAAGCGGCGCTGTTAGGCACGACGCGAAGTGGCCCGTGGTAATCCACGGCTTCACGGGGCTTATTGCTTTTATAAAACGGTTATTCCTAGGGGTGCTCCGATCAAGATTTTTGAGGCCGATTTTTGAGAAAGCAGTATCTGCCGATACGATCACCGATACGATCTTTTTAAAGCCTTATATTTATCATGTAGAATTATTTATAGTAATACTCCAGTCAGGATTTTTAGACATTTATTCAGGGCCTGAATTTCATTTTTGAATATGGGGGGAATTTCCCTCTTACAGGTGACTCTTGTGAGAGGGGATTTTTAATTGTTTTATTTAAGGGGTGGAGGGGAGCATTTTTTAGAGATTTTTCAAAAATATATATTGATCTCATCTAAATGTTCGATCATGAAGTGCATTTTTGTTTTTACACTCATGCAATTGTTGCACAATAGCTTACACACAGCACAACACAGTTGCTCAAGCAAGTGGCAAAATATTTAAACTACTTTTCTTACGTTTTCACATTCTAAATTAAAACTTACCATTGACAGAAACACTCAGCTCTACTGCCTTTTCTTTTGCATTTAATTCTTTATTACAAGCAATCCTGCGGTTTATAACAAACTTTGTTTTTCTACCTCCACGAGTGCCATCTATTATTGCCTTGTTTATCTAAAAGTGCTATTTTCCTTTAAACCTAGCCAACAAGCGATATGTGTTGACTGTGAAACACAGCAAACTTTGCACCGCTCATGGAACGCACTGCCGCACCGCAACCGTGTGCCGTGTGAACGCTTTAAAATTCGTTAACATGAGCGTGGGAAAAAAAATATGCACCGCATACGCATTGCAAACGGAGAATGTGTGAACCTGGCATTATGTGTCTGCGCTTCGAGTGTGCATGGACTCTCAGTTTCCAGGAGAGCGCGCAAGCGCTGAATGGTTTAAACACTGACGAATTAAAAAGAAATGCAATTCATAAACTTTAGTGATGATGAAACACTGCCTCGATTGTGCAAGTGATAATTCCTGTGTCAACTGTGTAGCTCGCTTATAGTGCAGACGCGATGTGATTTGAAGCCATTTGCGCATTTTGAGAGGGAAAGAGAGAGAGAGCGCACGGTCATTCACTCGCGCTGTTTGTGAAATTACGTCTCACAGAAAGTTTTCAAATTACTTTATAAGTTATTTAAT
>NW_015646350.1:356914-373918 GCF_001515625.1 Sinocyclocheilus rhinocerous | reverse complement strand
AAGTTATTTAATGAAGAAATATGAATTGTACCTCACCTTCAGCATTATAATTATTTCATCCGCGCCAGACAGAGACTGAGACGGTGCCGCTGCATGTCGTGCCAAACCTCGCACGGCAGACACAGCTTGAGATCGTTTTTTTGAGATCGGCCTTTTTAGAGACCGCCGCTCAAACATCCCAAAGCGATTATCGGCCGATAGTGATCGGTAGCCGATCAATCAGAGCACCCCTAGTTATTCCATACACGTAGTAAGATTTCACAAAATAAAACAGAGCAAATAAAGTGTAATGATATTAATAAAAACAGTATTCTTCCACCAAACAATGTAGTTCCTCGGAATCAGTTGTGGTTGCAACAAAGTGGTTGCCAAGCAACAGACAAATGTAAACAAAGGTGTATGTTTGTAGAGTAGTTTACAACAGCTTCGAACGTGGCTCAGCCAATCAGAATCAAGGATCGGAACTGTCCGTTTTATAAGTGCTGTTTTGTGTCTAGGGTGTTCTGGGTATCAGCAATGTTATTTCAGTGTTATACTTATTTACTATTATTTGTAAATACGTATTTATTTACTAGTATTTATTAGTGTTTTGATTGAGTCTTTTTTTATATTTAAAATTGTAATTTCAATTTGTTTAGATTTTATAATTTTTTGATGTGCTTTTGCCATTTTTATTAGTTTTTCATTTTTTTAGTACTTCAGCAAACTTTTTTTTATTATTTTATTCAGTTGAACTAAAAAATAGATAATTTTATAATTTTATAATTTTAATAGATAAAATTAAGTTAATTTTGACTACATTTTTAAATGTAGTCTTAGTTTTAGTCATTTAAATTAATCTTAGTCCTGTGTCAAATGTTTTTAGTTATTATCATATTCAGTCAGCTTTCTCCTGTTTTTGTTTAGTCAAGTTTTAGTCGACTAAATGTCTGTGCATTTTTGTCTAGTTTTAGTCAATGAAATTTTAGTCACATTTTCGTCATGCTGTATAATGGTTAAACTAATAAAAAATATTCTTATATGATGTCTCAAAATTATAATCTCAATGATTGTTGTCATTTGAGATATCTATTTTTGCATTTCAGGTATTGCACTTTCACCAATAAACACAAATTCACACATGGTTTATTTTACCTCATCTAGTGTACTGATTTATTATAGGATATGTATTATATAAATGAATATCAATGACTTATGCACTTATCTCTCTGTCTACATTATGAAAAGTGGTAAAACAAACAAAAAATATTTTAACAGTGAAATTCCTAATAGTAATTCCAATAACTCCAAACTGCAATAATTTCAGTTTCAATAGTTTCTCTATTAAAACAACAGCGACTGAGTAAGTGCATTTATTCAGCAATCGCAAACAAAATAGTCGCGATCTCATGACAGAACACAGACTGGCTGAATGACACTTTCATTTAAGCTGAACATCTCACATGGAGATCGTTAAACTCCAGTTTACTTGTTTGTCGGTGTTTCCAGATCATCGTCGGTGCTTCTGCAATGAAGAATGAGCGCGTGCGCATGGTTGCCAGATTACAAAAAATAAGCAAAATACTGGGCAGAAAATGTATCCTTTTAACAGAGAAGCTCTGATTTGCAGATTTGAACTCTTGATATCTGGCAACCGCACACTTGAAAGCTTGTGTAGTAGAGGCGTGTACAGCAGTCCACAATACTATTTTGTCTGTTTTTTTTTTATAAAAATAAAATAAGATTTTGGTAAAGTTTTTATTTTTTAAAACACATTTTATCTTTTTCACTTTTATCATGTTGATATTGTCACAGTTATTTATATTGACCTTATTGTTATCTTGTTTTAGTCATCGGAAGAAAGCTCATCAATAAACATTTTTCATCGCAGTTTTTGTTAACAAAATTAACACTAAATTAAACTAAAATAATTATTGCTAATAAATGCAATAAATAATTACAAAGAAACAAGTAACACTGAATTAAACATAAAATTATGTAGAAAGACTGAAATAGTATTTTCTTGTAAAAAAAAAAGTACTCTTAATATCTTTGTTTTATGTAGAACTTTATAAACAACAAAAACAACTCTATAGTTTCCAAGGCAAAATTTTTAATTTGTATAATAATTTTTTTTTTTTTTTTAGTTTTTCATCTAATATTTATATTATAAATTTATATTATATTATTCTTTTTTTTTTAATAAAGAAAGTAGTTTTAGTTGACAGTAACATCACTGGCTATATGATTGCCAAAGTGTTCTGAGTGATTTTAGCACATTGCAAGGGTGTTCTGGGTGTGTCTCTCTATCCCGCATATAGACCAGCTTTTTCCCTTTTTGCCGCATACATCACTTCGCTGGCCTGCAGAAACAAAGACATTTCAACCCAGGCCTCTTATGGGTCATTAATGCTTTTAAATTACACCAAGTCTGATAACAGGAGTTCTGCAAACCTTTTAGATCATTCACTAGTGATCACAGCGGTAATCTGTTAAAAGGATCAATTAGGTTGATCAGATAATAACGCTACAGTGATGCTTCCTAGTCTTACAAAATGGGGCTAATCAAACACTTTCAAGAGACAGAGATTAAACATTGGCACTCACATGCACAGATGGGAATTTCCTCTGTTTGCTAAAGCAAGATAAAGGATGCTTCCACTGACATATGATTAGCCATTAACTTATCTACAGTATATTTAATGCTACTGTATAAGAGTCACATAAGGACACAGATAAGGGCTTCTTTAATTGTGTAATGATGTGTGTGTGTGTATATATATACGTCATCTACACGATTAAAGAAGCCCTTATGTGTGTCCTTATGTGACTCTTATACAGTAGCATTAATGATCTTTACTTAATATCCTAATGATTTTTGGCATAAAAGAAAAATCCATCATTTTCACCCATACAATGTTTTTTGGGCTATTGCTACAAATATACCCAATACCCATATATGATTTTACTGCAGCTATCTTAAGACAAATTGTTTTCATATCAGGAAAGGGAACTGTTTTCTGGCTCAGAACATTGCCTGACAGTCTGCGGGAGTGTTTTCCTCTAAGGTCATCTTGTACTTTTAAATCCAGTAGAACATCATAGTTCATTTGAAAACCGATAGAAGACCCATGGCATGATCAGTTAACACTTTACTCTGCAGAGTGGGAGAGAAGAGAGAAATGGTGCTATTTCCTATCATAGTCATCTCTTATAAACATGAAAAGAAGTATGTGCGGGAGTAGTATGTGTAGGATATTACAGGAATTCTCCTGAATGACACACAGCCATATGAGAACACATGAGTAGGTAGCCAATGCAACAGAGGCCATGAATCTATGGTCCAGCTTTAGTCTGGCTTGTAAAGAGGATTTCCTCCTATTTCCTCTAGTCTCTGTGGCTTTGTGTGGAAAGCTTGGCTCTCGGACTGAGTCATACTCGGGTGTGGTATAGTTTAACCATTAGTAACAGTTTTTTCCCTTTTTAAGAAAGGTTTAACAACTGAGAAACTGTAAACGGATAAATTTATTCAACCGAGTGTTATGTACGTTTTAGACACAACTTGATTAAAAATCATTTGATACACATTAGACAAGACACTATTGTACAGCAGTCTCTTCAGAAACAGACTGACAAAAACTGACAAATGGGACATATAATTGCGCTTTGAATGTTTGACTCAGCTAAATTTCAAGTAACTCTGAAGTTTGTCCAGCAATTTTGCAATGGTGTCTGGGTCAGTCGGCTCAGTGTTGAAACTCCACGAGCGAGGGACGAGGTGGCGACCTGTGGTGAATTTGACATGAGTGGAGCTATCCTGAGCTCATGTTTAAAACAGAGTGCTGTTTATAAGCAAGGGCTCCCCCATGAACAGATCTAGCTCTGTGCGTTATTCCTTCCACTTTGTCTGGTGTGACATTAATGTCTACTGGGAGGAACTTTGGACTAGCCTGCTGGTTTGGATCTGTTTGCTTCCTTATATAAGGCCTGATATTAGAAATGTGAAGTTAAAATGAGGTTAACACATTTGGTGTAAACACTTTGTGTAACTGTTTGCAAGATGGACATAAAAGATACTTTAAATCATGTGTTGCTAGTTTTTGATTAAAAAATCTCTAACTCAAGCCATATTGAGAGCCCATAGTATCATTGTGGTGGGATTTTAGAGTAAGCAACCACCTAGCAACACCTTAGCAACTACCCAAAACATGGGAACTGCATAGCGATATGCTAAAACGTCCCAGGTTACGTATGTAACCATGGTTCCCCGAGGGAACGAGACGCTGCGTCGGAAAACGCTAGGGGAACGCCTTCAGCGATACCAAGCTCTGAATCCCCGTCACACTTCGTCCCCCGCCGCTGACGTCTCGCCCATCGTTCGACTGATTACACATATGATTCAGAGCTTGGTATCGCTGAAGGCGTTCCCCTAGCGTTTTCCAACGCAGCTCGAGTTCCCGAAGGGGAACCAACCAGAGCATTAAATTTCTTCAGAAAATATGGTGGAAAGGTAGTTTATTTTTTTTAATGCTTTGGTGGTCTTCGGTAAGATCCAGGAAAAAAATAACTGACTGACCAGTGGTATGCAAATTAGATATTTTTGAATACTGTTCATAACAGTCCAACAGTGTTTTCATTTAAAGCTATTTGCTGCATTTGAATATTTCCGTTTGCCCTTTGGATTTCCGCCAAAATCTGCAGATATTTCCGGAACTTTCATAGACGTTGTTCAGCAATTTTTCTTATCGACTCTGTTCAGTACAGGGTTTTAAGTTCAGGAATTAGTGCATCAAGTGCATAATGGGAAGATACTGAAGTATTAACACCAGCATATTAATGGATAAGGTAATGCACCACCTTGAAAGCATGTACTTATTGCAATAGTGCCTATTGATTCAATGACAGATAAATGTTGAGACATGCTGGAATTTATTTTATAAGTGCAGTAGTAGTGCCTTCAGATATACTAATAATGTAGAAAGAATACTAAATTGAGTTGTTCCTTTTAATCCTGGTTTATCAACCCTGTGTCCTTGGGCTAATATTTTGTATGAGGTCAGTTATTTCCACTTGGATAGTCTGTTTGGTAGAGCTTGGCCTTGTTGAGTTGAAATG
Organism: Sinocyclocheilus rhinocerous; assembly: GCF_001515625.1. Classification (NCBI taxonomy): domain Eukaryota; kingdom Metazoa; phylum Chordata; class Actinopteri; order Cypriniformes; family Cyprinidae; genus Sinocyclocheilus; species Sinocyclocheilus rhinocerous. The sequence goes on along the minus strand of NW_015646350.1, from coordinate 368,824 downwards.
ACAGAACTAAGTAGAGCACTCTCAAAATGGATTCAAACATGCCTAGACCCCTTTCGGCTTCAGAGGAAGGAACTGTGTGCAGTCTTGTATGCATCGTATTGTTGTGACATCCCCTTCCCAAAGCTGGCGGAAAATAAGGTCCATCCTCTGACAGAATGGAGGCTGTTCCTTCCAAAGCTCAATCTTTTCTTCTTGAGGGTAATTCAATGTGGCACATCAGAACTAAGGCCTAATTGTCTATACATTTGTCATAGCCTGGAGTGTCATGTAGATTTTTTTTTTTTAAGACAGGCCACCAGTGGCAGTCCTGGAAAACTTGGTTCCCCTGGTAAGATATTAATAAAGAATAAGAAAAAAAAAAACTTTTCCTTTTACACCAAAAGGTCTGACCAAATTTTGCTATGTAAATGGGTGATTTCTGCCACATTGTGCAACTTAATTCTAAAAGATTTGAAACAATATGATGCTTCAAGTCAAGTCCATTACAGACAGTTTAAGATTCATTTTGACAATGAACAGCAAACAATTTCCCCAAAGCTTCTAGAGAGTATCCTAAAGTCATTTAAGTCTGCCATGTAACAATTGAATACAAGTCTGACAGCATAATATTACTGGTGATCATATCCTTGCAGTGAAAACATTATTGGTTTTATGATAACAGAGCACTTTAGTGAACCAAAGAGGGCCAGTAGAGGAAGCATGCTGGCAGGCAACTGTTTAAAAAGACACTGTAATTTATCACAGGTCCCTCATACTGTAACACTTGTGCAGGGGAGCAGTATAGCATCTTTAGAGTGGGTGTGTTGGAGAGAGAAAGAGGAAAAGAGAGAGAGCCAGAAGAGTAGGGGGAGGAGGAGGGTGTGTGTGTAGTTGAATGAGCGTGGGGGAGCAAGGGGTGGGACCGTTTCTGTGTCTGTTATCTCTGTCATTCTGCTGCTGCACAGCAAAGCAGCGAGACACTCTGCTGAAGGGAGGAGAGAGAAAGAAAGAGAGAGAGAAAATGAGTGACTGGGTAGCACTAGAGCAGCTGCAACTGAGGCAGTCTAACTGCGAGGAGCCAGATGCTGGATTTACATGCTAAAGACACCAGACATACGGATTACCTCTTCAATACAGGATCTACTGACTGGTCTTTCTGTATGTGTTATTGGAGAGATAGTTTTCCCTGTGATAAGGATTTGGCAGCAAGCGACAGAGCTTGCAGACATTGCACCTTGTCTCTTCTTTTGCTCGATTGCAAAACCATTTGACTCACTGATGCTTTTGCATGGTTTCACGCAGGAGGAATGCTTGGGGGTAGCCCAAGAGGACAAGGAGTAGATCTGGAGACTGAAGCTGACAAAACGTCCAAAGCCAAGACCCCTCAGGGCCAGGCGGGAGCCAACGGAGTTGGGGGCATGGCTGCGAAAAGGGGCAAGTCAGGGCTCCCACAGGCTACTCCTCGGGCTGAGCTAAAGGTCTACCGAGCTGTAAACTCTGAGGGTCATCTTCCAGTGCCTAGTAACCTGCGCAAGCAAAAGTCCTTGACCAATCTATGTGTGCTTACGGACGCCGAGAAGAAGATGCACCTGTACCAGCCCAAGTGGTCGGATGACATGGAAAAACCAGGGGCAGGTCAGAACAAGTCAGGCAAGCTCAAAGATGCCGGAGGGGGTACAGGCAAGGGTATCCCACTTTCCAAGAACCTTTCCAAGTCAGAGCATTCACTGTTTCAGGGAAAGCCAAAACCCTTTAGCCCACCTTCCAAACTAGGCAAAGCCAGTCGGATACCTAAGGGTCCTTATGCTGAGGTCAAACCCATCAGCAAGGCTCAAGAGCTGGCAGATGACGGCAAGTCAGATGATGAGATCTTGTCCAGCAAGGCTAAAGCTAATGGTAAGAAAACTGTAAGTGGTACCTCAGGAGCAGCCACCCCAGGTGGGGGCAGAGGGGACAAAGATGCACCAGAACCAGAGGAAGGGGACAAGACCTTTCTAAAGGTGGACCCTGAACTGGTTGTAACAGTACTTGGGGACCTGGAGCAGCTTCTCTTCAGTCAGATGTTGGGTAAGTAATAACAAGATCCACTAATCCGCTTGCAATGCAGAAGAATGAGCAATGCTGCCTGGCTGACGGATCCAGCATCGCTTTCATAGCTCAACCCAGCCCTGCTCTGGCTTAGCAACCACATTGCTTTGTATGTCTTTTTCATCCTGTGCTGCTCACATAACTATGCACACTTTCTCTATTCATACATCTATTCTTGGCTTGATGCTGCATTTGCATGTTTATGATTATGATTGTTGCTTTATTTCAGTTGCTTTATTCTGCGTGGTTTTATTGAACAATCGCCGCATCCCTTTTTGTTTACATTGCAAGCTCGTGTCTTGCATCTGTGCACGTATTGGGTGAGACCAAACCAATCGGGGGGAAGGGGGGTATTTGCCTTACCATTGTAGCAGAGTTGACACACTGCCCTAATCTCCAGAATATGCAACTTTAGTTGTTTTGGATGGCTACAATTATTTACTTATATCTTTGTAGATATTTTGCTAATTCTACATCAGTGATAAGCCTCAGTTCAGCATGAATTATTGTAGATAATGTGAACAAGATCCCACTAGAAACAGTAAAATAAATGGCACTTGATGTCGTAGCGGGAACTTAAAAATAAACCTTGCTTGGTTGAAATGTTTTCAAGTCATGGTGGGCAACATATTTAGCCTTGCTGGTGGTGCCATTGATCTCTGGGGCAGTTGACAGATGGTCCCCCTCTCTTTTCCTCTCTCCCCTTCCCTCTTCCTCTTTCTGTTACCGGGGGACTTCAAAAGAGAATAATAGGGGTGTCACACTCTTTGAGAAGGTCAGTGACTCAGAATGAGACTGCAACGACACATGAACATAGTGCGTTTTGTTTTTATTTAAGAATGCATTAACAGTGCGGTGACTTATTAGTTATTTACCTTTGCGCTACGGGATTGGTCAGCTATGTTCCCTTGCTAGGTAGTCACATTGTACTTTAATGCATATTTAACATAGTAAGTGTTGATTTGAGCATGATTAGCTATTAGCAGTCTCTCAACAATCTGCCACTGAACAATAGCCTAGCTAGCAGTCCAGTGTATTGCTTTTTTAATGTTAGTGTGGCCAGAGAGATATGGTGTGAAGTGAATCCATCGAGTTGAGATATGAGAAAATGGAATTCAGGCTGTTAGCTATACTCATTTCCTCTCCTTCTCTGGAGCTTATGTTGACCTTTCCTCACAGCACCTGATGAGGGTTGGGGGTGGGTAGAATTGAAAAAAATAATTGTCTTGTGTTCTATGGATGATCTGGATTTGATATTCTTTTCAACCTTTTGACCGCTGTACATTACTGATGATTCCTTTAGCCTGCGGTGCCCATCGGGGTTAGCTGTGCAGGCAAAGGTTCAAAGCTTCCCTCCGGGGTTTGAAACACTGTGTTATGCATGTGTGACTGAATGCATTAGGGTTGCTTATCCCCTGCCTCTGCTTTTGACCCCACAGTACAAACTCAATTACACAAGACTCCATTCCTCCAATCAGTACTGTTGTGAAACTGGTTGTTGTGAGTGATTGTTCCATGAATATGAAGTACTGCCCAATACAAAATGCTTTTTCTTTCTGTTTTACTTTTGCTATTTTTACCGTTTGAGTGATAGATATAGCAGGAGATGGGACAGGAAATGATAGGTGGGGGGAACCAGTATAACTGGCATGTCAAGCCATCTCTTTATAATTATACAAATTAGGTCTCTACTTGGTAATAAGGAAACATTCTTCTTAAGAGCTTAGATACCTTTGGTATCAGACAGTGACAGTTGAGAGCCACCAGCAGAGGGTTGACAGAATCACTACTAAGATCAGATGGAAAACCCCAACATGTCTTCTAAATACTTAAGGAACTTGACAGATGCTTCTTATTTGTGTTGATAAGAGCTTTATCAAACCAAATATCCAACCGCATGCACCCAAACTCCTTTTAAATAAATCAAACCACAGCTTTTGGATTTGAGGATTAAATAATTAAGCCTAAATATAATGAAGATTTAAGCGGCACATTCAGTAATGTTTGTAGTTTAGTTAAAATAGTGCAGTAAGTGTTTCCATCCACCTATTTTTATGCGCATTTTGGGATATCGCATAAAAAGATGCTGAATGGGAAACGCCAAGATGTGGATAAATTCTAAAAATGTGCATAAAAACTTATGTGCTCAGCGAGAGCGTCACACCACGTGAAAGTGAAACCTGAGCGGTGAACTAATTTTCGGCAGCCGAAATTTCGGTGCATCTCTAATTATTGGCGACATCAGAAATGGATATTATATAATAGATGCTTTTTTGAACATTTTAGCAATTTAAAAATATTAAAAAAGGATTTTTTACACGGCACCCCTGCTCTCGACAGACGGCACCCCGGTTGGGAAACACTGCTCTATAGGACCAGCGACTAGTCGATATCAAGCTTAAAGCGTCATGGCAGAGCATTGAAGTCGACTAGTCGATTAGTCGGTGCAACCCCTAGTATACACTACTGGAACAGAAATAAAATGAGATCTTAAAAGAAAAAAAAAGAGAAAACTGGTGCTCAGTGACTTATTCTGCTGTTGAAGGGTGTGTCTCAGAGCTGAGAGCCTCCTTACCAGAGGCACTTTACTGCTATCTTCATCATCATCATTTCCATCTCCGTCTGGCTTGAGCTGGCTGGCTGGTGTGGGTTAGTGGTGCAGTAGATACGCTGGACATAATTTCTGCTGACAGCCGGATTCAGGATGAGGTTACTGTGCTTGTACTGATCTACAATAAATAAATAAATAAAAAATAAAAGGCAGAACGTGGTGATAATGATACAATAAGACAATAAATTGATCTCAAATTTACTGTAATACTGCAGTCAATATAATCCATTTCCTCTAGAATAAGGCATAATGACCTGGAAGCATTTTGTAAGTCATTGCACAGGATTTCCTCATTTCCTGTATTTGATATTGTTGGGTTATGCATGATAAATGTGTGTGTCCGCATTAAATTGCCTGTAGAATTGTGCACTGGGCAGTTAGAGAAATGATAATGTGCAGGAAATGGTTTTATAAATTCAAGCAGCCCCTTTTAACATAAACCATCACTAAAATGCAGTGGTTTTGCTGTGTATCTTATATTTTCCTGAGCTCAACAAGCCGGGAAATTGTCGCAAGGGTTAAAGTCAAACTGATTGACATCCCAGCATGCTGCAGGCCTTCTCTTCACAGCGTGCATGATTTCATTTCAACCAGGTCTGGTTGTGTAAGAGCAGATCTCAAGGGAAACCACACAAACACACAAGACATACATACAGCCATGCATACATCCGCATTTTGAATGTATAAAGTATATGTTATTTGCAGTGACCGGTCATCATTAGTTCTCTATTCCCAAACCTAGAGAACTGCCTGTGTAGGCAGGAGTTTAAGGCATCGTAGTCAAACGTCCAACACAAAATTTCCAAAAGGTAGGCAGCATAATTATACCTTCAAGATACTGTTTTAGTAAAATTATAATGTAACATTACATTTATACTTAAGGGAGAAGGCAATACTAACATTGCAACCAGCATTGCAATAAGCTCAGTATATACTGTGTACATACACATACCTGTAATTTAATCAAATCAAATAATAATGAAGACATATTTTAATTTCTATAACTAATTACAATAGTAAACTTTTACCCAAAATTTATACTATTTACTATGTATAAGGTATTAGCTTAGTCACATGGTAACAGCAACTGTACAATGTTCAGAATCTGTTGCTTATGAAGTTTCATTTCAGGATGCTCCCTTAGAAGACAGCTGTTTATATAGCGAGTGAACCACAAGGCAGCTCACTATTTGGAACAGCCAGTGAATCATAGATTGCATAATGAATAATGCAAAAAAAAAAGAAAATAGTATTGAATTTTATGCATTTATTGTTTATTGAAAGTGTTTACGCATTAGAATTAGTTATGTTTATGCTTTAATGTCTGTCCGCCAAAAATGAGAATCTGATGACTGAATGGCACATTATAGCAGAACACGTTGAAAACAGGAATAGAAAGAGGAACTACACATAAAGGTCAAGTTTTGGTTCGTCCACCTCTGTTAACATGGAAACACGCACAACCCAACTGTGCCTCCATTTGTGAGAACTGAGACCATGACTTGTGTGCTGTTTTGACGGCCAACAGATTCATAATGTGATTACTGTCATGACCAACATCTCCATGCCTCAGCATGCTAATGCAATCTAACCTAATCGAATTTCTGCATGTCTGCAAAACGGAGGAGCGGAAAGAACACGCTCATTTATGCAAGCATGCAACATGGAAATAATGTCAATTTATCTCTTAAAACATTCTTAAAACATTTTTTTTGTCTTAATGATTGCAGTTTCAGCCTGTTTAGCGAAGATCAAGTTTTAGTCATCAACAAACATGAGCTTGAAAGCAGCCCTATATTTAAGCATGTTGTAAAATAACTCTCAAAAGAGCAATACTTTCCAATATATTTCCATGTAACATAGTCAACTCTTGTATGCATGCACATATTTAGCCTGTTTTATGTCAGTTAAGCGAGAGCTGCTTTGTGGGTCTTCCTCAAATGTCCAGTTATTTTTCAAGTCAAGTGGTGGTTTATGCGCAGTAGCGGCACAGTTGTGTTTTTGAAGGCCTTTATTGTTTTGCGGTTGAGACGGCCTCTGCCGTTACAGCTTTTTTCAGTCGTTAGAAAACCCCACATAAACACTATTCCGTTTTCCTGTCATATATCCTGGATGTTGGCTGCTTAAAACACTCGTGGGGAAATGATTGTGCAAGCTTTTCTCATTTTTATGTGAGGACGTATCTTGGGTTTGCATGAAAATCAGCTCTTTTTCCCCAGCAGTCACTAGTGGTTACTAAAATTCTAATTGCTCTTGTATTACTGATAAGAAACAGGCAATGAAAATTGAGTTAAATATTTATGTGCTAAATGCCACTGTACTTGTTGATAATAGGCTTTTCTACTAAACTAGAGCATCCGATCATAAACTCAATGGTACCCGGTGCTAATATTGCCTCAAGTTGTCAGGTTTTATTAAAAGTGAATTACTTAAACATTAGCTGCCAATGTATGAAACTAGATGCTCACTAGGGTCTGGAGCAGAGCCGCTTTGTTGCAGCATTTTGCGAAGAGCAAGTCAGTTGAAATTTCGTTACGAATGATTACATCCAGAGGTCTAGAGTAAACACTTAGACACTGAGAGAATGAGATTTGTTGGCCTTTGTCACAGATGTGTTGTTTGTCACCAGCAATAAAGACACGCCACACAGCTGCCACCACATCTTTACACAAGCCATTATGAAGTCAAACATCCCAATGCCTCTTGATTCTCCATTAACATTGAGCAAAATGGGGGCAGCAAACACATCAGAGATATATACCTAGCACATTATGAACTACTGGATGTTTAATGAGCAGCAATAAACTACATTTTAGCATTTTAGAATGCCTAGTCATAAGTCTGTGGATATTTTGGTGAAAGTAACTCAAAAGTAACTCAAAAGTAGTGTAACGCATTACAATTCAGAGACAGTAATATTGTAATGTAACTAATTACTTTCAAAAGACAGTAACTAGTAATATATAATGTATTACATTTTGGAAGTAACTTGCCCAACACTGGTTGTTTGTCACCAGCAATAAAGACACGCCACACAGCTGCCACCACATCTTTACACAAGCCATTATGAAGTCAAACATCCCAATGCCTCTTGATTCTCCATTAACATTGAGCAAAATGGGGGCAGCAAACACATCAGAGTCAAGGATCGAATAGGGACAAGATGCAGGGTTGGCCAGATTTAGACCACCTCAGAGAATTTTTTTGAATTCTCGCAGACATCTAGATCCATGCATTAGCTTGTCAGTTGAGGCTGAAAGTTGTGTTCCGGTTATAAAGTTCCAGGCTTGTTTAATCAATGGCTTGAAAGGAAATGTAAGTATACTGATGTTCATTTCATGTCTTGTTGTAATCTCTTTTAAAAGATTCTTTGTTCGTCTGATGACACATCTGAGATGATGAAAATCCAGCCAGACTGTGCATCTGTTAATCGAAGAATATTTCGATTCTGAAGATTTGTTTGAAGTCCTCGCTGACTATTGTTTCTACAACAATACATTATTTCAGTGCCAGCAGCTTTGTCCAGATTTATTCTCATCCAAAGTGTTTTTAACATCACACTGTCTGTACCAGGGTAAAATGAGTTATTGCTGTTTCTAGGTGGTTTCCATTTTAAATCTTAAAACTTCAAACTGATGATATTGCCTAGGATTATATTATATATATACACACATAATATATGCATGTGAACTGTCTTCATTTATTATGTAAACAAAAACTTTTATTTTGATTAATCGTTTGACAGCACTAAAATTATTTTATTTTATTTTATTATTTTTTTATATTTTATTTTATTTTATTTTTTATTTTAATCAAACTGGCTGAACTTACCTCACTCGTTGATTCATCTTACCCCAGGCCTGAACTTTTTCCAGACAGCAGAACTATTTAACTTATTTGAAAGATGTCTCTTTCTAAAAAAAAAAATGCACAGCAAATATTCAATTTGTATGAATTTTGCAAATAAAAAAACTCTTTGAGTCATCAAATAAGTGTTTAAAAAGTGGCTTGTCTTACCATGGTCTTCCTACAAACTGCAGGAGTATTTGAGAAATTCTTAAAACATTAAGGATAATAGATAATTGGCTTTTTGTGTGTCCTCTCTGTTGAATACAACTATGAATGTGTTTTCAAATGTGTTTCTGAAATGCGATTTCAGACCTGCCAAATCTCTTAATATTTGCATTGAGAAGAAGACTGAAGAGCCCTTGTTAAAAGCAAACATTTCACCCTAAAGCGGAAAGAAGCAGTTGATCTTGTGTTCCTTCCACACATGGTCTCCAGTTCCACAGCTGGTCTCTTTGACCCTCCATGGTGTCATGGGATCACTCTGGCCTGAGGTCATTTCAGAGTTATGATGTTTTTGTTTGTCACACGGCATTGCACCACCTCTTTCCTCCTTGAGCTTCAGAAGACATTGAGCAACACTTGTGCTCAATCTTTGGCAAGAAAACATTGTTCCACATGAACCTCTTTTTACGTCTTTATTGACAAACTGTCTGCTGGTCATACATGCAGTGATTGGGCACAACAACAGCTGGGTGGACCTCCTCAACTCCTGAGAGGCTTGCAAGAGATGCAGCTGTAGTGTTGGAGGCTTCTCTGCGCCAGTCAGTTTATAAACCCTGCAGTTGTCTGGGCATCTCTCCCAGTTCGCACTTCCCTGCCCCTAAGCATGTAGGGATTCCTCACCAAACTTGACTGCTTCTGCTTTGTTGTGAGTGGTGTGGAATAAGCGTTTCCTGAGGGGAAAATAGAAAAACATGATTCTATGGTCACTTCCACCTCTTCCACTGAGCAAGGAGATGTTTTAGCATAACCAGAACTTTTTCATTATCACAATTATGTCAAGTAATGGCACTTAGAAATATGAAAGTAGAAAAAAAATGCATTTAAGATCTTGAGTTAAGTACAAGTTAAGCACAATCAACACATTTGTTGAATGTTTATTACCACAAAAAAATTAGTTGCCTCTGGTCTTGCCTTTTATAATGGGAGTAAATAAGGCCAATCTATAAAATACTGTTTCAGTATTACAGACGCAAGAAATAAACTGTGTTTTATGATGGAAGAAAGCATGTACAGACTTTTTCTGTGTAAAGTCGTATACAATTTCACAACTTCGTTTCCATGACCCTAAAACAACTGTAAAAATGATTGTTTAAACAGTCAGATTTGTCCCATTCACATCCACTTTCACGTCTAAGTGCCTCAGAATAACCAGTTTGTTTGTTTTTTATAAAATCAGGGATGAGTCTAAAATGGTATTTTTCAATCAACAGTGTCCCAAATGATACAAATGTGGTTATTTTGACTTGTATTGAACCTGTAATATTCCTTTTAGTTTGACCATTTAATGACATTTTTTTTTTGACTGCAAGTTATAAGACAACAACAACAATACATGTTTTAAAAAGATTCTTGCAGTCCTCTGAGAGCTATCCGACTTAAAATTAAGTTTAGACTTCCTTTTGTCATGACAGATGCATTCATGAAGAGGAAGTCATCTTTACCAAGGTAGCAATAAAAAAGACGTTATATTTGTAAGAGGCCCAAACTTTGTGTCCAGAAGGGTGGATGTAGTGTTGTGTCTGACTTTATTATATTTAAATCTTCCTAAAAATTTTCCCAGCCATTGTGTTGTGAGAAATTCTTCCCTTTGCTTTCTTGGCTGAATACCTCTGAACTTCAAATCAGATTTGTCATGGCAGTAGGTCTATTTCATTGATTCAGTTTGGCCTTTTGCGTGATTCTGCAAACAGTTTTCTTCTGGAAAAGTGTCATGGGATTGCAACAGAAGTGATGCAAGATAAGGAAGTCTTATAATACTTTCTGGAAACAACACCAGCATGATAAGACCAGAGTATCACAGCTTTCTCTCCTCTGTAGTTTCCCCCCAAGGATATTATTGTAATTTTGTGCAGATATTCCAGTCCGTCGTCTTATTTCCCGCGATGTGTCTTCTACCATTTGGCCAAAGCATCTGCAGGACACTCTATTGTTATTTAAGAGTCCCTTCATTCACCAGATGCGTCGTGCTTGCGTGTGTACGTGTCTTCCTGTTTTCATGTTGCCGAGGTCACCACTTTGTCTCTAAGCACCCTGACTTGAGTAGAGGAGTAGAACTGAAAAACACAGACGCAGAGTCATAAGGTAAACTGGAAATTAAACAAATTTGTGGTGGAGAAGCTGGAAACTACACCGTTTCCCCTAAACTACAAATGAGTCTGAAATGGTTTATTACTCAGAGTATTTTAAGAGTATAGCAGTGTATTGTTAATAAAATATCAGCCAGCTTGTCAAAGTAACAACAAATGATTCTATGGCACAATGCTACACCATTAAACTATATTAACATCCCTTTGGGATTCATTTGGCCTTATTTAGATCCCTGTCACTCAGTATACCTTAATTAACCAATTAAACATCATCTGTTCCTCGGCTCTGGTAATAAAATATGGAAAATTAAAACATTAATGGATGGAAATTTACCATCATTTGTAAAGACCGATGGATCCAGCAAGAGCTCCATGCTGTGCTTGGTTTCGCACACTTTCCAGACAAGACGTCTTAGAAGAGTGGCCTGTTTCTGCCAAAAAATTATTCTCAGAGCTTTCAGCACTCTATGACGTCCATTTACTTTGCCCATTTTGCTTCTTGCTCTTACAGCATTCTCAGAAAGGCAGAAGATGGTTCCAGTAAGCATCTGTCTTCACCCTATTAGCTTCTCTATTGACAGGCTATTCAGTTACTCATTAGGAAGACACTGTCAGTCTTTTGGCAGCCTCGGGTTCAGATGGTACTTTAAGTTGGTAGTGCATTTCAGAGATGAAAACACTTCACAGTCTAGTGTTTAGATGTTGTAATATTAGGTTAGACTCTCTGCAACAACGTCTCGGAAGTTCTGAAGACCCCATTATCTCTTAACTGTGATTCGCTCTCTTCGACTCTCATCTCTTCGGGAGACTCTAGAGGTCCAAGAATTTGGAGCAGATCCAGAAGATTTGGTCATTAGGGTTAGCATGCATGACTTACTACTTTTCATTAAAATCTGTGATCTCATTTAACTGACCCTTTGTATGAGGTCGTCCTCAATGTTGAGCTGTGTTCTCAGCGGGGCCCGTTGTCCACATTTTGGAAATCGCATCTAGCTGTCCACTGGGCAGGGATCTATTGCATGTCCCAGAACTTTTCCAAACAATAGAGACCATGAAATCATAGTCCAAGTTCTA
>NW_015646350.1:320727-356010 GCF_001515625.1 Sinocyclocheilus rhinocerous | reverse complement strand
GCAGTGTATTGTTAATAAAATATCAGCCAGCTTGTCAAAGTAACAACAAATGATTCTATGGCACAATGCTACACCATTAAACTATATTAACATCCCTTTGGGATTCATTTGGCCTTATTTAGATCCCTGTCACTCAGTATACCTTAATTAACCAATTAAACATCATCTGTTCCTTGGCTCTGGTAATAAAACATGAAAAATGAAAACATTAATGGATGGGAATTGACCAACATTTGTAAAGACCTATTGATCCAACAAGAGCTCCATGCTGTGCTTTGTTTCATACTCTTTCCAGACAAGACCTCTTAGAAGAGTGGCCCATTTCTGCCAAAAAAATTATTCTCAGAGCTGTCAGCGCTCTCTGACGTCCATGTACTTTGTCCATTTCGCTTCTTGCTCTCGCAGCATTCTCAGAAAGGCAGAAGATGGTTCCAGTAAGCATCTGTCTTCACCCTATTAGCTTCTCTATTGACAGGCTATTCAGTTACTCATTAGGAAGACACTGTCAGTCTTTTGGCAGCCTCGGGTTCAGATGGTACTTTAAGTTGGTAGTGCATTTCAGAGATGAAAACACTTAACAATCTAATGTTTTAGATGTTGTAATATTAGGTTAGACTCTCTGCAACAACGTCTCAGAAGTTCTGAAGACCGTTTCAATTACTGGAACTTTTCCCCATGATCTCTTTTGGACTCTCACCTCTTCGGGAGACTCTAGAGGTCTAAGAATCTGGAGCAGATCCAGAAGATTTGGTCATTAGAGTTAGCATGCATGACTGCTTTTCATTAAAATCTGTGATCTCATTTAACTGACCCTTTGTGTGAGGTCTTCCTCAATGGTAGATTTGTCTTCTTAACGGAGACTGTTGTCCACATTTTGGAAACTGTGTTTAAACCACATCTAGCTGTCCACTGGCCAGTGATCTATTGCATGTCCCAAAACTTTTCCAAACAATAGAGACCATGAAATCATAGTCCAAGTTCTAGAGCCTCATAAATCCCGATTTTACACTAACTGTAATTATGGGATTACTGTTAATCTTTCGTCCTGTGATAGAGGGTCATTTTTAAACCCCATTAAATGAGGTGTGACTACACCAATGCAAGCATTTGACAAGTTCTTTGTGTGGGTTTAGTGTTTCCCATTAGAATGCAACACACTTTACAGCCTTTGTTTATTGTGTTCTCTTTTGAGCTAAATATACAGTAGAGTCCTCCCATTCCTTTAGAAGTTTCCATTCTTCCAGTCCTTTGTCATCACGACATATTGTAACACGCCAACTAAGCTACTGTTGGTTCTCTGTTCGTCGGCCTGATGCCACTTTTTCTTTGAAAGCATGTACCATTAGAATTCTCCCAGTGTCTCTGCTTTTCCATGGACAGTCGTGAATTAACTTGTATACTCCTGAATAGTCTGAGAGAAGAGAATGGCTGAATTGCTTGTAGCGGCTGCTTTCAACTCTTTCTCTTTGCGCCCCATCACAAGTAGATGAGGGTGTAAAGAGGGGGAGGCAGGTGTACTGCAGTCCCCCCCCCATCCGCATTTAACCAGCTAGCCTTGATTTATTAGCTTTCCCCCTTAGGAGCGTACTTGCGACGGGGGGTGAAATTTGCATCCCTAATTTCCTCATTCCCTCGCCCCGGTTGCAGCTGGGTCCTCTGGGCCTGGGCCGATTTGGAAAACAGGAAGTCTGATGGTCTTGGACCTTTCCGTCAACCTCACCCCTGTAGTGGGGAGGCTTTAATTACCATAAACGAGAGCTGTGCTTAACAACCACGAGGAATCGATTAGATGCAGCGGAGGGACTGGAGAGGAGCACCCCCCCCCCTCCACACTGGCTGATGTCTTTTGTTTCAGGATATAGTGTTATACATCGCTGTTTTGGTTCCAAGAGCAGACATTTGCATCAGGAAGGGCACCACTGGTGAGAAATGCTTAATTATTTAATGCTCTTCAGTCTGCACTGTAAGTCGTATGACTAAAGATCACAGGTGATTGCAGCCTGGTTGCATGACTGAACATGGACAAAGACGATTTTTACAGAGCTTCTCGTTCTACTTCCACTGGCACAAATAGACAGTGTTACAGAAAACCTATAACATAACTTTCAAAGCATTGAGATTAGTGGTGTGTGAAATGAGGTAAAGCCCTGTCTGTTGGAGAGTGACTATGTGGCTTTAGATAAATAAGTTCCTCTCATTTTATTTTTCGATTTGATTATTTTCTAATCCAGATTTTAAAGGAAATACGACTTCCCTTGCCTTCTCAGAGAAAACGCCTTTAATTAAGACATAAATAACAATTCCGCTGATTATACTCTAATAAACACTGGAAAAAGCTACAACCCCCCCCCCACAGTGTTTTTCTGTTGCTAATTTTGGTTGCCCTGCTGGCACATTCATAGATTTAAATCATGTACAAATGAAATGAGCTGTCCTAGAGTGGTCGATTCAAGTGTGTCTAATATGATTTTAACTACTACTGCTCAGTGAATGAATGTGACTCTTGGGCAATTTGGATGGAGTGCCAATCTTTAAAGCACTGTTTCAGCCAAGCTGAAGAGGGAAGTGCCCAAGAATTTGTGCCATCTAGTGTAGGGTAGCAGACATGATACCCAAGCCATAGTGGGAGTCTGAAGGCCTCATTGGTTATACATTTTCTGAATAATATGTGAGTTTTGTTTGCTTGTGCAAAACTTGGCACTAGGATGCTAGAGCCAGATTTTAAAGGAAATACGACTTCCCTTGCCTTCTCAGAGAAAATGCCTTTAATTAAGAAATAAATAACAATTCCGCTCATTATACTCTAATAAACACTGGAAAAAGCTACAACGTTTTGGATGGTTGCCAAGGTATTGCTATGCAGTTCCTGTTTTGGTGGTTGTTAGTGTGTTTAGGGTGGTTGCCATGACATTGCCATGCAGTTGCTATGGGTTTATGTTGGTTGCTGGGGTGCTGCTACATGGTTGTTAGAGTATTCTTGGTGATTGCCAGGACAATGGTGTTCAGGGTGGTTGCTACGGTGTTGCTAAGGTGTTCTGATGGTTGCGATCTGGTTGTTAGTGTGTTCAGGGTGGTTGCCATGACATTGCTATGCAGTTGCTATGGTGTTTTGTTGGTTGTTAGAGTGTTCTCTGTGATTGCCATGCCAGTCTATAGTGTACAGTGTGATTGCTAAGGTGTTGCTAAGTAGCTTTTAGTATGTTCAGGGTGGTTGGCTGGATGTTGCTATACAGATGTTCTGGTGTTCTGATGGTTGCTAGTGTGCTGCTACATGGTTGTTTGAGTGTTCTAGATGATCAGGGTGGTTGCTATTGTATTGCTAAGGTGTACCTGTGGTTGCTAAGTGGTTGTTTTAATGTTCAGGGTGGTTGTCAAGGATGTTGCTCTGCAGTTGCTGTGGTGTTCTGGTGGTTGTTAGAGTGTTGCTACATGGTTGTTAGTGTTCTGGGTGATTGCCATGCATGTGTATGGTGTTCAGGGTGGTTGCTAGGATGTCGCTAAAGTGCTCTGGTGGTTGCTAGGTGGTGGTTAGTGTGTTCGGGGTGGTTGCCATGACATTGCTGTGCAGTTGCTATGGTGTTTTGGTGGTTACTAGGTTGTTGCTACTTGGTTTTTAGAGTGTTCTCAGTGATTGTCATGCCAGTCTATGGTGTTCAGGGTGGTTGCTAGGGTATTGCTAAGGTGTTCCTGTGGTTGCTAAGTGGTCGTTAGTATGTTTAGGCTGGTTGCCAGGACGTTGCTACACAGATGTTGTGGTGTTTGCTAGGGTGTTGCTACATGGTTGTTAGAGTGTTCTAGGTAATTGCCAGGCTAGTCTATGGTGTTCAGGGTGGTTTTTGGGGTGTTGCTGAGGTGTTCTGATGGTTGCTAAGAGGCTGTGGTGGTTACCAGGACGTTGCCCTGCAGTTACTGTGGTGTTCTGGTGGTTGCTAGGGTGTTGCTACTTGGTTGTTAGACTGTGATTGCCGGTCCAGTGCTATGGTGTTCTGGGTAGTTGCTAGGGTCTTGAGCTGGTTGCTAGGGTGCGGTTTCTGGCACAAATGGGGGTTCGGATGTGCTGAAGTTTGATATTTAGGGTTAAGACTTTGCTCAACCTCTAAGCAAACACCACAAATGATTGAAAGAATATTTATCAGGCACCCCTCCTGCTTTCCACTGGAGATAACCTTTCAAATATGAACAGCTTGACCACTTTGATCGGCACATGGCTGCAGCGCTTCTGTGCGTTCAGCAACTCAATCATCTCAGTATTGAGCTAATTCCCAAAGCCACTGAAATCAATAGTTCTTATATGTCACACCTCTTAATGGTGAAATCAATGTGATATGTTTTCGTGAGCGTGTTTCTCGCCATTACTGCAGCATTGAGCGGTGTTGCCAGACTGGCCGTGCTTAGACTACAACCATCAGGGTGATGGACACCTCATAGGTTCATGACCTCTCTCTCACTGCATAGGTCATTCCAGCACTGGCCAGCTGGACTGACCCGCATGGGTCTGTAGGCGTGGGGGTGGAAGTGTGATGATCTTCTCAGTCTCCTTTCGTTACACCAGAGCTCAACAGGACAATTCACATGTATCCGTCTGCCAACTGGAGCGATCCATACACGGTTCCATATTACTGAGAGGAAACTCAGTGGCTACAGTTACAAATGTTGTTTTTGGACTCATATAATGCTTCAAAATGCTTTTTTTGTGACAGATATGAAATCTGAATCCAGCGATGAATGGAAGCAAGTCCGCTGTGCATATTTTGGGTGTGAAAGGTCCATTGAATGCAACATGTTCTCTCAAATCTGTCCATTTTCTGGTAATTACCCTCTCACGGCTTAATGCTGTGTGCTATCACAGAGAGTTAATGGCCCTTTCAGCCACAGACTGTTGTAGACACCATCACTGTCATATTGTCAATGGGGGATTGTGGTCAGTCTGCTTTAAATTCAGCTCATCTTTGCTTTTATGACGCAAGAGTTGCTAAATTAATGGTGATGTATATAATATCCAAAGGAATGGCAATAATGGCCTAAAATAATGAAATAAAATGTTTTCCAACAGGATTCCAAGCTGTCATTGGTTAGGCAAACTGACAGCCCCGTCCAAAACCTACACTAATGGTTGAGCCAGTATTAAGCTGGTTAAGCTGGACACTCAAACAAACACACCAATGATATGACAGTGTGTTTATACTTCTAGAAGAATCAAATCAGATTTTTGTTCATATCCAATTGGAATCCGATCATATTTAGCAAATGTGAATGTAAAAAAAAAATCACATGAAATACTATTTTTACAAATCCGTTTCAAGCTACATTCATATGTCACATTTGTTGAAATCCATTTCAGTCTTACTGCTCAGATCGGACCAACAAAAGCATTGCATAACATAATTGTGTAATCAACATAGAAGGTTGCGGTTATGTACAATACAAGTCAAACTACTAGCTGTAAATCAAACCACTCTCATCACCAGCCCAACTTATAGAGCAGCCCATTTGAACCACTCTGGGAGACTCATTGTATTTCATGAGTCTAATTGTATGAGATTATGCCTGAATGAAGAGACACTCCACAGGGGGCCGCATGAGGGGGTTCTCCATTTTCATCACAAAGCCATGGGCCACCTCAATGTGTTGTGCTGATCTACTACACACACCCTCACAAACACACACAATAATTTTGCTATGGTGAAGATTAAAGTGAATTAAGACTAGGACTTTGACTAATGCCAGTCTGGATGTCATTACTGAGGGTTTGGCATGGAGTCTTGCTGTGCTGACTGGTCAAGCTTCAGGATTAACACACCCCAGGGGAAACATACAAGATGGTGTGAGCGATCAGGTTTTGGGAGGATGTCTTCCTCAGACGACATGGACCATTCTCGGGCTGTCGAAAGTGTATTGTGTATGAAGTAATTGCAGTTAGTTATTTGCAGAAATATTTTTCACTGAAACACTGAAAATGAAATTCAAGCTTTTATTTAGCCCCAAAACTAAATGGAATAACGCTGGCTAATTGGGTAATTGATGCTGTTCAGGGTGTCTTGTTCACAGGTGATAAACCAATTGTAGTAAAGTTTATCGACAACAAACTTCTTCTTGATATTTCAGACAAAACAGATTTTCCCAATTGCAACCAAAAACATGATTTTCGCTTTCGGTGAATTTCGTCGACACTGACATGTTCAGGCCTTTCCACGCTGAGCGCGATGCGAAAAAGCAAGGCGAATCGCCGACGAACGGTGCTTTCACACCGACCGTGAAACGATTGTTCGCCTTCTGCTAATTCACGCCTGCACGCTAGGTGGCGCCGACCAACAATGCATTTTTCCTCAGATATGTATCTTGTAAATGGATTTAACATCGTCCGCTGCTCAATATACAGCATTAAATTAAGACAAAGTTAATTCTACACCAGAAAAAAACTATCTATAATGCTTACAAGAATAGGCTACATCCTAAAATATAATTAGAAGTACAATTAGCATCAAGCTACACTTGAAAATGTATGTAATTATTAATGTATTTGCTTACCCACTTTAAACCATCATTGAGTGCTTGTAATAACTTCCGATTGTGATCTATCGTTGATTTTGATTAATAAGCAGACACGTGCACTTTTTGTATGTTTAATAATGCTACACTGCTAATATTTGTCATAAACATCCTTTATTGCTATAAAAATAAAGAAAAAGAGTTAATGCGCTCTGACTCATAACACTCACGCATGTGGAAGAAAACGGACGGTGCTCTACAGATCACATGATTCAGTGGAAATATATCGTCATAATCATGTTTATTTGCTTTCATATTTCATGTGTAGAAAAAGAGTTAACGCACTCTGACTCATAACACTCGCACACGTGGAAGAAAATGGACGGTGCTCTA
Source organism: Sinocyclocheilus rhinocerous (assembly GCF_001515625.1). NCBI lineage: Eukaryota > Metazoa > Chordata > Actinopteri > Cypriniformes > Cyprinidae > Sinocyclocheilus > Sinocyclocheilus rhinocerous. The sequence continues at coordinate 349,128 of NW_015646350.1, read as the reverse complement.
CAGATCACATAATTCAGTGGACAATTAATAGAAATGTTATTCTGTATAAAGATAACAAAAACAAAAACTCAGCATCCACTCTCTTCTCCTGGTTTTCGAAACAGCGCCACCACTCTCACCCTTTTGTGCAACAGCAGCTGCTCCGGTCACGTGATCCTAGCTCAAATCTTATTGAACGGCCCGTGATTTCGCTTTGTGAAACTGAAAAGATTCGTCGGACTGGTTCGAAAAAAAAACATTCGCATTTTCGGTGCTCGAATGTTTGCGGTCTATGTGGAAGCATCCATAGAAATCTATTGTTTTATTCCAGCGCGTCATCGCATCCGATATTCTTTTTGCTTTTTCGCACTCAGTGTGGAAAGGCCTTTCACCTGTTGTGTCAGTAATTAACTGTTTTGGTCAGTAATTAAATCCCTTCAAAACCATTTTGGCTAAAACTGATTTTTATTTTATTTTAATTGATTTATTAACGTTGACTTGAAACAGTCAAAACACGTCATCGGAGAAGCGCTAACTGTTTTGGTCAGTAATTAATTCCCTCCAAAACCATTTAGCAAAAACTGATCTTTTTATTTATTTATTTGCTATTTTGGCCGAATATTTTCAGTTGCCAAAATTTCAGTGCATCACTAATTCCTCTCTGATTAGTTGACTTCTACACAATTTCTAGGAGTCCGGATGCACCAGGAAACAGTGACATGTTGGATTTAACAAAGTTAGCTAATTATGTGAAATTTTCTTTTTTGAGATTGCAGTGTTATTATTTGAGCATGCTATCACTTGCATGCCTGCAGTATCATCAGTTGAGGGTGATGTAATAATGAATGTTTTGTGCCAGAATAAACTTCAATGTGGACCAGACTTTATGCCTGTAGCCAAATGTCTGGCTACACAAACTTATATAATGAGGTGAAAAGTGCTCAATTAAATTACCAGTGTGACAAATGAATTGTATAAATGAAGAAATATCAACTAATGAGTCTCTTTTTTTCATTATTTATCTGTCAAAGCTAAGGCATTTTTACAAAGACATTTTTATCTCCAAAATTATAAGTTGTTATGACTTAAGTTAAACATAGTGAAGTCATATGACAACAATGCATATATTTAATTCTGTTTCACATAATTTTAACATAAATTGTAGGCAGTATCTGATAAGTGTTACACTACTATTTCATTCCATATGAGTCTGTGTGTAAAGCCAAACTGATGAACGGATAAACGGAGGGAAACCTCTTTATAAACTGCACTATGTGATTTTATTATCTGACACTAGTAGACCGGCATGTTTTTTTTTAATGTTTTTTTTAGGGTGGGAGGCTGATTAGACGAAATAGCACTTTTACTGTCAGCAGTTTTAAAATAGTCCTCAACATGTCAGAGTTAAGACGTATAATGCATTTCCCCACAGTTTTACAGCTTGAATGTCAAATAAATCTGTATAAGCACATTTGCCTAAATAAAGCAAGCAATTAAACTGAAAGGAGACCTTTTATAAATACTAAAGTCCTGTTTAAGTGAGCTTGCTAGTACAGTAGCTCAAAGAGGTTTTGGCATCTTGGCAGGCTGGAAATGTAATGTTTAATTCATTCTAGTACTGCCTGAAATGCTGCCTACTTGCTGAATCGTCATATTCCACTGCTTCATTGCTCTGCACTCTTACAGCGCGAGAGAAAGGCGTTTGTGTGTTCTTCCTGAAAACTGAGATACTGTATGTGTGTGAGTTGAAAACGTGGACCATGGCTCGATGACATGCATCTATATATTAATGTTTTTGTTGGCTCTTCTCCACAAAGTGTTAAATCTTAATGCACATGGGTGTGTTTGTCTGTGTATGGCCATATCACTGCTAAATGCCTGCATTAACCGGCCACTCATCGTCTCCTCTCTGTTCTTTCCTGCAGATCCCGAGTCCCAGAGGAAACGTACCGTTCAGAATGTCCTTGACCTCCGGCAGAACCTGGAAGATACCATGTCCAGCTTACGGGGGTCACAGCTCAGCCACAGGTACAGGAGCTCACTCTTCTAGTCCAGCTCTCCTTTAAAAGTGATGGAGTCTACCATGTGTTAAGATTTAAATGTGGACTTACTCTGCAAAATGTGTTTCATTTGTTTATTTGTGCGTGCTTGTTTGTTTTTTTTTGTTTTGTTTTTTCCCTTAGCTTTTTGTTTGGTTCTGTGCTTTTATTTTGTGCTGTTTTATTCCTGTTGTTGTTTTGCATAAATTTTTGTTTTGTGCTTTTTTTGGTCCTTTTGCTATTTTATTTAGTTTTTGTGTGTGTTTTGTTTTGTGCTTTTTTTGTTGTTTTGCTATTTTATTTTGTGTTGTTTTTTGTTTTTGTTTTGTGATTTTTAAAATGTATTTATTTATTTATTTTGTTTTGCTATTTTGTGTTTTTTTTTTATATTGTGAAGTTTTGTTTTGTATTTTTTCATTGATTATTTTATTTTTGGTTAATTTAGTGCTAGGAAATCACAAATCAGGTTTTAAAAATAAAATAATCTCTCAAATTGGTAATTTAGGGTTGCCAAAATTTTTAACCTCATATTAGAAATATTAGAGATTTGTAAATTTATCGTATTAGTCATTAATTGGATATATTGGCTGATTTTGGGTATTTAATAGTGCTCAATTATCCTTTTTCTGGGTTTAGTTTTTTTTTAAATTTAGATTGTGTAATTTAGTGCACATTTGAGGTTACTCAAATGAAGAAAACAATTACCAAAACTTAAACAGAATATCCCTTTCTCATACTGTAATGTTATAATGTTGTGATCTAATTGATAGAATTAGAAATTTAGAATAAATAAAAATAGTAAAATAATGTATTTTAATAGTTTAATATTAACAGTATAATTATAATGAATTTTTTATATTTTAATATCAGTGCATTCCTAAAAAAGAAAAAACAAATTAAAATGTTTGTCCTTAATGTCATATTCAAATGTCATTCCGAGGAATATTACATATCTCCAAGTGAATACAAAACATCAGCAAAGGAAGTCAGCAGTCGTGGACTAGAGCAGCAGATGTTTCTGTGTCCTTCTCACATCAGCACCTTCGCCTGTTGTTTTCTGCTGTCCAAGGCTTACAAACACACATGCAAACCCTACAGCAAAAGGATGGATTAGCCTCTCATTAGAAAGCCACAACTGCAAACCCCTGCCAGACCTCACACAGTATGTTGTGTTAGTGTTTTGGAAACCAAAGCTTCTGGCAATGTTTTTGCTAGAGTATTGTTTAAAGAAGCAGAAAGCGCTCCTTCAACCAGAGGAAGTCACTCGAGGAAGCTGTTAATGGTGCATTATAAACCAACAGGCCTAGAGAGAGTCCATTCCTGCAAACGAAACACTAAATATGTTGTGTAACAGCTATGAGAGCTGTGGCTTAGTGGTGGACGCAGGTGCTCTGACGCATTGAGCCGTGGTGCTCATACGGGCAAAGTGAGTTCAAATCCAGCTCGTCTGCCAGACATGAACAGATGAACTGTAAGAGATCCATCATCGGAGTATATCTTAGCTCTCTATCTTTCACTTAGCCTGAGTGTGTCTGTGTAATTTTAGCACTGCCTCCTAGTATAAAATTACTCTGCCTCAGCAGCTTTGAAGTCATTCTATTAAAACCTTAACATAATTGGCCTGATTTAATGCATCTTCTGCACATAAACACTAATGCCCCTGTAGAGAGAGTCGGTAATGTGCTGAGCCCAAACTCTATAATAGACATACTGTATGTCAGTGTTTTGTGTGGCCTTATAGTGCTTTATGATGCATAACAATGGTTACTTTCTTGATTTGGCATATGTTCTCCTCCTCTGATTGAAGTGTTCTCAGAAGGGCCCAGTTGAAGGATAAAAGGAACAATAATCACTGTCATTTAGCCGTCATTATTATTATTCAGCACAAAAGTCAGGCAAACAGAAGCGCCTACCATTTTATCAAAGGATAATTCACATTCACGTAAATGCTCTGAAAGCCATTGTCTTTTTTTCTATGAACATTTTTCTCAGCCCTTTGCTGTTTGTATAAAATTTCTACATAAATCTGTGATAACTGCAAATATGCAGTGCATTGTGGGTATTCAAGTGCTGCGAGTTCAAAACAAGTGAGACGATGTGACATGCTGTAAGTTGCATTCCTGTAGATCAGTCGGTAGCGTTTTATAACTTGAAAAGTAGAGCATGACGCTAGCAACACCAATGTTGTATAAGTTGAATGCAATGTAAGCCACTTTGGATAAAAGCATCTGCCAAATGCATAAATGTAAATACCAATTATGACTATATAGGTTAGCATTAAGTTATCAGTTAGCATTCCCAAAGGTAGCTAGTCTGCTGGTGCAGGACCCCCCAGAAGTTTGTGACTTTGATATATGATATATTGACCAATATTTGCTATTTTTAAATTATTGGGAGTAATTTTCTATTTACTGTTAAGCGTTGGAAGTGACAGCGCTGGGACTTTTGTTTTGAAAGGCGCTGAGATGCAGCAGAGCTCCTGTCTCCGACTTCATTAGTTAGTTGTCTTTAACAGTTTTGTCTCATAAGTTATTTAATTAAATAGTATATATTGTCAGCATTCGGCAAATACACATTTGTCATTTGTCATGTCTTTTAATGTGTTACAAATATTTAATTGCATGGACCAGCTGTTAGAGAGGCATTTGTAGCCAGTGTTTAGTAAATTACTCTATAAAAGTAATTAATTACTAGCTACTAATTACATCTTCAACAGTGCAATTAGATATTAAATACTCTATCTAAAAAGTATTGCATTACTTATTACAAATTACTTTCTAAATCCCATATCAGCCTCGATCAATTGAACAATAGAAGGATAGACATGAAACAGCTTTTAATTCTTTCAAATTAATTCTACTTTCACGTCTTTCAAATAGTATAAAATTGCATAAAGTATTCTTGAACTGACCATGGTATTTAAAAGGTTGCATAAGGTTATTAAAAACATGCATTTAGACATTACATTTTGATGTTAAATCCACTTTTGTTTCATATAGAATTGTTCTATAGTCTATACAGTATATAATGCTATTACATCAAAATAAACTGTAAAAAAAAAAGACTAATCCCTAACTTTTTTTCAAGAGAAAAGTGATTAAATTACTTTACCTGCATGCATAAAACGTGTGTCCTCTGCATATGACAGTCAATCCGTACGTTTACATAGTTAAACATTCACCCAAAGGTATTATGCCACAAAACTAAACGTTCACCCGCCTAGAATGGTGGTCCCGCTGCAAAATCGATGATTTAGACACTTTTACAGCTCAAATATCTCGTTTTTGTACTAAAGAATTAGTTTAATATAAATGCTCTCTGAGAAGTGCATATTTCTGCTTTCAAACTGTAAACACGATATTTGCCGAAGAATGAGTTTAAATTATTTTCTGTGGTAATTGACAGCGTGCCACAGATAGAATCTGTTTTGAACCGGAAACGTTCTTTTAATTTGGAGCAAACTTTATCTAAAGGCTTTTTATACTTTGAAAGTTGAGATCAAAGTCAGCGGGAAATAATCTCCATCCATCTGCTGGTTTTAAAAGCATTAAAGCCACACATGGAAACTAATAAGAACATTAAAATCATTGCAGGGCAGGCACAACTCGAGAGGATACGAGTTTATCCAGATGAGGGCTTTAGTTGGGACTGGGATAGGTGAGTGTTGAATCAGCAGAAGGTCAGCCAGTTCCTCCAGCTGCCCAAACCGTGACCTACTATTTTAAAATCAGAGAAAGGCACCCGAGGGGTCAGTGTGTGTGCGACTGACTTCCTGTAGAAAGCTTGAGTGGCGTGTTCAGCAGGCATGAAGGAAATTAAACATCCTCAAGACACGTTTTACCTTAAAATCCCCACGGATGATGTATCACCTACCAGAGACAACATAGACATACATCCACAAGATGTGTAAGACTGAGATGAGTTTCGTGATGTGTTGATGAAAGCTGACAGTTATATCCACTATGACGAATGAGTTTGCCTGCACTCTCAGAAGCATCTCTGTGGAGTTAAAGAGGTTTTCTCATGTTAATTCCAGGCTGAAAACCTGACAAGGCAGAGTCCAAAATTAAAGGGGTCATATGACGTTGCTAAAAAAGAACATTATTTTGTGTATTTGGTGTGATGAAATGTGTTTATGCGGTTTAAGGTTAAAAAAACACATTAGTAATTTCAACATTACATGAACACAGCAATCGGAGTGCATGTCTTAACATATTATGATTATGAATTCGCTTACGAAATTTCACTCATCTTTTTCAAAAGTTTTAAAGGTGCACATTTACAATTGTTCGATACATTTTCGCAGGTGAAATCTGGTCGTTTCAAGAGGAATCTGCTGTATATCCACAATTATGTTGGCCAATATTTGGCAGTTTTTAAAAATTGGCAGCACCCGATACAATTTTTTTCTGTTTGCAGTTAAGTGTCAGAAATGGGACTTTTATTTTGCCAGAGCTGGGACCTTTGTTTTGAATGCGCTGAGAATGCCAGCGCCTGAGTGCAGATGCATCGAAGCTCTTATTCTCCGACTACATCAGTTTGCTAATTTCAACATTACATGGGCTCGAGCAGCATTAAGCACAACATTTAACCGTTGGTGACCTAACACGTCGTAATTACGAATTTTCGCTTACGAAATTTTGTTCATCTTTTTCCAAACTTTTTGAAGCCACAGTCACATTTACAGTTGTTCAGCGAGTTTCCACAGGTGAAATCCAGTCATTTCAATAGGAACCCATGCGACAGGAATTTTCGTAGGAGGGCAAATGATTTCCACACACAGATTTCGCAATGGGTTCAAGTTGGTTACACCGATTCATCACGTGTTTTGACAAACAAAAGCTGCTTGGTTGATAGTGACTTCTGTGTGACCTGTGCTTCATACATACAGTAGCTACACTGTTGACAGTAGAGAATGGACCATTTTTGCCTATAAAATTTAGCAGAAATTTTGGTAATATGAGCACACCAAGCTTCAAACATACATATCTACGATAACCATCACTCCAGTGCAGGGTTATTATAGTTAACTAAACCTAAAATAAAAAATATTAAACGCTTTTTTTAGCTAGTCGCCAACATTTCTCATTTTAATTTAGTTTAATGATGTACTAAAATAACAAAAAAAAAACTATATAAACATTTTATAAAAAATACTAAAATGAAAATTGAAATAAAAATGGAAAATTAAAAAAAAAAAACTAAAAAAAGCTAAAATAACACTGTTCTAACGACATGCTTTAGAATGAAAGGATTAGGAAAAAAATGAATTTTTTATTCTGGAAGTGAACTAATCCTTTAACCACCTTCTTTTTTTCTAATCTTTCAGCTGTATTGAGAGCAGCATGTGCTACGACAGCGATGAGACTAACGCCCGCAGCATCTCTAGCTTGTCCAACCGTTCCTCCCCTCTCTCCTGGCGCCAAAGCCAGTCCAGCCCTCGGCTGCAGGCTGGCGACGCCCCCTCCTCCGGGGTCTCCGCCCACTCGCTGCCCATCCGAGCAACAACGCAGACCAGCCACCTGCAGACCAGCCACCTGCAGCACATCCAGCTCATCGAGGGCCTGGATGCCGCGGACGATGACCTGGCTGACCTCAAGTCTGGTTACCTCAGCGACAGCAACCTGACGGGCAAGAGCCAACCAGAAGAAGAGGATGACGACGATGATGACGTTGATGTAGACGTCGATGATGACGACCTAGCCAATGGGTAAGCGTTTGTTACTTTTTTGCTGTTTGCTGATATATATGAAATGTTTACTAGATTGTATTTTAGTGTACATTAACTATTGAAAACATTATTATGTAATTTATACACTACCATTCAAAAGTTTGGGTTCACCAAATTAAAAATTACTAATTTTATTATTACGAAATTAATACTTTTATTCAGCAAGGGTGCTTTAAATTGATCAAAAGTGACAATAAAGATTTTTATAATGCTTTTTTTCTCCCTCAAACAAATGATGCTCTTTTGGTCTTTCTGTTCATCAAATGATCCTGAAAAAATTGTGTTTTCCATAAAAGAAATATGAAGCAGCACAACTTTTTCATCATTGATAATAATGAGAAATGTTTCTTCAGCAGCAAATCAGGATATTAGAATGATTTCTGAAGGATCGTGTGACACTGAATGAAGGACCGTGTGACACTGAAGACTGGAGTAATGATGCTGAAAATTCAGCTTTACATCAGAAATAAATTACAATTTAAAAAATATTTAAGTAGAAAACAGTTATTTTAAACTGTAATAATATTTCACAAAATTACTGTTTTTACAGATTTTTTTGATCAAATAAATGGAGCCTTGGTGAGCATAAGTGACTTATTTCAGTAAAAAGAAGAAAGAAAAAATGTAATAAATACCATCCCTAAACTTTTGAAGGTAGTGTGTATTTTATATAATTTAATATTTTATTTAAAAAATGTAAAAATTATAATAATTTAATGTTGTTGCAGAACTCATTATATTAATAGTGTCTAATAAAAGCTGCACAATTCTTAAAATGATCTATGATTTATTCTTAAAATGTTTTACACATGGAGGTCTTTTTAGCAATGACTAAGTGCTTTTAATCTCCTACGAGTCCAATTGTGAAAGATTTCATTGGCTGATTCATTGTCAGCCTGAGGCCCCCCAAAGAGCAATCATGTCACAATCAGCTGAGGGTCTCATTTTGGAGCCATATGTGCCATCTTCAGGTCCTCATCAGAGCTGGCTGTGTCCCGCGAGGGCCTCATGTTCACTGTCACAACACCTGATGTTGCCGAACGCAGCCTTCATTCTGCTAGCTGCAGCTGTGTGGAGAGGACAGCTCATTGTTGCAGATGTAGTGTTAAATGCGTGTGTGTATGTTTATGTGTGAACACAAAACTGGGAAATTACCGAGGAAATGAGATGTGTTTGTTTAAGCTGTCAGCGGAGCTTTGATGTTGGCCTCTCTTAACCTGCACTGTTGGTTTAGTCTGATGGGGAATCGCTGCGAAGTGAGAAAGTTCACAATCCGGCAGCTCACATCTGAAAGTACTTCACCTTGCGTTTGACACCACTTCAGATCGAATAAGTATCCTACTTCAGCAGATCACATTTATGATCTAACATAACCCAAAATGAATATGTTTTGCTTGGATGAAGACAATAACAAGCCTTCATGTGTTTTCCAGCAGAAAAGCATTGTGATGCAGCCAAGCAAAACACACTAAGGGTGTATTCACACCTGTCTTGTTTGGTTCGATTGAATCAAACTCAAGTTTGTTTCCCCCCTTGGAGCGGATCTTTTGGGCAGGTGTGAATACAGCAATCGCACTCGAGTGCGGACCAAACAAGCGCACCGAGACCCAGCTGAAGAGGTTCCAAACGAACTCTGGTACGCTTGAGAATTTCTGTCCAATGAATGGATGACCTTAGGCACACGTGTGGTTTTGTTTTAGGGCTGGGTTTTGACACAAATTTCACGATTCGATTCTCATTCACAAGCTTGCGATTCGATTCAATATCGATTATTTTGGATACATATCAGGTACAGTACATGCCAAATTTTCTCAAGGGAAAAAAAAATCTCAACTAATGCTGTAAAATATACATGAGAGTCAGTTGGTACTACATTATAATATTGAAGGTTAAAATTTACTGATTTGTGCTGTAAAACTGCTTAAATTGCACTTAATTAAGTTTTACAAAACGGCATTTATTGTTTGAATAATGCAATACAATAGACATAAATTGAAATCTGAGACTTTGTTTCATATTTAAAGTACCAACGCACAATGCTTATTGCGATTTATTGGATGGGAAGTGCCCGTCAACGTTCAGTCCATTAACTGAAAACAGGCTAGACTAATCGATTCTTGGGATTTAAGAATCGATATCGTTTCGTAAAAATGAGAATCGATTAAAATCGAGATATGATATTTTTTACCCAGCCCTATTTTGTTTACAATTTCTGGTTCACTTGCAAAAAGGGCAATGTGAAAGCGAACCACACCAAACAAAAAAAACATCTACATTGTATTTGGTCCATACCAAAGCAAGTGAACTAGAGGACTTTCCTGGTGTGAATACACCCTAAAAAAATGGCGTAGAAACAATTTTCACTCAGAAATTGCACAAATAATTACAAATATACAGCAAGTAAAACTTTAAATTAAAAGTAAAATTTTGAAATAGAAAAACTGAAATAGTATTTCTTATAAAACGTGCTCTAGTAATCTTTGCTTCATTTACAACTTTCAGAAATTAATTTTTTTACAGTGCATTTTTTATAATTACTAAGGATTTTTGGATATTGCTCAGCACAATGCCAAAGAAACATCAAACAGTATTGATTTTCTCATTAATCTTAATTTGAATGATCTTGATATTATTTCTTAAAATCCCAAATATGATCTTTTTATGCCTATTTTTGGTAGCAGCATGAAAATGTATTTGTGCAGCAACTTCCATATTGCAGATTTCAGTTTGCAGTCTGTATCGAATGTCATACAGGTTTGCTGATATTGAAAAAAGGTTAATATATCATATTTTAATGAAACTTAACTATTGAAAATATATATATATTTTAATTTATACACTACAGTTCAAAATTGTGGGGTCAGTAAGATTTGTTTTTTCTTGAAAGAAATTAACTTTTATTCATCAAGGACTTGCTAAATTGATCAAAATTGACAGCAAAGGCATTTATAATTGTATAAACTGTTTCTGTTTCGAACAAATGCTGTTCTTTTTAACTTTCATTTCATCAAAGAATCCTAAAAAAGTCTTGCCCTTTCCACAAAAATATGAAGCAGCACAACTGTTTTTACCATTGATAAAAATAAATGTTTCATGTGCACCAAATCAGAATATTAGAAGGATTTCTGAAGGACCACGTGACACTGAATTGTCTGTTTTAAATGTGCTACAATAAAAAAAACACATAATGGAAATAAAAAGAAATAATAAAAAAACGACTTGCTGTTATTAGTAAAAGAAATATACTGTGCGTTCAATGTCATCAGATTCACAAACAAATGACTTGTGAACAAATTAATCCAAAACATAAGCGTGACTACTTTAGTCTGATTCCCAAAACAAATCACTCTCATGAGCCGATTCCCATGATACATAGTTCAAAAGATAATAGTTAATGATTTGAATCAGTCTGCAACACTGTCCTGTATAATTCACAGCATTAGCAAATACATCGTCTATTCATAAAAGCAAAATTTACATTAAAACAGGAATACAGTATACCCAGATGATTCAGAATCACACTGAGAGTGTGTGATAAGGAATCGAAAGTGAAATCTGTATTTATACCAGACTCTACCAAGCTAACAACAAAACATCTGCTTTCCAGGGCTCAGGCTGGTTAAGACAGAAACCCAGTTTTACAGGAGTAGATTGTGTCCCACTTGGTTCGGAAATATTGTTACAATCAATACTGTGAAGAAAATGTCTTGTTTCTCTTGCTCATCAAATTTGAAATGAGATTTACTCCCCTGAGTAAGGTTTATGTTGTCATTGCAGTATTTTCTGTGCATGTTTCCTCTGTGCCAGATGTTTGACTGACCGTCTGATCTACTCTAGAGGTTGATGTGTCTGTCTGGCTTGACTTGTTTCGGATGAGCAGCTGATTTGTAACTGTTAGCTCGCCGCTGTCCCTCTGCGAGGCGTGCTGAGGTCTGTCAGGAGTTGCCAAGGTGACTGAGAGCACAGAGAGGCCATGAATGTTATCAGCTCATTAGAGCACATGCAGGACACTGAACAACATCCTCATGTGTGTGCCATCATATGACCCAACATGATTAATGCACAATTATATTTAAAAGGTCTTTAGAATGTACTTATTTCCATTTGGTTATGGATAGAAGTTAGTTATTAGACATTGCAAGCTGCCTGTTTATACTTTTCAACAGCCTACTTTGAGTTATGTAAATTACATGCAGCTTCTTAGAATAGAACACTCACATATGGATATAGAGAGTGTAGCACATGGAGAGATTTAAATGTGGCACATTTCTGTAAGCTGTGTAGGAGCTCTGTTATGTAAACTCCTTCTGATATCTCCTACCCAGGTGTGTGTGTGTGTGTGTGTGTGTGTTGCCATGGAAACGGAGTGAGTCTGAATACCTTGGTTTGTACGAGTACAGGAGCTCAATATCGGGCCCGATACCGATACCAGTATCGGTATCGGTGCATCTCTAGTTTCATCTAATCTTTCTTTAGTCATCTTCTGTCGGCTCAACACATTACTGTAATAAGGCGAATGCAGTGGATGATGGGTATGAGGATTATTGGAACATGAAACTGCTCAAAGTTGACACAGGTGTTGCTAAGGGTTTCTTAGTGTGGATTTTGGGGCATTGGTATGTGGTTGCTAGTGTGAGATGAGTTATATGTTAAAGTTTAAGTCATTTGAACAACGTCGTTTGCACTGCGCTCTTGCGTTACTTGATCTTTTTATTTTGGTGCGTCAATCTGTTGAGTTACTTAGTATAGGAAATTATGATCCGCACTCACGAGAACAATCTTCTTTTTTCTTTTATTTTACATTCATTACTGATGGGAAAAGACACAAACGTTTTGGCTCAAAGCCTTCCTCAGTGTCACTGAGGAAGGCTTTGAGCCGAAACGTTTGTGTCTTTTCCCATCAGTAATGAATGTAAAATAAAAGAAAAAAGAAGAAAGTTTAAGTCATGAAATATTAAAATGATAAAAAATACAGTAAAAACTGTGATGCTGAAATATTTGTGAAATATTAAAAAAATAAATAAGAAATATTTTATTTCTGTGATCAAAGCTGAATTTTCAGCATCATTACTCCAGTCTTCAGTGTCACATGATCCTTCAGAAATCATTCTAATATTCTGATTTGATGCTCAAGAAACATTGATTATCACTGCTGAAAACAGTTGTGCTGATTCATATTTTTGTGAAAACCATGATACTTATTTTCAGGATTCTTTGATTAGTAGAGCGTTCAAAAGAGCAGTATTTATTTGACGTTTTTTTTTGTAACATTATAATGTCACTTGATCAGTTTAATGTGTATTAATTTATATATATATAAACAGTTTTATATCAAAACAAAGCAATACCCAGTAGTCTTGCAGAATCAGCACCTTGTGCCTTGTCATACAGAGTTGTTTTTTATATGCAGTAAAAGTCACATGCCTGTATCTTACAAACAGAGACTTCAATTCATGAACATTTCCCTGGTTTATTATTAGATCCTAAAATTTACATCCATTGGACCAAGTTATGCACAAAACAGCAGTTTCATTATCCTATCTGCAATGTAATTAGACCCTCCAAAATATGCAGGGGGTAGATGGCCATTTAACACTGACCTCCAAGTCACAGTGACTTTTTTCAAATATCATAAAGAAAGCTCTATAAAAAAAGTGCTCTGTGTTCCATAGTGAGCTCCCTACCTAGACACCATTTTAAGGGACATCCATCCTGTTTCAACAGCTAGGTAACGTAATTATGTTGCCTTCTAATATACAACATTTTGTCCCAAAACTAAGGGACGTCTTTGTGGGTTTCCTTCAAGGAGAAGGCAATCCCAGAATGCATTAGTTAAAAACCTGGTGGTGGAAAAGTTAAGAGAAATGCTGATTCTAAATATAAATCATATTTCATTCAATTCTGAAAAGTCCTGCTTGAAAATAGTGAAATTTAATTTAAAATGGTTGATTTTACCCAGTTTTTCAAGGAGAAGGCAATCCCAGAATGCATTAGTTAAAAACTTAACTACAGAGTTGTCCAGGGTGGACAGAGTTGTGGCCTATGTAGTGTGCTCCAAACCAGTCTTTTATGAAGTTCTGTTACATGGTGCTCAATAGCCTCATAGTGGCCTGGAACGACAGCATCCCCCATACTCTGGACAGGGGTCATAACTCTACCACCCATAAAGCCCAATACAGGCTCCAGTATGTGTGTGCATGACAAAGGACTGCACACATAAGCGCTCCTCTCAAAGACCCGGGAGTTCATGCTAAACTAACCCCAGGACCCTGACGTTTGGGGGACATAAAAATGCCAAATTTTGTTTTGCAGTGAGGGAATTTCTCTGTCTGCTCTACGGTGGACGAGAAGTGCAAAACAAATCACAATTCTGAAAACAAAATAACAAATTACAAACGCAAATGCAAGTCTAAAAAACAAAATAACAATTCAGAAAACACAACAACAATTCAGAAAACATTATAACAAGTCAGAAAACACAATAGGGAGGAAAAAAAAGTTCGGCAAAAGGCGGGATCGAACCCGGGTCGATCGCGTCAAAAACCAAGTCTCAAACTATACCTACCTTTTCCGGTTTGTCTGATTTTTCGTTTTGTTTTCTGACTTGTAAATTTGTTTTCGGATTTGTCATTGTGTTTTCTGACTTGTTATAATGTTTTCTGAATTGTTGTTGTGCTTTCTGAATTGTTATTTTGTTTTGTAGACTTGCATTTGCGTTTGTAATTTGTTATTTTGTTTTCAGAATTGTGATTTGTTTAGCACTTCTCGGCCACCGTACTGCTCGCCTCATTTCCAGTCAAATGTTCGAATTACTCCACAAAACATGGGCTGTTCAGGTAGATAATAACAAATATTGCTGCCGCCCATGATTTAGGCATGTGTGAAATGTCGTGGGGGGACGTGTTTCAGATTCAGCAGGGGGTCCCTCATATGTGGGCATGCTCACTGAAGCAGGCCAGGGAATTCTGGCGCCACCGTGTGCAGCTCTCGCCTGTTGCTATAGCAACACCGACCCACAAAGCCATCGTCAGAGCTGTGTGTTGGTTTTGAACTAGACAAAGACAGCTTGTAGGAGAGAGTGTGTGTGTATTTAGGTCAGTGGTTTTAAGTGGGAACAGCCATTGTTGTGACAAACATGCCAAAGGCCCTCGTTTCAATTTGCTCTAATTTTGATGTGACACGAACACTGTTCGCTATTTAATTGATAGATCAAAACAGCACCTTGGTAATGGAAATGTAGTGGATTTTCAGTTATTTCCATCTGAATTAGATTTGACAATGTAAAACATAAGAAGTTAGTCTTTATCAGGAATGTTTTATTGCCCTTTCAGAAATGAACTGTACAGTAATGGAATCAGATGGTAATAGAGATTATAATAATGATGCAGCAAAAAAGTATTAAATGCTTTAAAATATAAACAATTACTAAAGCCTTGTTCAGACTGTCAGTCCAAATCCGATTTTTGTGCATATTCGATTGAAATCCGATCTAAATGTTTGACTGTCCGCACTGTAGGGCTGCACAATTAATTGAAATTAAATCACAAAGGCGATAAATTGTGATTAGGCGATTGTCATGCGTATCTTTCAGTGAAGCACGGTTCTGTGATCAGCAGTAAATCTCCATCCGAAGGCCAGAGGGCTCTCTCTCGCTGAAACTCCAAATACGCCTCGCAGAAGAAATCCAGGAAATCCCTATAGCGGTTGCTGAATAAACAGTTAATTCAGTTAATTCAGCGTGACTAATAAACACACGACTACGACAATATATGGTTCGTCTGAGTTCGTCTTATTATAATTTTTATTATAATAAAGTATATAATAATGCAATGCTAAGCTCTACACGCCTCTGCTAGGCGAGCTTTCATGAGTGTAGTTGCCAGATATCAAGAGTTAAAATCCCCGAATCAGAGCTTCTTTGTTACAAGGATACATTTTCTGCCCGGTGTTTTGCTTAATTTAAGCAATCTGGCAACTATGCGCACGCGCTCGCTCCTCATTGCGGAAGCGCCGCCGCGATGATCTGAAAACACCGACAAACAAGCTGGAGTTTAGCGATCTAATTGAAAGCTTCATTCAGACGGTCTGTGTTCTGTCATGAGACCTCGACTATATTGTTTGCGATTGTGATCGCTGAGTAAATGCACTTACTCAACCGCTGTTGTTTTAATAGAGAAATAGGCTATTGCAATTTGGAACCTTAACTCAAGCCATATAATGATTGTAATGTGCTGAAACATATATATATATGTATGTATATAATATATAATAAACATAACCGAATGACGGCATTACTGTAACCGTTATATGCTACGCAAGTCTTTTTTTTTTATGCCACGCAAGTCTACAGTGTGCGCATGAGACAATGTGTTCTTCTGTTGTCTTATTAGACAGCTTTTTAGCGCCACCCTCTGCTTACATGAACGCGTCACCACCGCATCAGCACGGAAAACATGGGGAATTTTTTAAAGACAATAATCGTAACCTATTCGATATTCTATAATTAAATAAACTAATCGAATATTCAAAAATCGTGACTCATCCCTATTTACTATAAAGTTTCATAGTATCATTGAAAACTTAATGTGAGGATTAAATTATAAGAAATTGCATAGATTACTAGAAACTTGGGATTCCATATTTTCACTCTTTTTAAAGTCATTATTTCCTCTCTTTCTTTCTTTCTTTCTGTAATGTGTGTGAATGTGTGAGTGTGTGTGTGTGTGTGTGTTTATGTGTTAGATCAGTTTGCATGTCTTGGAATTGTCCAATAAATTCAATTCAAGTTTATTTGTATAGCGCTTTTCACTAGTGTTAATTTCGTTAACGAAGACTATGACAATAAATGTTCGTCGACAAGCTTATTTCCCATGACTAAGACGAGACGAAGACGAGACGATAATAAGGTCAATAAACGATAACTAAGACTATACCAACATGCAATTTCGTTGACGAAATAAGGCGAGACTAAAATGCATTCAAAAAGATAAAAACTTTACCAAAAACCTCTTTTTATTTTCGTCAAAAAAAGGAGACAAAATGTTATTGCGCACTGCTCTACACGCCTCTGCTAAGCTAGCTTTCATGAGTGCAGTTGCCAGATATCAAGAGTTAAAATCCCCGAATCAGAGCTTTGCTGTTACAAGTATACATTTTCTGCCCGGTGTTTTGCTTAATTTAAGCAATCTGGCAGCCATGCGCACGCGCTCGCTCCTCATTGTGGAAGCACTGATGATCTGAAAACAGCGACAAACAAGCTGGAGTTTAGTGATCTAATTGAAAGCATCAATCAGTGTTCTGTCATCAGACCTCGACTATATTGTCATGAGACCTTTGACTATATTGAGTAAATGCACTTACTCAAACGCTGTTGTTTTAATAGAGAAATAGGCTATTGTAATTTGGAATTAGTGGAATTAGTAATTTCAGTTATAATATTTTTCGTTTGTTTTAGCTGTTTTCATAATGTAGACCGAGAGATTGCATAAGTCTTTGGTATTAATTTATATAATAAAAAGCCTGTAATAAATCCGTACACTAGATGAAGTAAAATACACCATGTATAGCCTATGTCCACATTCTATTGATTTGTGCTTACTGGTGAAAGTGCAATACCTGAAATGCATTTCTCAAATGACAACAAACATTACGATTATATTTTTGAGAAAAAAATAATTTTTATCAGTTTAACCATTATACAGAATGACGAAAATGTGACTTAAGATTTCACAACTAAAACCTGACTAAAATACTCATACATTTCATTGAATAAGCAAAAACATGACAAGGTTGTCTAAATATGATAACTAAAATGTACATTTGAGTAAGACTAAGACTAAATTAAAAATGGCTGCCAAAATTAATACTGCTGTACGGTTAATTAATAATAATCTTATTGCTAAAATGTTAAGTTTTCATTGACTAAAACTAGACTAAAATACTTTAGATTTTCTTGGACTAAAACTAGACTAAAATGTTGAGACTTTTAGTCAACTAAAACTTTACTAAAACTAAATAGGATAAGGTTGACTAAATATGATAAAAACTAACAAGGACATTTATCATATTTATCATATTACCACGGGACTAAGACTAAGACTAAATTGAAAATAGCTGATGAAATTAACACTAGTAAGAAGCCACATCATCTCACAGAAGGATTTATTTTAAACACTCGACTGACGTTATGAAGTGAGTTTGGAGTAAAAACATCTTATTAAATGTGGTATTTTCACATGCTTTCAGATGGAACAGCATTTACTTCACAGAGCCGTAGTTCACTGACAAGCAACACAAACAGCTTTCATAATTGCAGAACGATTTCTTCGATTTCATAATCGTGCGATTAAATCATCTGTGATTATGAAAGCGATTTTGTGTAGTTTGTCAGTGAACTACGGCTCTGTGTAGTAAATGCTGCTCCATCTGAAAGCACGTGCTGGAGATTTACTACTAATCACAGAACTGGCTTTACTGACAAGATGCGCATGACAATCGCATTCGATTAATCGTGCAGCCCTACCGCACTGTGTATTGCAACTGTTCAGATCCGATTTGTGTGTCCCATTGCGCTTTTTCGTTTTACTGAATATCTGCATTGGTATCTATGGGAATGACGTTGCGTTGGAATGCCTACGCTAATGATAATAATAATAATAGCAAAACAGTTTGCAATACAAATGTTTTCTTATAACATGATGCCGTCAAGCTGAATTATATTACGCCTTATAAGGCAGCCGCAGAAATGTAGAAAACCTGTAATGCGTGGATTTATTCCATGCTGCCATCTCTGCCACTCTAAAAACTCAGATGCGTGTAGACCAGCTGTTTACGTTCTACGTGGTGTGAGAAAATATCAAAAAGCTACACTAAATCCGATCTGAGCGGTCAGACTGAAACAGATTTGCAGAAATGCGATTTGAATAGGATTTCAAACCACACATGAATGTAGCTTGAAACGAATGTGTAAAAATGTTTATTTTTTTGCTGTTCACACATGCTAAATATGATCGGATTCCAATCAGATATGCACAAAAATCGGATTTGGACTGACAGTCTGAACAAGGCTTAAGTGACAATTTACATTATGCAAAAAGGACCAAATTAAAAGACATTTTTGCATAACTTTACCTCGGTGGCGTACGATTTAAATCATGTAAATGCGCAGAACTGACAGCTCTGATTTCAGCATAGAACAAACGTTATGATTTCAACCGAATGGGTCGGCCGTACATGTTGAGTGTCAACCTCATTTCAATGTTGAATGGATGTTTTATTTTCGACCTAATAATGTTCCAATTATTCAACCAAATAGTGAATGTTTTATTTCAACATTTAAAATTGACTGACGACTGACGTTGTTTACAATCAAAAATAGACGCTGAATCGACGTCTGCTTGCTATCTGGGGTTTAATTAGCAAATTCGTATACTATAGTATTTAAATGGTATTTTAAAGAATAAGAATGCTATTTCCATCATGGTAGTGTCCAAAAAAACATTTGCTGCGTCCCATTTCGCCGCCTTATACTATGCCCTAAAAGTATGTACTCTTATTGTGAAGATAAAGTACATACTTTTGAATATGTAGCAGAATAGTAGGCAAGCTTTGGGACAAACTACTTCGTCATAACTGTGTCTTTAAGGGACGCTCAGTTGCTTAGTTACGTGCATCCTGTCACCATTTAAACTGCACTGTCAATCATCTTGTCAAAGTTAACATTATCCATATTTTGTTTAATTTAATTTCCTACCGTATTGACGAGAAATGAAGAGGCACTTTGATCTGCCAGTCGTGGGTCTATCATGCCGAGAACTCTGCTCATATGTTTGCATAACTATGCATTTAAAAGTTAATGCCCAAACGTATCTTTATAAAAGTTCAGAGTGTTGCTGCAGATGAAATCTAATGCGGATAACATTAAATAAATATTTTTTCAACAGGTTAGATATTGATTATTTATCACTCAAACTACTTTCTCTACCTGTCTGTCGGTCTCACATATCTGCCATGTTTGTAGTTTTTAACACTTTTTATGCGTGTTTGTAGTTCTAATCGAATCCTCGTTCACCGCACAATGTGCTGTGGGCAATATTAGCCGTTTGAGTGTGCATGGATCTGCACTTCGAATTTCTACCGGAAGCAGTAAACCATCCAGGAATCTCTGGCATACTCATTTCAACATACTACGATTTGGGACATACTAATTTCGAATAATATTTAGGACGGATAGTATGCTAATTGGGACGCAGCAATTGTATTAAGGTGCATCACATTAGTGAAACTTCACAGGCAAAAAAGATCCATTGTCTGTATTTGATAGTGTAGTGATGTATGAAGCACAACTCACACATAATTCACTATCAAAACCAAACTGCTTTCTATTGGTCAACAGGACAAATTTGCCTAAAACTTGAACTAGGGTTCAATTTTACGGTCACGTCGTGATGTAGACATGGTGTTAATGTGACTGCGCCTTTAAGGGCCATTCACACAAGGATGCTAACTGTAACAATAAAGTTTTAATAAATGGTTTAAATTCTATGAGAATAATGAAGTCCACAACTATAATGATAACAACACAGAGGAGCAATACTATTGGAATCAACGTTTACATGATAAAACATTGACATACAATCAGAATCCACCCAACTTTAAAGCAACAGATGACAAAACTGTAGCATGCAGTTATAATAAACAACGTTTATCGTCCATTGGTGTGGATGTTAAAACCAGTTATCGTTCGTATTGCTATCATTCTTGGTGTGATCAGCCCTTTACTTTTTGTAAGGGACAAAAGCGCAAGATTATTTTGAGGTTTGTTCATTACAAAATCAATAGCACAAAAATTTGTGTTTCATTAATGATCATTTTTGCATTTTGATGACAATGCAAACACATAGCAGATAGATAGCTTTAGCTTTAGCTGGCTTGTCTCCATGGCTACCATGACAAAGCTTCCTGCCCAGCAGGAAATCAATCTATTCTGGACTAAGCTTCCCTCAGGGCAGAAACACAACATCTATCCTGCTGAATAGAGTTTTACATTTAAATGGATGTTCTAAGTCTTGTTATATTTAATATTTGGGTCGTGAGGTTTAGTATTGAATGTATCATTGTGAAAAGCAGATACGGTCTTGTGTGTGTCCAAATTAAAGGGCCAGTTCACAGAAAAATTAACATTTTTATATAATTTACTCATTCCAGTGCCATTCCAAAACCATACGACTTACTTTCTTCGGTAAAACACAAAAAGAGATGTTTCGAAGAATGTTCAGGCTGATTTTTTCTTCCATACAGCAAAAGTGGATAATGGTTTTCTCAATGTACCAAACATTTAGGAGGGGCAAAAACATGTCCCTCCCCCCAGGATCACGTAACACAAGTAACTGATTCCCACAGGAGGAGGAAACTCTTTAAGAGCTTTAAAGCTGATCAAAATGGCCCGGAGCTCTGAGCATGTGCAGCGACCCGCCTTCAGCTAGATCACATTCAATTAAGCCTTTTTTTTTGTCTTTCTGTTCAATAACGTAAAGGAAATCACGTTGATTGTAACCGCAGGTGAGGATAGAGCCAGGTGAAATTGACCAGGGCTTGGCTGGAAACTTGTCAGCTTGCAGAAAAATCACTGCAATGAGGGAGGTAAAAATATCCCACGATCCCCGCAGCACGCTCATCCATCATGTCTGAAGTTTTAGGGCGTAATTGAGAGATTTGGTTGCTGTAAGGAGGATGAATAATACATTTTAGGATGAGACACAGAATGGCTCTCTCTGTTTCTTTCCCCTCTCTTTGCCTTTTTCCTTCTCTCTTTCAGACGGATCGACGGTCGCCCCTCAGGTTCATCATGTATATTTTACGTCATGTATAATACATACCACACCACTCCTCTTCTTTCACTCTCTGTTGTCTTTGTCTTTGTACTGTCCTAATGCAAGTCTATGAGGATAAACAGCAGGGTTGGGCAAAATTGAGCAATTTCAAGAATTGGTTTCTTATCAGTTTGCGAGTTGGAATTTGAATTGAATTCGTCACACTTGAATCATAATAACAGGAAGTGGAATTAACTGAAGTGCAGTTCAGAGAAATTCAACAGTCACATAATTGATTTGTAACGATGTAAATTATTGCATCATTAATTGTAACTAAATTTGCTCCCGTTTGTTAAACTGATTAGACATGTTTCACTAAACTAAGTAAAAAAAAAAAAAAGAGATTCACACAGCTATCACAACTGATTAAACAAATTTTGACATAATATTTGAAGTAAATTAGAGCATTCTGATAAATTGTTCCACAGTGGTCCATACGATGAAAATTAGTTCAATATAAATTCAATATAATATATAAATATAAATTCAATATAATTGTATAATTAAAATATGTATATTTATTATGGACTTTTATACTATTATATTATATTATATTATAGTTAAAATATTTATATTTAATATAGATTTTTTTTATATTATATTAAAAGTCAAATTATACATATAATTTAAATATTAATGGACATTTTAAACACTGACATTAATATTATTTAAAGCTACTCAGTTCTGATTCAGGAATTAAAGTGATGGCATTCTTTCTAACTGGCATGACTTAAAAAAAATGTGGGAATATGTGCTTAATATGCTGCTGTTTAACTGTGAAATCTGCATAATGACAGCGGATAAGGTCATCAAATGAAATGAATAATTATGAGGTTATTACATGCAACTGATTATATCAAGCTTGGTCTTTAGAATATAGCTGTCATGTCATGATGAAAAACATTCTGATTGGTTGATTCTCATTCATTGTGCATATTAGAAACACAATTATAAAACAAAAAAACTAAATTTTTGACTATGAAGTACACTCAGATTAAAGGTATTGGCCTAGATGTGCTGTATTAAAGGACAAGCTAGCTGTCAGATTTTGCTAGCTTGTTTTCTGTTTCTGTGGCATTGTGCTGAGTAGCCCCGCCCACAGTGAAATGCGATTGGTCCAAACTCTTGCGCCACATACGTAAACATTTCACATCTGATTCTTTGTAACTGTGTCATTTCGAACAGCATTTTCACTTTTAGTTCGGATAGACAAAGGACTTGTCACTAGACAAGTTTTCTCATTCAGGTTGTATAGTATATTTATATTTTACTTCAGCATTATATACCAGATGTCACACGGTCAAACTTTCTTCAGCCAACCACATATTTCTGTCATATTAGTTGTCAAGACCTAATCCTAAATTTCCTGTTTCTCTTTTCCTGCCCCTGAGGGTGTCATGTAGTCACCAGATAGGCTTTTACCTCCATAAACACAAACAGACAGTCAGCCATACCTCATACAGGACGTCCTGTGCGGCAGGTAGAAACCCAAGATCCCAGTGGGGTCAAAAGGTCACCGTGCAGAGGGCTTGTGAGTTGCCGTAGTAACCTGAAGCAGTCATTATTAGTCTGTTAGGGGGTCTCTGATCCGTCAGGAGACCCACGGAGAAGAGAAGGTTGTAAAAAAGAAAAGATATGGCTGAAAAGGAAAGTAAATATGCGTCAGAGACCCCCCAGTTAACTCACCCCTCTGAATCATCATTCAAACGCTGCGTGCTGCTTTGAAACACCATCTATTTTAGCACCACAGAGACTGAAGCCCCTTTCCGCTATGACTGGCATTAGACACTAGTGTCAAATAAATCATCTTGACTCACCATGACCGCTTGAATCACAAAAGTACTGGAATTACATAGTCATGAGCAAGTATTAGTCAACTCTAAACTAGCGATCTCTCTCATTCAGCTTAACCTCTATTCTGGAGGTTTGTCTATGCCTGTTTGCTTTAAGTGTGTTTTGGTATCATTGAGACACGTTTATAGTAAAGTTTGGAATTCGTTTTTAGATTTATATTTTCTGTTTTCATTTATAATTTTAAATAGGGCTGTCGATTTTACTCATTAATCTAATTAATTAGTTTTGAAAAAATAACACACCCGCCGTAGATCTGTGTAGGTCATATTACATATCATACAGTTGATTGGTGACGAATATGAAGCAGGTCAACAGTTCACTGCATGACGTAGCCTATATAATGCAGTTATATGTCCCTAAAACTCAAGAGATTGGGGCAAAAATGCCCCTGTATGAGCTATTGTCTCATATTTATATCAAATGATAAGCGATATCACACTAGTTCTGTTTTGTCCAGAATAGCTCGAGTGCAAATGGGATTTTATACAACAGTTCAGTAAATAAAAAGTAAATATTATGTTATATTTATACAATATTGTCAGATTTTTTCTCAATTTTGCCAACGGAAATATATCCAATACAGCCACAGCAACACTTTGTACATCTCTGAGGAACACAGCGGTATCTCTGAACGAACGAGTCGGGTGAGCCAATGATTCAATGGCGCATTCATTAAAACAGCCATTTATATCTGTAAATAAACATAGCTATGTTTACATCATTCCTGAAAGAATCAGCCGTTTGAACGAATCGAATGAATGAATGACTCAATGACTTACTCAGTAAGACATTTACATTTACCGCCTCCTACTGGGAGTTTTAGTTTCTTATTTTCTCATTTATCTTTTCATTAAAGAAGAATGTGAATTTATAGATATGTGCGCATGCATGTAGTGTTTCTTTGCAAAGTGAGTGCCTGTTCTGGCAATAATATAGCGTTTTTAGCCATTTTTGTGGATCTGTGTGAATGAATGGGGATCGTTTTGATAATGTTGTCGTCTCTATGTGAAACTTTTCAAAAATGCAAAGGAAAATCTTTTCTGTTTTTAGTACATCGTGGTTATGTAAACGTACCCTTAAGTTCAAATAAAAATAAAGCACCCTGAATTCAAACTCAGTTTTTTTGTTATTGCCCATAAAATCAACCATTACCGTGTGTATATTTGTGTGACGTGTTTCCAGTGACAATTTACCTGTCCACGCTGAAGGCCATAAGAACAATCATAGCAATAATAATAGAAACATTAATAGGGAGAAAAAAAAGGAAAGACAGAGATGAGCAATAACACCTAAAGTGACACATCAGTGAAGTCTAGCAGCAAACTTTAAAGAGCACATCTAAATAAAGATCTTTCCATTTTTGGAGACACAAAAGTTGTGTTGTTGAAAAATTAAAAAAGTAACAGACCATGAGACCAAGGGATATGTTTTTTTTTCTAGAGACAATTCAACCTAATCTCATGAGAAAACACAAGTATTATTTACATAGTGGTGATTTCGTATGATGCGATTTGTTGTCGTATGATGTGGTCCACCCTTAAACTTAACCGTCAGTGTGGCATAAGCAGATCGTATAAAAACGTACGATTGAGATCAAAAATCATATGCACAAAACTAAAATATAATATACATTAGATAAAAAACGTAAACTTAATAACTTAAAAATTAGAAATGCTTCCTTAGCAGCTAACTGAAATAAAATAAGGTCGTTGAAGTACTAAAATTGAAATAAAAAAGCTAAATAGAAATAAAAAATGAGGAAAAAACAAATAAGCAGATTTAAAAAAAATACTAAATCTTAAACTAAAATAAAAATGATAACTGAAAATATAAAAATAAATGCTAATTCAAAATATGAATATGCCGTCATAGTCTATAAATAATTACATTTAATTAAATAAATAAATTTTTTTTTATTATATATATTTTTCAGCAAGACAAATAAGTCAGTCTAGTGTTGTCAAAGGCAACTCTTCAAGTTGATCTAATACACTATTATTTAAAATGGAACTGTCTGACTGGAAATCAATCCAAACCAATGTTGTGACTGAATGAAACACAATGACACCGTGAACGCGAATGTTTTGAAAAGTACTGAGGCGTGACATGAGTCACAACTGGGAAGGATGGAGGCAAACACCAGCTGAGGGATAAAGAGAGAATTGTGTTGTGTTTGTCTGGCATGGTGGATCAGATGAACTTCACAGACTCCCCAGAGCTCGAGGAATCGCTGTGCATTGCTGATTACACATCGTATGTGTGTTTGTGCACGTGTGGGTTTGTGTTTTCTGCGTGGCTGCTCTTATTCCCGCATTTCAAGGAAAACATTAGCGTGTGAGTTCATGCGTCTGTAGCGAGACAAGGATATTCAGAAAACTACTGGCTGTGAGTCTTGTTTGTGGGTGCCATACATCCTATCCTCCTTTTCTCAGAGAGCTGAAGAAGGGAAGCTCCTCTGTCTGTAGTTCTGTAGTAGTGCTGTGGAAATGGATAAAGACACCTGTCATTGTGGTTAATAGTGAGGACAGAACCCAGTCAAAGGCTTTATAAAGGTCAGGCTTCCATAACTTGCCTCCTACTCCCTCTACAGGACAACATATGTAAGTGCACTTGGCACATTGTCTCTCATACATATGTTTGTAAATAATGATATTATTATAATAGTAATTTATAACAACTATAAAACAATAACATATAATTATAATAATTTATAGAAGAAGTGTGTGTGTGTGTGTATATATATATATATATAACAGTATGTGTTATATAATGAATTGCAACAACAATAATAATAATAATGTAATGTAATTATTTTTTATGTAATTACATTGTTATAGAATATATATATATATATATATATATATATATAACAATTTATTAATTATATAATAATATAATTAATAATATGTAATAATTTAATATATTAATATGTTATTTTAATTATGTTATTATTATTATTATTATTATTATTATTGATTTTATATATAAATATAAACATACACAGTTTGTTTTTGTTGTTGTATTGGTTAATTAAAAAAATTAAAATACAGTTAAGCAAAAGTTAGGGGTTTGTTCAAATACTTAATCATTTTTACTTCATATTTAATAGCTTAGTTTAACTACACAATGTTTCTGCAAAACACATACCTCAAATAACTGAGCATTATAGATACTTTGACTTGGTAAACAGCCATCCAGAACACCCTAGCAAACACTTAACAACATGCTATAAACCATAACATAATGTTTTCCACGAGCAAGCAGCATTTACATTTTCTTCAGAGGTTTAGCTGTCACTGACTTCATCTGGCGATTTATGGTTTTCATTCTTTTTGAATCGGCTGATTCGCTCGCAGATGACATTTGAATCTCTGCTGTGTTTCCTGTCCGGAGGTTAACGGGAGGTCTAACGATGGCATTCTGATGTTGTTCGCTGGTGATTTTGGTTGTAATGTGCCATTGTCAGAGTTAATTTAGGGAGTGGGAGCAGAGAGCTGGGGGGGGGGATAATTTGGGGTTGTTAGTAAAGAGGCGTAACCGTGATGAATCATTAGGTCCTGTGCTATCTTACAGCCGCTGTCTGTGAGCTCATTCCAACAGCTGGACTCAGTCAAGCTTTCCCTGACTCAAACCCATGATCAGACCTACGCTGCTAATGGAAACCAGCACGCGTGATGCACCTCCACCCAGTGTGTGTGTGTGTGTGTGTGTGCTTCTGCACTGAAGCAGAGCGGGAACGCTGATACCACCGGACGGTCTCTGGGGTCTGTTTTTAGGTGTGTTTTGAGGGTGTAACCTGTCCGTCTCTGACTTCAGCTGATTTTCAAGCAGTGATCAGCAGTCTCTCATCTGGGAGAGTTTCACTCCAGAATGTGAATAAAACAGCACAGCATGCAAACACTTGATTATTAATGCATGAGCCCAGATATAAACCTGTACATGGATGCATGGTATGCAACTTTGCATACTGATTTATTTATTGTGAATGATGAAGGCAAGACACTACCGTTGAATAGAGTAGAAACATTCAGGGTAATGCAGAAATATAGGATAAACTAATATATCACCATACTTTGCCAGTTGATTAATCAAAGTACATTAAGACAGTTGTTTTGTATTACAAGATTTCTGAAATGTTATGTTTAAATATGTAAATAATGCATTATATAATTAAACATGCACTAATTTGCATGCATTTCCAGAACAGAAATCTGAACATTGGATAAAGACAGATTTATTGGAGTTAAAGGTTTTGTTGTTGTTGTTTTTTTTTTACAGAGGGGGTTTTGGATTTAATTTGTTTTTTTTATTCATAAATCAGAAAATAATGTCAGCAGCCAGAAAATCACTATGTTTTGCTTGTGGTGTTTGTTAGTTAGTTTATTTATTTATTTGTTCTTATTATTTGATTTGATTTAATTTCATCACAAATATTTCATTTTAATGTATGCAAATAAATACATAAATATTATATATTTATTAAAAAAATAAAAAGAATGTATACACACACACACACACACACACACACACACACATACATATATATATATATATATATATATATATATATATATATATATGCCAAAATAATGTGCGTTTGGTTGAAAAAAAGACAAACAATTTAGTTATATAGTATAGTGTAATTTATTATAGTTCTAAAATATATTTATATCTCATTATATAATATATGTAATATGTATGTTTTCAAAGAAGCTTCTTATGTTCTCCAAGACTGCGTTTATTTGATCATAAATATGGTAAAAACAGTAATATTGTGAAATATTACAATTTCTTTTTTTTAACTATTCTTTGCATTTAAGTCAAGTCACCTTTATTTATATAGCGCTTTTAACAATACAGATTGTGTCAAAGCAACTGTATAGCATTAAATAGGAAAATAGTGTGTCAATAATGCAAAATGACAATA
>NW_015646350.1:319192-320699 GCF_001515625.1 Sinocyclocheilus rhinocerous | reverse complement strand
AAAATTTTACCTCGATTTTTCTCAAAATTGACTTTGCCTACTCTGTCAGACTTCAAACGGGTGTAGCTCCGTCAAATTTCGCCCGATTACAACAAATCATACATTATTTTGAAGGTATTTTAATGGATAATGTGAAAATAAAAATAACACATTTTTGAAAATTTGCTCATTGTGACTCATTTTGCCAGCACAGGTCACAGTGGGTCAATAAAGCAAAAAAAAAAAAAAAAGCATTTACCTGCATTTAAGACATCTTTTTGTAACAAGGTAAATGTCTTTACTGTCACTTCTGATCATTTTAATGCATCCTTGCCAAATAAAAATATTTATTTCTTTCAAAAGTATTTATTTTTCCCCCCTCCAATTTTTGTCCAGTTCCGTCTCCAAACTGCTCCGGTGCCCTCAGGGCATGATGGCAGTGCCAGTGCTATAGCATTACAAGGCAGCAACAGTTCTCTATTGTTATAAGGCCAGTGGTGTGCTCACATTTCATGGAGGTAAAGCTGAAGGTAGTTCTGTGGGTGAGAAAGCTTATCTCCTCTCTCCCACGCCATCACCAATCACAACAGAATGGACACAGGTCCCCGGGGCACTGGAAAGGGCACACATTTTCCATGGCAACAACTGTCCGGCAGGCACAGGACAAGAGCACACTAATTTAACACTAAACGTGTGGGATCCGCAGGACCGGTGGTGGGAGAATAGCTTCATTGTTGTCATCAAAGTGATCATAAGCTTGGAGAGCTTCTGTCTGTCGCGTGCCCTCTTTGGCCAGCGCTCTTTACCCCTGTGGAGATGTGGAGGAGACGGTTAGTGGAAAATACACATGGGACAATCAAGTTTGTGTGACTTACAAAATTTGTGCTTTGAATTTCTATGATGTATACTTAAAAAACATGTATATGTGCATATGTAAGTTTATGCCACGATAATGTTTATTTGACTGGAAAAAAGACTTCCAATTCCAAAAACAAACAAACAAAACTTGTTAGAAATAGTGTATTTTATTATAATTGTAAAATACATTCATATTATATTATTTCATTATTCAGTAGCCTATATACACAGCCATTCGTATTTTATTTATTTATTCATTCATTCATTCATTCATTCATTCATTATGTACTTGAAAGTCTTTTCTGCTCACCAAGACTGCATTTATTTGAACACAAATATAGTAAAAACAGAAAGATTCTGAAATTGTATTATACATTTTTTTAAAGTTTTAATATGGCATTTATTTGGGTTTATTTGAAATAGAAATCTTTTGTAACATTATAAATGTCTTTACTGTTACTTTTAATCAGTTTAATGTGTCCTTGCTGAATAAAAGTATTAATTTCTTAAAAAAAAAAAAAAAAAAAATTGATAAACAAACTTTTGAATGGTAGTATATATAATTACAATTATTATTTTTTAATTATGTGAAGTGAATGAATTATACAAATTATACTGTAAATCTTATATATATATATATATATATTACGACTGTGTTTTAGTGCCACGT
>NW_015646350.1:318470-318995 GCF_001515625.1 Sinocyclocheilus rhinocerous | reverse complement strand
AAAAATCTAAGATTACGAGATTAAAGTCGTAATATTTCGAGAATAAAGTCGAAATATTGCGAGAATAAAGTCGAAATATTGCAAGAATAAAGTCGAAATATTGCGAGAATAAAGTCGAAATATTACTAGAATAAAGTCGAAATGTTTCAAGAATAAAGTCGAAATACTACGAGAATAAAGTCGAAATATTACTAGAATAAAGTCAAAATATTACGAGAATAAAGTCGAAATGTTTCGATAATTTAAATCGTAGAAATTAAAGTTATAATATTTTGAGAGGCCGGATTATACTGTTTTCTTTGTGAAAATTCCAAATTTGTGAAAATTCCACCACCTACTCTGCCACGTCTGTGGCGTCCAAACTTTTATTCCTCACATGTAACCTATTTAATTAATAAAACATTCTAAAAGTTGAAGTGGGCTCCAACTTGTTAACATAAGTTATATTGTTTTCTTTTCTGAGGTAGCCTGTAGGCTATAACATGTAAGTGACTATTCACAAGCTGTTTTATTCATGGTATAATA
>NW_015646350.1:312639-316067 GCF_001515625.1 Sinocyclocheilus rhinocerous | reverse complement strand
ATTGGACATAATATTTAACGTCTTCCATTCATTATTTGTAGCACGCCAGCCACCCAGTAATCGCAATCATTTTGTGCTTTGTTGCTTTTAATATAACACAGCTCAGCTTTCTAATTCTGTCAGTTTTATCACGAAATACAAATTATAAATGTGTTTTTCCTTTTTATTTCAAGTTTATAGCAAGATATAAAAGTGAAGGAACACCAGAAGGCATGAAAAAACAGTATAGCTTAATTTATAATGAAAAGAATGTCTCATTATTGTAATCGGAAAGACTCACATGCCACTAAAACTGAAGCGAATACAGCGATCTGTCACGCCACATTAAAGAGCGTGAAAAAAACACATTATTGTAATATATTGTTTGTATTTCGCTATAAAACTGACAGATTTTGAAAGCGGAGACTTTGGAATATCTCCCGGTGCTCCCAATGCTCTCAATATATACTCTCAAAATATTATAACTTTAATCTTTATTCTCGAAACATTTTGACTTTATTCTCGTAATATTTCGACTTTATTCTCAAAATGTTACGACTTTAATCTCGTAATCTTAGATTAAAAAAAAAAATTAACGTGGCACTAAAACGCCGTTGTAATATATATATATATATATATATATATAAATACTGAAATTTTTTTTCTCTCACAAATAAAATGGCCTTTGTTTTTATTCTGCCCGTCTCAGACGGTCTTTGTGTACCTGCCCAGGGGTCTCCACTGCTTTGCTCGTGTCACAAATCGATTCTCGAAACATTTTGACTTTATTCTCGTAATATTTCGACTTTATTCTCAAAATGTTACGACTTTAATCTCGTAATCTTAGATTAAAAAAAAAAATTAACGTGGCACTAAAACGCCGTTGTAATATATATATATATATATATATATATAAATACTGAAATTTTTTTTCTCTCACAAATAAAATGGCCTTTGTTTTTATTCTGCCTGTCTCAGACGGTCTTTGTGTACCTGCCCAGGGGTCTCCACTGCTTTGCTCGTGTCACCGTGAAATCGATTCTCTTTCCTGTCATCATGATGTTGTGTTCAAGTGGAAGAAAAATCATGTTGAAACCCATGAAATTTTAATGAAAATTTTTATGACTGCCTTTGGAGAGGAAAAATAACAAAGAGCAGGAATCATCGGTTAATGTTGTTCAGTTCATTGATGATAGTTAAAGTGCCATGTGATACACAGATGCATTTGAACAAAGGACAGGCCTTTGTTCAGATATCACATCTGACATATCATCTGAATATAATTACAGAAATTGTAGGTGGGGTAAGTTTGTTGTAATGCACAGCTGGGTTTCTACTGGGGGAAATAACAAGTACAGATTTTGTTAGATTAACAAAGTATCAATTTATTAATTAATTATCAACAGTTTCTCGCATTTTCAGCAGTTCTTACAGTCGTTAGTTTTCTCTGAAGATAGGAAAGCGAATTAATTCTCCAATTAACCGACATGTCACTGCATTATCATTTGTCTTGGCTATGCATCTGAAAATGTAATAAAGGAAAGTTTGATCTTCCTCCCGTCTGCTGAACTCATATTGAAGAATC
This sequence comes from Sinocyclocheilus rhinocerous, assembly GCF_001515625.1. Taxonomy (NCBI): domain Eukaryota; kingdom Metazoa; phylum Chordata; class Actinopteri; order Cypriniformes; family Cyprinidae; genus Sinocyclocheilus; species Sinocyclocheilus rhinocerous. Next base: position 314,503 of record NW_015646350.1, on the reverse strand, counting down.
TGTCATCACAATGTAGATATTCCAGCAAAGTTGTACCTTATTATTTGCAAAAATTCTACATTAGTCATTTTGTCACTTGTCGTGGAAACAAAAATACTTTTAAACCGACTTTACAGACGTCGCACACCAAACCCAGCACTTTTTTCCTCTGTATTCCTGCTTTTCTTGCCACCTCGGAAGCCGCAGCAAATATCCGGGCTTGGTTTTCCAGACTAAAACTCCTCATGCTGTGAATGCTTTTGTCATTAGTGGCTTGAGAATGCCCTGATGGTGCTCCAGCTCAGCGGAGCATCTCTGTTCAAATAAACCTTTTAAACCAAAAGTACTATGTGGATTTCTTGCTCAATCCCTTTCAAGAAACTCGGAGGAGATTTGCTCCTTCAAGGATACAGATATACAGGCAAGGTCTTTAAATGTAGCGGGCAACCTTCTGTTCTCGGAGGCCATGTACATTTAGTGTGCATTAGAGGCTGGAGAGGTGGATCAAGGAGTCATGCTGTGTATGTAATTTTTGATGTTTGGTGTAAAACATGCTGCTACGGCAGTGGCTCTTAACCAGGGGACCGGGGCCCACTAGAGGCCCTCAGCAAACTTTTAATTCTTTCCCCAACACTCGAGATCAAGTTGCATGTGTGTTTGCAACTATAGTTATACGCATGTATGAATATCTGTATCTGCAATAGACTTCAGCAGATGATTTTGCTAAACTAACACAATAAAACAAGGCAAAGCCAGTAGCTAAAACAACATTAAAAAGTTACTACTATTGAGTTAACCCATATTAAAAACACAAACCAACACGTGTAAGTTTATCCAGTTTCTTTGGGAATTTAAATTTCTGCGTTTTTTACAACCAGATGCTGTGCAATGTTGTAGTATCTCAAAACTCATTGATGTTTATAGTGAGTGAAGACACATTGAATGTAGTCTCGCGTAGCCAGACCTTCAGACTGACGGCTGAAGGTCTGGAATACATGGCAGCTTTCATTGGCCAAAGCCCGTCCATGAGGCCGTTTGAGCGACATGTCAAACAACCAATCACAGTTCGTGAGGGGGTTTGGCGTCACGGCATCTTTGTTTCCAGGCGGAACGTTACAGAACCCGACACACACGTCTCCCGGAAATCCTGTATAATTCAACCAATCCGATGACGACTTCGAAACTCCTGAAGTGTTTCCACTTTTGTGTGCCATATGCATCTGACGTTTAGCCAACGTTCCGTGGGCATGACGTCTGAGGCTGAGACTACATTGAATGTGGCATCTACCTATACATATCTATGTTCAGAACGATGAATGCTGTCGCTTTTTTTCTGCAGAAGATGTGTAATAGTGCCTCCTACCGTATAAAAGTGAAAACACAGAAAGCCTGAAAATTCTGTCAATGGTGGGGAAAGAGTTAAGGGGGCACCAAGATAATGTAAAATTATTTAAAATAAGACAAAGCTAGCATTAAAATAAGCTAAAATAACTCATGATATATTCATATATGTGACCCTGGACCACAAAACCAGTCATAAGGGTCAATTTTTCGAAATTGAGATTTATACATCATCTGAAAGCTGAATAAATAAGCTTTCCATTGATGTATGGTTTGTTAGGATACGACAATATTTGTCTGAGATACAACTATTTGAAAATCTGGAATCTGAGGGTGCAAAAAAATATATATATATTGAGGAAATGGCCTTTAAAGTTGTCCAAATTAAGTTCTTAGCAATGCATATGACTAATCAAAAATTAAGCTTTAATATATTTACAGTAGGAAATTTACAAAATATCTTCATGGAACATGATCTTTACTTAATATCCTAATGATTTTTGGCATAAAAGAAAAATCTATAATTTTGACCCATACAATGTAT
>NW_015646350.1:311086-311972 GCF_001515625.1 Sinocyclocheilus rhinocerous | reverse complement strand
CTTCCCCTACCCCTCCCCCTACCCCTCCAACCAAAAGAGAATTGAGACACCCCTACCCCTTCACGTGAACGCGCGAAACGGAGGGGAAAGGGGAAGGGCTAAGGGGTAGAATTGGGATTGGGCCTTAATATCCTGATGATTTTTGGCATTAAAGAAAAATCAATAATTTTGACCCATACAGTGTGTTTTTGGCTATTGCTACAAATATATCCCAGCGACTTAAGACTGGTTTTGTGCTCCAGGGTCACATATATATGTTAATTTACCCCCTCATAACTCTCAGTTTGTGTCAAATGTTACAACAGTTAAAAAGAGTGGGAACCCAGATGAAGGTTCAGCTCCTAATACTAACGGGAATATTTGTTATTTTTTATTACAACTATTTAGTTCTAAAAAATACACAACCTGAGATTTCTCATAGATTTTTATTTATTTATTTATATTGTTGTGAGTCAAAAAGGTTGAGAACTACTGTGCTACGGTATTATGTGTGGTTGCTATCACATTTCTATGGAATTTCTAGGGTGTCCTGGGTGGTTCCTATGGTGTCGCTAGATGGTTGCTAATGTGTTTTAGGTGGTTGCTAGTCCCTCCTTAATTGAAATGGCTTTAATAGGCAAGGCAAGGCTTTAATACTAACCATAAAGGTGTAGTCACATTAGCGAAAGTCCATTGTCTACTATCAATAGTGTAGCAATGTATAAAGCTCAGCTTAAGATGTGATTTTGTGCTATTGTTATAATTCTAAGTATAAGCAATAGTAGAAGTAAAATTTGCATTAGTAAACACCAGTAATGGATCATACATTTCCAAAACCATTGTCTAGACACTGTAAGGAAAAATTATTATTTTTCTCTTTTATTGAGCCATGTCCACTGGCTTGAGA
>NW_015646350.1:278761-309405 GCF_001515625.1 Sinocyclocheilus rhinocerous | reverse complement strand
GGCTATTGCTACAAATATATCCCAGCGACTTAAGACTGGTTTTGTGCTCCAGGGTCACATATATATGTTAATTTACCCCCTCATAACTCTCAGTTTGTGTCAAATGTTACAACAGTTAAAAAGAGTGGGAACCCAGATGAAGGTTCAGCTCCTAATACTAACGGGAATATTTGTTATTTTTTATTACAACTATTTAGTTCTAAAAAATACACAACCTGGGATTTCTCATAGATTTTTATTTATTTATTTATATTGTTGTGAGTCAAAAAGGTTGAGAACTACTGTGCTACGGTATTATGTGTGGTTGCTATCACATTTCTATGGAATTTCTAGGGTGTCCTGGGTGGTTCCTATGGTGTCGCTAGATGGTTGCTAATGTGGCGACTTAAGACTGGTTTTGTGCTCCAGGGTCACATATATATGTTAATTTACCCCCTCATAACTCTCAGTTTGTGTCAAATGTTACAACAGTTAAAAAGAGTGGGAACCCAGATGAAGGTTCAGCTCCTAATACTAACGGGAATATTTGTTATTTTTTATTACAACTATTTAGTTCTAAAAAATACACAACCTGGGATTTCTCATAGATTTTTATTTATTTATTTATATTGTTGTGAGTCAAAAAGGTTGAGAACTACTGTGCTACGGTATTATGTGTGGTTGCTATCACATTTCTATGGAATTTCTAGGGTGTCCTGGGTGGTTCCTATGGTGTCGCTAGATGGTTGCTAATGTGTTTTAGGTGGTTGCTAGTCCCTCCTTAATTGAAATGGCTTTAATAGGCAAGGCAAGGCTTTAATACTAACCATAAAGGTGTAGTCACATTAGCGAAAGTCCATTGTCTACTATCAATAGTGTAGCAATGTATAAAGCTCAGCTTAAGATGTGATTTTGTGCTATTGTTATAATTCTAAGTATAAGCAATAGTTGCAGTAAAATTTGCATTAGTAAACACCAGTAATGGATCATACATTTCCAAAACCATTGTCTAGACACTGTAAGGAAAAATTATTATTTTTCTCTTTTATTGAGCCATGTCCACTGGCTTGAGAAATAGTCAATCGCTGGTGTGGGAGTGACAGATGAAGAGTGTGAAGGGATGGAGGTAGAGGAGAGGTGGCGACGAGCAGACAAACAAAGCTCTTAGCTGTGTTGAGGAGTTGACCTGTGAGCCGTCTGCCTCTAGCTGTTGTTCAGACCCAGCCGGCATGTCATAATATTATATCAGTGCTGTCTGCTTCCACCTCTCTTTCTCCCGCGCTCTCTTCTCTGTTGGTTTCTATCAGCCCTTTTCTGTACTACAATAATGATTGTACAGAGCAGTGCTGCTATGTCACACATACTCCCATTGTACCACTCACACAATTGCTTTGTCCCAAAACATAGTGAGCTGTCTACTGAGTTTTCACATCATAGTCATTTTAGGTACTATAATTAGGTAGTATAAAATCAAGGTATCTCACAGTTCTGAGTTGATTTTTTCATGCAAAGCAATATTTGTGAGGAGTCGCTGCCAATGTACAGTGTCCCAAATCATTCACCGTGATGGTGAGGATGCTACCTATTCAGCCAGTAAAAGTAGCTTTTGTAACAGAGCTAATAAAATACAGTCGTGTTGTTTTGTCCCCTGCTTTCCACTTCACATCGAGTACTTCAGAATCATTCATGCTCTTTATGAATTCTAGTGGCTTCATCTCCTACAGCCCTTCAAGTGAAATGAAATGCAGTTTTCTTTGTCTCGTTCTCCGATTTGTTTTCCCGTCCTCTCCCGGATTGTTTTGCTGTGCTGGCATGCTGCTGATGCAGTGGTGTTGACCTCTCATCATGCCCTGAGGCACGACTCCTCTGACACCTCTCCCACAATCTCAGGTGAATTCTGGAAAGGAGTCAAGTGAAGTGAGCCTAACAAACCCACCACTCCTACACACGGGCTGAAAGTTGTCACTCAGCAAAGACTTGTGGGAGGCTGATGCTACGTGTGGATGAAGCTTGACATCCCCCTTTTGTCTAGAACATGTCCTGACTTGTGAGACATGGGGATTGAGGGATGGAAATGCTGTCATTAGCCAAGAATGCTGTCAATCATATATGCTCCCATAGAGATTTTTGAATTTGGGACAGACTTTTGGGGAGAAAAATCGTGACAGGTTCTTCAGTGAAGTGAGCCTAACAAACCCACCACTCCTACACACGGGCTGAAAGTTGTCACTCAGCAAAGACTTGTGGGAGGCTGATGCTACGTATGGATGAAGCTTGACATCCCCCTTTTGTCTAGAACATGTCCTGACTTGTGAGACATGGGGATTGAGGGATGGAAATGCTGTCATTATCCAAGAATGCTGTCAATCATATATGCTCCCATAGAGATTTTTGAATTTGGGACAGACTTTTGGGGAGAAAAATTGTGACAGGTTCTTCAATGGGATTTGGTGTTCCTCCTAAAGAAATTGACCTTCGGGGAAACGTGAAAGTGAAGAAAAATCCCAAATGGAAAAGAACAGCAGAGTGCAGGCTCTACTATATTATTACAGTCTGCTTGGTCTTTCAACAGCTGTGTTTAAATGGCTGTATAGCGTGTTTCTCTCTCCGTACTATACTGCGGCTATTGCATCATCATGCTGCTTTATTCATTACCCAGAAGGCTTTTTGTCCAGCATCATCATTATGGGTTCCTCAAGGTTGCCACGTTAAACACCAATGATTCCGTCTCCATTCGCCCAATCTCAGATGCTCAAGTTGTTCCAAAGCTATAGCTATAGACACAAAAAGAAGTCAAATATTAAAGCAAAAGAGGAAAAACAGGAATAAATATATTTTGTGTGCTGTAATGTCAAGTTATTCGCAGTGATACATCTGCTTGGAACAAATAAACACAGGACTTTGCAGTTTTATGTGAAATTAATCCATATTACCTGCCTGCTGGTATATTATGGTAAGCAACACGATCACTTCAAAATTTAAGTATTTATTTACTCTCAAATTAAGTAAAATCAAAATATTGATCAATGTATGAATACACAGACTACATCATATATGGTAACACAAACCATATATCAACTAATATCAAACCTCATTGGATCTTGAATGTCACATGACAAAATGGGTGAGTAAATAATGACAATTGAAATTTTTGGGTAAACTATCACTTTAAAGGGTTAGTTCACCCAAAAATTAAAAAATATCCATATTTAAAACGTAATAATCACTTTAATCTAGCTTGCGCTCACTGTTGTAAACGGAATCAGCTCCAGGAAGATGACGTATGGAGGTCAGTGTTGCGCATGCGCCACTCAGAAGTGAAACGCACGCGGAAACGCAGCGGAGAGATCAAAACAAAACAACGGTCACTAATTAGAAGTACAAAACGTGGATTTGTAAAGAAGAATGTCGGAGGATTTCGATATAAGCCAAGAGGAGACTGTTTTTTTTTTTTTGCTAAAGTAAGGAAACTTTGCTTCCTTTGCTCCTGTTAACAAACGCTGGTTTTCACGAGACTCACCGGCGCATGAGCAACGCTGAACTCATTCGTCATCCGCCCAGTGCTGCTTCCATGTACAACTGTTGGCGCAAGCTAGATTAAAGTGATTATTACGTTTTGAATATGGATATTTTTCTTACAAAAATGCATCGATTTGCTACAGGAGGCCTTTGTTCACCCCCCGGAGCCGTGTGAGACACTTTTTTATGGATGTATTTTTTATTTAACTTCTTTTGGACTGATGCATGCAACACCCGCTGAGTGGCATTAAACAGCTTGAAAGATCAAAGACAATTTTTAATATAACTCCGACTGGATTCGTCTGAAAGAAGAAAGTCATATAAACCTAGGATGCCTCTGGGGTGAGTAAAATATATTTTTTTCATTTTTGGGTGAACTAACCCTTTAAGGGGCTGGTACAGAGGCAGGTTTTCCAGCCCAGAACCACTTTAGTGGCAACACAAAAAACTGTTCCAGATTGGGCACCAGCTCTGGCACCCAGCATGACTCCTTGTTGAAGTAAAAGGTGTATGAGTTTGCCTGCCTGATTGCCTGAGACACCCTCCTGCTGGGACTGTGCAAATCTTGCCTGAAATCTCCCTCGATTGTTCCCTCCAAATCTTTCTCCCCATCCTCAACTGCCTGTGCTCCCTTTTCTAAGTTTGTGAAATAAATGCGCATGTATTTTGGGACTGAGTGATCCGGAAGGTCTCTAATCCCCTCTCAGCTCACCAAAGGAGTGTGTTCTGAATAGAAGGGGTCAAGAGTGATTAGAGAAGCTGGCACAACTGAATGTCCTGAAAGATGGTGGTTAAGGGGGGCTAGGGGTTAGTCTGCAAATCTCTCGACATGCCAACGAAATCTTAATGTGAGACCAAATTGCTTTGGAGGACTAGACACAATGGTGATGATGTGAGGAACCGAGAAGGAAGTTAATAAAGTGACTTGGCCTCTGTCTTAGCCTAGTTTGAGATGGATGCCCATTCATTTAAATGCTCTGACCTTTGTAATCATTTGTAATCAACAACTCTTCCTAAGTGGATAAAGACATGAGTTTTCAACTCTAGTGCTAGTGCTACATTTCCTTTCACGTGCTCAAAATCCTTATGTATGTTGGAGAAGAGTTGCCAATGGAATGAAAATGATCAATTGCTGTTCGTACAGAAACCGTTTTGACCTCAGAGGTGCTCTCTTTGGGGAAGACATTTGTTTAGACTTGAGATTTAGGCTATGAAATAAACAAACTGTCTGAGAATTCTTCAGCTGAACTGGAATTGCACACTTTGTATCTCTAACTCTCAACTCAGCCTTACTGGACTCAGTGAAGAAACCCAATCTATCAGCCCCTGTCACTCTTCAACTTAAGGGTTTGCTCAGGGGAATTTCACTACTGCTTTAAAATATGAGGAGGCCAAAGTGGGGCAGAATGGCCACAGATTCAACTGAAGTTTTCAAGGCTGTAACAACATCAAAAGGATTCAGTCTCGGTCAACTAGTCCCACTCAGACACACTTCTCTGGTCCAAGCTCTCTGGGTGGGCCAGGGGAATAATTGGGCGGAGGGGCCATGCAAAACAATATTGAGCAAGGAAGAGTGGAAGTGAAATTAGAGAGGAAGTCCTTCAAGATTTGCGGATGTGTTTTTCCAGTGTTTGAATCCAGTAAGTGCCATGGCAGTGTGCCTTAAAGAAATACTTCATCCAGAAATGTAAATTGTCATCATTTACGCACCCTCATGTTGTTTCCTGCATCATTTTCGTCTGTACAACACTAAAGGAGATATTTTGCAGTGTGTTCACACTGTTGTTTTCCATACAGTGAAAGCAGACAGTGATCAGGGGCAAAAAAGTTCCACGTACAAAAAAAAAAAAGTAGTCCATGCAACTCTGTATTTCACGTTTTCTGTAGACATGTGATAGCTTTGCGCAAGGAACAGACTGAAATGTATGCCTTTCCCGCTGGCAAATAATTGCGAAAATTGCCCCATGTTTGACTTTTCAAGAAGGATTTGAGAAAGAACTCACGCAAACAAATACACAGTCCAGCATTTCACACTTGCAGGGTCAAACAATAAGATCTAAAGGGGTCTGAAATGCATATGAAAACCAGAGGTTCCCTCTCCCTCCTGCTGGGGCTCTCTGATGGTCCCTGTAAGCATCATGCATCATTCCCTCTCTGTCCTTTCCATCCACCTGTTACAGCCAGTCTCACACTCGCCCTTTTTTTAAAATACCCTGTGGGAGAGTCACGCAGTCACATCAGCTCCCCTTACCCTTATAAAATGACTAAATGGGATAAGAAATGGCCGAAAAAGCAGAGCAGCCAACCAACTGAAGTGCAGCGGCTCCTGCTAAAGCCATTGGTGTGTTCTGGAGTAGCCCTGGATTTGGCTCTTCTGCCTGACCACAGTATAGACAGTGGCTATAGACTTAGTAGGGTAGAGTGTTTAAAGAGAGTGATGCAAGGTTTTTTCCCCCTGCTCCTGAGGTCAGTTTTACTGTCATTTACAATGGAAAGTTGGCAATTAGGGTGAAATAGCTTCTTGTTAAATTTATTCTTCAAAAGATCCTTTCCAACGTTGTGGAATATGTTCAGCTGTCCTCCATCTCCAAAATCTGAGCCAGCTTTGATATTGTGTTGTCTTTCTATTGTAAAATAACTTAATGAGATTTTATTTCATACACGGACAGAAGCTTGGCGTTTTCAGCAGTCTGGGCCATAGCTTCCACGCAAGTTTCCTCATAGAAGTTGCATGCTTTGCTTAATGTATTTTACGACTTGAGCAAATACCAATGATTCCATCTCCTACAGTCATTTCTTTATAGCTACAATAGTCATGCCATATCAAGATGTATCTTAAGATAAAAAATTCTGCAATGCTTGAGAGAAGGAAGGAACTAATTCTTACCAGAAGGCATAATGCTCCTTTTGCTGCTGATGTAATTAAACAGACACTATTAGTGATCTGTCTAATGGAAGGTTTAAAGGCCACATCATACAGTGGAGGAAGTGAGCTTTAAATCTATGTGGACATTGGTTGTGGTCTTGAGTCATGGGCCACACTAGAGGACCCAGAGGATCCAAAGAAAACATTGACTGTTAATGGTACACATGTAATATAGATGTGGAAACTCTCTATAACCATGGTGGGTTATTGAGCCCATTATTCTGGGCCTGTACAGATCTCATGGGAGGATAGACACAAATATGCAGGGGCCATATTTTCAATGTACTTTATCAGTGCGAAAGTGGCCAAGTTTGCTCAGGGTGGAGTTATGGGTCGAATGGTTAGGATTTTTCAAATGATGAACTTCCATTTGGGGTGCTCCAGAGAAGTCAAAGATTTTGGGTGTATCTAAGGAAACATGTTAATAAAATATAGTCTGTTCTTCATCAGGCAGCACTGTGCCCTCCTACAATGGATCTCATTGTGCACTGTGGAGGGTAGACTGGCAGCAGAGAAATGTTAGCTCACACAGTGAAAGTCAACATGTGGATAGGTGGGAGTTTTTCCATCGATCCGCACACACACACATGGGATCAATCAGTCCACTCGCATACTTTAAAATCAGAAATACTCAAGTTTACTTTACCGTGTCGTGATCATCCTCACAAGTCTATATGATTGAGTAATGCATTGCTCCTTAGATCTTTCAAACTCTAATGTTGCCAAAGGGATCGTATCCTGAAAGAAAGGAGTGAATAAGACAGGGAGTGTTGGCCCATGAGTTCTAGATAAGGTGGATGAGAGCTCCCAAGCTTGGTTGCTCTTTCATCTCTTGCACACTGACAGTTTCCCAGGGAAATCAAAGTCTCCAGTCTGTGCCCAGCCATTATGTTGAGGAAGGGGCCGCAATCAGTCAGGCAGCACTGTGCCCTCCTACAATGGATCTCATTGTGCACTGTGGAGGGTAGACTGGCAGCAGAGAAATGTTAGCTCACACAGTGAAAGTCAACATGTGGATAGGTGGGAGTTTTTCCATCGATCCGCACACACACACATGGGATCAATCAGTCCACTCGCATACTTTCAAATCAGAAATACTCAAGTTTACTTTACCGTGTCGTGATCATCCTCACAGGTCTATATGATTGAGTAATGCATTGCTCCTTAGATCTTTCAAACTCTAATGTTGCCAAAGGGATCGTATCCTGAAAGAAAGGAGTGAATAAGACAGGGAGTGTTGGCCCATGAGTTCTAGATAAGGTGGATGAGAGCTCCCAAGCTTGGTTGCTCTTTCATCTCTTGCACACTGACAGTTTCCCAGGGAAATCAAAGTCTCCAGTCTGTGCCCAGCCATTATGTTGAGGAAGGGGCCGCAATAATCACCACAGTTGCCAATTAAGTCAACCACTAGGACTGCTTAGTGTACAGATTCTGGGAGAAGTAGGGGGTATGGAAAGACTGTTAGAGGTGAGAGGTGTGCTACTACTGAACTGCAGACACCTTCAAAAGCATGCTCTTGAAACAAATTTTGTATTTTACAACTAATTCTTCATGATCCAAGGAACAATGTCATGCTTGCCCTTGCAGATCTTGCTGCCATGATGATTTCTGTTTTGGGTGCCTGCGCTTTGTTACTGTATGGTTTTTGGTGCCATGTAGTTCCTAGGATGTTCTGGCTGGTTTTTAGCATGTTGCTAAGAGGGTTTGTGTGGATGCTTACTGGTTAAACAAGCACACATACAGTATAAGTTGGTGATATTGGGTTCCTTTCTTCAATGTAACTATGGAGTTTTTGCTCATTCCATTGCCCGAAAACCAGCAACGCTAGTCTGATTTCTTAGAAATATGAAAGCACACTTCTTCTCAACAAACAGCACAGTTTGAAGTATCGTTCATGTCCAAATGTGTGGGACAACTTAGTCTGATTTCTTAGAAATATAAATGCACACTTCTTCTCAACAAACAGCACAGTTTGAAGTATCGTTTGTGTCCAAATGTGTGGGACAACTTGCATGTCAGTTTAATACTTATTAGGGACTTGTTGAAATCTCTAATACCAAATATGAGCAATAGTTAGCCATAGCAATGTTTTTTTCCCTAAAACATTTCAGAGTCAAAATTACCCACTTCACCTCAAAGTACAGTGTTCGGTGCCAAGTAACGTCCAAATGTTTACCTGTATACCCATTTAAACATGAGTGATATGGAAATAACATTTTAATTAATTTTAAATAAAATAAAGGAAAAAAGAGGTAGTTTTGAATCCACCCCTCATTCACATTTTTAAATATGAACGGTTATGGAAATTCATGTTGGTTTTTTGTCTATGCGCATTCTTTAATGTCCTGGACCTTTATTTGCACCAGCTTAGAGGAAGTTGTAAAAACAGGAGGGATTTGCATATCATGATGTGATGATTTGATTGTAATTAAGATCACCTTGAACCAAAAATGTCATAAAGACATTTTACTTGCTCAATTAAGATTTTAAATATATTTTAATTTTTTTTCATAAATATCCATTATGATTGTCTTTTAAACTGTCCATTATCTTGCGAAGAAGTAGAAGCCTGAATTGTTCTTGCACATGCCTGATTTGACTGAGTGCCTTGTGCATTGAGTTATTACATTACATTTTTTGAGAAGTAGCACAGCTTGAAATTGCACGTTGTTAGTATGTACTTCCTCTAATTCATTTTGTCACATTTTATTCCATAGTAATATAGTAATATAGTAAATGATTATATTTTCATACAATGCATTTAAAATAAATAATGTAATAAACTAGACACGAAAACTGTGTGAAGCCATTACCGAGCACTGTGAAAAGTGATGACATGTAATTGTTTTCCTAATTCAGTCGATTCAGTCAAATTCATTTGATTCAGTCATATCAGTTGATTAGGTGAAATTGAGTCAATTGAGTCATATTAAATGCATTCGATGCAGTCCTATTACATGGCTGGGTGCCATCAGAATGAGAGTAAAAAAAAAAAAAAAAAAAAAGGACATTGACCCATAGCAGGACATTTTGTCACACTGCATGGGGCAAGTTGTCACAATGGAACCTGTTATGAACAGCCTATTATAGAGTTTTCAAAATGTAAACAGTAAAACAATTATGAATCATAACACAATCAATAACATATTGAAATGTCAAACCATTGTGATTGTAATATATGTTTGTGTGTGTGTATATATAATAGTAATTTTTTGTGTGTATGTAATATATATGTTGCAAAATTTGGAATATATTCATACAATATTTATTCTATAAAAATAAACGTTTAGCACACACACACACGCACACACACACACACACACACACATACAATTGACTATATATTAAAAAAAAAAACATTTTAACAGTTTTTTTATAAATGTCTAATCTTTCAACAATATCAACAATAATATTAAATTATTTAAATTAATTTTACACGTATTTCATGTCAAATATTAAATATTATTTTAAAGTATAATTGACAGTTAATGATATTACAAGTTTACAAGAAACAGGCCACTTCTTCTCAGACCTCTGTTAATCAGCCAATCCAATTTCTGATCTGCTCAAAATTACACAAAATTTGCCAATTAAGTGTCCCGGCCAATATGTTTTGGTCTGTCACAATGTCCTTAATTGTGTTCCTGCTGTTCAATCGGACACATCATACCACACAAAAAAAGAAAGGAACTGAAATAAAAAAAGCATTAATTAACTAAATAAACATGACATTTTTGACCCCATCTCCACCCCCTAATTAAAACCCTTCAGTCAGGATACAGCTATCACCCCTGTTAGCTGCAGTGATCATCTGTGGAGCTCTTAACTAACTTAAAATCTGACCTCTCCCCATGATACTGACAGACGGTGCCCCCTCTTTCTGTCCTTATTGATTTTGACCTTGAAATGCGCAGCCCTGTTTTTGCTCTTTCTGGATGACTGACCCTTTAAATCGACCCCTTATGTAAAGTCATTAGGAACAAAGAGATCAAGCTGTTACTGCTCTGCATGTTTAGCCATTAATTCAGTGCACAAGTTTGCTTTGCGTCTTTGACAAAAACCAGTTTCTCAACTGTCGGCCTTATCAGTTATATCATGAGTGAGTCTCTCCAAAGTTGGCAGGTTCAACCTCTTTATCTGTTTGTTTAAGTTGTTGGGCGGTTTAAAATCAAACAATAGTACTGCCAGAAGGAGATATACTGTCGGGCAGCTGGCAGAGTGTGTCATTTATACAGGAATAAGAGTTATTGGTTCTGTTATGACTAGTTATTTTTGTGCTATGCAAAGTGCCAGTTTGTTATGCCACTGTAAAGAAATTAGTTGCTCTATAAGTCACTCTCTGGGAGGTTTGCTTGGTTTGAACCTGTCAGTCTTTGCCTGAGAAGTCAAGCCAAACCTGTTTGACACAAACTGGCTTTGTGGGTGCTGGATTTGAGTCATTTAACCGTGCTTAAATCAGGCCCTATTCTTGAGCAGTTGAGTTTTTACTGCTGTCATGGATGAGCTTCCTGCAGTGAACTGTTTGGTAGCTACAGGGGGTGGGAGAGGATGTTCTACTCCATTAAAGAAAATAAATTCACTGGGTCTGATCATCTCCAACATCAGGATGAGAACAGCACCCACTATATCCTGTTTTGCATATTGCTCTGACAGTCTTTTGCTAAATGATCCGATCATTTATGGTGCATCATGAAATCTTACATTTGGGCATCTTTTGGGGTTTTGATCAGATTATTTTTGAACAGTTTGTCATTGTGACATGTTTTAATTCATGATGAACCATTGATGTCAAACCATTGTAATTGTAATATATGTTTGTGTGTGTGTATATAATAGTAATTTTTTGTGTGTATGTAATATATATGTTGCAAAATTTGGAATATATTCATACAATATTTATTCTATAAAAATAAACTTTTAGCACACACACACACACACACACATACAATTTACTATATATTAAAAAAAAACATTTTAACAGTTTTTTTTAATAAATGTCTAATCTTTCAACAATATCAACAATACCATCCATTGTAATTGTAATATATGTTTGTGTGTGCGCATATAATAGTAATTTTTTGTGTGTATGTAATATATATGTTGCAAAATTTGGAATATATTCATACAATATTTATTCTATAAAAATAAACTTTTAGCACACACACACGCACACACACACACACACACACACACACACACATGCAATTTACTATATATTAAAAAAACATTTTAACAGTTTTTTTTAATAAATGTCTAATCTTTCAACAATATCAACAATAATATTAAATTAATTTTACACGAATTTCATGTCAAAAAATAAAATATTATTTTAAAGTATAATTGACAGTTAATGATATTACAAGATTACAAGAAACAGGCCACTTCTTCTCAGACTTCTGTTAATCAGCCAATCCAATTTCTGATCCGCTCAAAATTACACAAAATTTGCCAATTAAGTGTCCTGGCCAATATGTTTTTATGTCCTTAATTTTGTTCCTGCTGTTCAATCGGACACATCATACCACAAAAAAAAAAAAATAGTACATATAAACACTACCATTAAAATACAGTAAAAACTGTAATATTGTGAAATATTATTACAATATCCCTTTGTGAATATATTTTAAATTGTAATTTATTCCAGTGATTCAAAGCTGTATTTTCAGCATCATTACTCCAGTCTTCAGTGTCACATGATCCTTCAGAAATCATTCTAATGAGCCGATTTGCTGCTCAGAAACATTAATTATTATTATCAATGTTGAAAACCATAAATCTGCTGATATTCGGCTATTTTGAGATTATCACATTTATTTTGTCTGATGAGCTGACAATAGTGATTTTCAAAAGGAATTTTGAATAAAAATAGTATAAAACTATTGTTTTCAGCAATTTTTTGTGTGTTTGATTTTATTATTTGTACGAATGTATTATATCAGCCACTCTGCTCTTATAAACCCATATTGGTGGGCAAGTTTTAATGGAAATATCTATATATAACTCGTATCGATTCCAAACACTCCATTGCGCTGGTCCAGAATGTGTCGTTTTCATTCATTTGCCATTGAAGAATGAGGAACTTGGCAAATGTTAAATCACGAGACTCTAATAACCTCTGCGAAACATTCAACTGATTTTTACTATTCCTAAGTCAGCAGTCAGTTTTTAGACCATTGCTGCTCATAATTCTTGTTAACCTCAGCAGCACTGGTTCCTCGTGTCTCTGCGGCCCTGGCAAGGTACAGGAGGATTAGTTGTTGAATCCGTGCCTGTGTATTGTTATGGTGGAGTGCGTGCAGTTGGTCTTCAGCAGCTGGAAGGAGAAGGAGGAGGAAGAGGCCACGCTGGGTTTAACAGTGGCCACAGCTGCTATGAGTTAGGCCAGGGTCTGGGAGGAGCGCGCTTCATTCACTCTACCTCTCTGTCCTCCTCTTTACCAGTCCCCCTCTTTCAAACCAAAACATTTCCCTCAGCATCCTGGATTCAAACAGGAGTGTGTCCGTTAAATCAACCGACAACACACTGGAGTGGAGCCATGGGAAACTTGAACTCCAAGCACACGTGCTTGTCATGGAGCTCATTGTTTAAGATGTCCTGGATTCCTTCAGGTTGTGTTCTGATACTAAAAGTGGAATAAAATAAGCTACTGAAGTGAAGGACAAATCATTGTCCTGCTACTTTTTCCTTCCAGACTTCACACTCTTGCAGTGATGCCATAGAAGAAGCATATTTGGTTCCTCAAAGAACCTTTCAGTGAACATTTCTTAAAAGAACCATTTTTTCTTAGTGTGAAGAACATTTGAATAATCTGAAGAACCCTTTTCCACTGTAAAGAACCTTTTTCTGGAATGGAAAGGTTCCATGGATGTTAAAAATTCTTCATTGAACCATTGATTCCAATAATGAACCTTTATTTTTAAGAGTGTTTGTTTTTACAGTTTCAATTTTGGATATGTTACATTTGCTATTGTGGAAATATTAGGCATTTCACCCCCTGCTGTGCCAACATGTCATTAGCATCAGCTATATTGATTGACCACTAATATACTATGTATTATGTCTTTCATAGACATTTCTCATCGACATCTTTTAGTACAGAAAAAATACAAAAAGTGAGTTTGTGTGTCAGGATGCTCATAAAAGGAATGGCCTTAATTCTTAAGTAATTTATCAGTGGAAAAGATGTCCACACGAATAGCTTAGTTTAGTTTATAAGACCCAGATTAAGCCTAGTCCAAAACCGCAAGGGATTTTCAATAGCGAATCCCCTCTGAGCAGTTTTATTAAGCTTAATCTGTGCCTGGGAAAATGGCCACAAAAGTCCCAATCAGCAGTTAATTGTAGATCAAAACAAGTCTTGATCTTGGTCGCCCTTAAGCACGAAATTCACACTTTGAGAAGAGAGTATGTTATAGACAGAGTAGCAGAAAATGATTACAGCTTGGATCGCGCTTCAGAACAGCATTAATGAACTACTTGCAGAGCGTAAATCTGGATTGAGTCCTGCTTGCTCAATATTTGGTTTTTCCTTGGCTTTCTGCACTGTACAAACTATTGCTTAATACCTTAGAGTCTGGTTCACATGATTTGAGTTCACAGGCTTTGTCATCAGCTTTACAGAGTTCTAGAGGCTGTGAGTAATGGACCACTATGCACAATCTGTAGGGGCCTACAGGAAATCCAGTGAGAAAGTTGTAAGCCAGGATGTCCAGCTTGACCTCAGTGACTCAGTGATGCTTGTGTTACTGGGAAGCTCAGCATCATACTGATTTGGTATAGAAATTATATTACATGGATGAAGTTAGTCTAAAATAATAACTTTTAAGAACTGGGAATGGGTTAGGATGTTCAAAGTCATCCAACAACCAACTAGATAGTTAGTGAGATTGACAAGGGAATTATTTATATTTTACAATTGAAAATGAGGAATTGTTTCCTTAAGGATTTCTACAGAATGTGAAACTTAAAATTGACTTTCATTGGTGTATCTGAACGAGCCGTTTTAGGTAGGCGTGGCTGACTCTTAACTTTTATAAAGAATATCTCTTTGGATTTGAGACTTTAGTCTTTGCAACTTTACAGAACTTCTTTATGCACCAAGAGCTTGTAACACTTCAAAGAGAAAGGAAAAATTTAAATTGCATCATATGACCCCTTTAAAATAAAATTAATTAAGAATTTGCTTGATCTATGACTAAGTATACACCAGTACTGCAATTCAGTATTGTCTAGGATCAGTTTCTCTCTTTTGTTTGTTTTAATGTATTTATTTATTTATTTATTATTATGTTTCTTTTATTTTAAAGAAATTAATACTTTTATTTGGCAAGGATGCATTATGTTGATGAAATGTTAACAATGAAGACATCAATAATGTTACAAAATATTTCAGTTTTAAATAAATGCTGTTCTTTTGAACTTTCGTTTCATCAAAGAATTTTGAAAAAAAAATTTAAGATTGTTTTCAGCATTGATAATAATACAGCATTGATCAGCATATTAGAATGATTTCTGAATGATCATGTGACACTGAAGACTGGAGTAATGATGCTGAAAATTCACTGGGATAAATTATATTTTAAAATATAAACTTAAAATAAACTTATAATAAAAAATAATAAACTTCTGAATGGTAGTGCATATTTTTAGTAGTGATTCTTTAAAGGGGATGAATGCATTTATTTGTCATTGTAGTTTATGAGTAATATGATAATTTTATGCGATAATTGGTTAAAGTAATTGTTCGTTCATTTTTTGAGTATCCGTTCTTACAGTTGGGATTCATCCAGAGTTGATTACTAGTTGATTTTGAAAATATGTAGTTTTTTCATCAAAAAAAATCTCAAATACAAGATAGTTATCACTGCATCCGCAGAGAGATTATATGTAGTTTATTAACTCCCCCCTCTTTGAGACTGTTCAAGCACCTCTCAAAACTTGCACACATCTGTCATAATCTGCACAGATGGAATATGTAGTGTCATTATTGGGAAGATGCTCAAACTTGATATATAATCCTCACTAATCCCTTTTGTACAGGCTTTTTTGCTTCGGTAGGCTTGCGAAACCAGACCTGTTATTTTATCATGTTGTTTTTCATTTCAATACGTGCAATGTAAATATGACAGGGAGGAAATACATTTCTGTTTTCACATGAAAAGCTGCCCGATCAGATAAATGACTGGTCCCAGTGAGAATAGCACTCAGTTTAGCACTGTTGGGCCACGGACAGCTTTTGGCAGACAGAGACCCTCTGTGACCTGTCTCCATATGTTTAACATACAACAGAATATGGATAAGGTGTCTGTGTCATTTAAAGGTCATCCGACGATCCATCAATTTAACCGTCAAACCCATTTGACCATGTTAAGCTTTGCAGAAACGTTATCGATGTTGTCAAAACTGAATTATAATGCATGCATCTTTCATAAGCAGGTTGTCTTTGATAAGCTGTCTTGATCCAGCGTTGTCAAGCCAATCTGTTCTCCAAAGCTTAGCTGGTTAGGTGGTCCTGCACCCCGTATTGTAAACCATCTGTGCCGCCAGTCGCAGCCATTTCTCCGCCCACTCTTCAACACTTCACACACACATAAAGTGTACCTGCTACAGTAGACAAATGATAATCGGAATGCTTATTAAATTCAAGATCACTTTAATGAGGGTTTAAATAAGTGGGATATTGTACAGGAAGATTCGAACAAAGGCACAGGTGATTGATAGTGGCCTTGACAAGAAGGAGAAAAAAGCATGCAGACATAGACATTATTATTTGGGAAGTTGATGCGTGACACAATTTTTTAATATGTATTTTATTATTTATATATTTTTATGTTAGCAAATGTTGATTTTAGGTTAATATTTTATTATTATTTAATATTTTCATATTAATATTATGTTTTTGCCTTCACTAATTCATTTTAAATGGTTCTACAATCTGACAAATTAACTTTTAAATGTACTAATATTCCATGTGGTGTCAGTCAAATAATATAAGATTGCAAAAGCTGCATGCATAATAATAATTAGAAAACGATTATTAAAATTATGTATAAAATATTTTGCAATGGAATATAGCATGTCATACCCCAGGACATCAATTTTCTATAAAGTATTTTTATGCAAACTATCCATTTATTTATATAGAAACCACATTAAAGTTTTACACTGTAAAATAGTGTACGTCTATATACGTATTACACACACTATCTACTATACAGATTGCTATCTTAATGAAAAAAAAAATTATTGTTGGGCAGCCAAGTCTACAGTTCACCTTAGCCAAGTTTGGCAGTATATGCTGGCTTTAACCGTGCCTTTGTTCTCGCCTCAGGGGACAACTGTAGCATTGCTTTAACAATGGTGTATTTCACGCAATAGCGATCCATTTTCAAATCTACTTGAACACATTTTCATGTGTGGTTAGAACGCCTTGTGTCCTTTTGGTTTTGTGCAAGTCCAGATGATTGATAAAGAATACTCTTTAGGTTTTAGTGTTGGACACGCGTGTCGTTTTCGCTCTGAGCCGTCACTCCCACTGCGGATTGTGTGTGACCAGTTGGTGCTGATGAAAGAGGATCTGCCACCTGCCATGTGGCATTCCAGTATTTTGCTACGCTGGGCAAATTGGGATGGGCAAAGCACGAATTATGCAGAACATGTAGGCAATTGATATATACTTCTGTATGTGTTGAAGATAAAGGTCATATGCTACTGGCGACATGCAGTTGCTGTCTAGTATGTGCATAAAGTAAAAGAAACATGGAGTCAAAAGCAGGACTGGACAATATTTGTCAGCCTTTTAGTAATATTTGATATATATCTTGACATCTTTGTGGACTTATTCACTTATTTAAAAAACGTGCACAGTGACTTTGTTAGTAGAGTAAAATGTTAGTAAAGTAAAAATGTATGTTAGTTAATGTTAGTTAAATTTATCTGTAACAAAATATGTAAATATTTGATATATCGCCTAGCCCAAAGTCAGAGGTAACTGTATGTGGATAATTTGTATTATTTTGGGTTTAACAACTACTTCCTGGATAAAAATTTTGTTGTTAAAAAAATAAGAGGACCCAAGATATGACCCTGTGGTACACCATATAAAACAAAAACAAGTATAGACTGTTCATTGTCATTCGTTTGTGTTGTTCTTATGTACTTTTTCTGTTTGATATATGTGCAGACAGATGTCGTGAGAAAACTCATTCTTACTACCCTAAAACCCCCCAAATAGCACTTGGATGGTGGATGCCTTCTTTAGAAATGCACTATTGCTGTTATCTGCTTGCCTTGCATCCATGCAATTAAAGTTAATGTTTGGTTAAGGGTGGAGGGGATGGGTAGGAGGACGCTTTATCTTCAAATTGTTCTTTTTTTTCTATCTGGCGGGGCTTGGGCTCTCTGCAATTACGGTGCAGCCTTGACACACAATGTTATTGTGTTTTTGGAGAGCCCTGTTCTGGGAAGGGAGGACAGATAGAGGAGTGTGCTTCAGCTGGAGAAAGACGGCTCTAACAGCACTAGCATAATTAGCTCAGTGGTGTCTGTCTATTTTAGCTGTCTTTCTTTATTTAGCCTTGAGAATGATTGTTCATATGCATTTCTCCTTGCTTTTGTTTTTTTTTCTTTAAAATGGACAGAATGCACTTTGTATTTGCTTGCTGAAAAGGGATACTGTGGAAGTTGATTTAATATGGCCCTAAAATGATGTTACAGTTAAAGTAGGAGCCATAGAGCTGCAGTTAGCTTGTGGTAAGACATGTTGAGCTCTGCTGCTCGTGCAGGAATCTAGTTTTGAGTCCAGACTGCAACATGTCCTGACCATTAGATGCTCTCTCTCTGGAAATTTATTTTTACTCTTCACTATATAGGCCTATCTGTCTAATATAGTGGCAGATTTAATTAGTCCCTAATTTTCTCATTAAGCATTCTGTTTCACTCAAAAATACATCATATTATGAAGGTAAAATAGGTTGTGAATGTTGTTTCATGTCATCTTTAAAGCTGAATTTAAATCCTCTGCTTCCAGTAGCCTTTGTATAATTCTTTAATCTGAGGTCACAGAGTGTTATGGTACAGTATTTATCAGTGCTGGTTAAGCCTAATCTTGCAGAGATTCTGCTGCTCATTAGTTTTTTTTCCCACCAGAAGTAAAGCCCTATGAAGTCCATATTGTTTAAAAAATAAAAAATAAAAAATTCCTAAATTCACGTCCACTGACGAACAGGGCTGGTCAAGCTTTAATCTGAGGTCACAGAGTGTTATGGTACAGTATTTATCAGTGCTGGTTAAGCCTAATCTTGCAGAGATTCTGCTGCTCATTAGTTTTTTTTCCCACCAGAAGTAAAGCCCTATGAAGTCCATATTGTTTAAAAAATAAAAAATTCCTAAATTCACGTCCACTGACAAACAGGGCTGGTCAAGGGAGCGCAGCATCTCCAAAAGGTTGCTGTGCTTATCTGCATTTTCCCCTTCTACAGAACATCAAAAACACAGTTTTAGTCTGGGTTTATCGAAAACCGCATAGTGTCTATGGCATGTGTTTGAAGTGGTTTTCAAGGTCTCCTCGTCCTCCTTTTCCACATCACCTGCGGCAGAAATTCAGCAGGGAGGCTCTGCTTGTCATGTTGTGCACTTAAAGTGACACTTTCAGAAATAAATCAAGATCACACAGAAGAGATGTTGCTTTTGATTCAACTGACATATCATAGCTGTTGAGTTCACAGGCTTGAAGAAAGATCATAGTGTTTTAAGTCGCATATATGGCATGCTTGCAAGGCATCAAAGCAAAAAAAACAGCTGTCAAATGAGACGTCGCATCACACAAAAATTCTCAGCTGCAGAGCTAAACATGAGACTGCTTTTCATCCTTTAAAACTATCAGTGGAGTGCTGTCATCTCAGGTCTGTAGACGAGAATTTTGAGCGTAATCACAGAGCTTGAGGCTTGAGGTGCTCCAAACAGCCCTGAAACTTGAACCCTGATCATTATCACTCATAAAGAGACTGTCAGTGTTTCACCTTAGGGCTGGCCGTATCGCAAAACTACTGAATGTGCTTGGATATCTTATAATGACAGACTCCTCACAATATGCCGCTACTTAATCCAGTATTTAGGTGTCAATGGGACATCTGAGGAATTTAAAGCATTTGGAAAATGGAGACTGAAGGTGGAAATGGAGGGAAAGTGTGGAAACTTTATTGTGTTTTGTGGATGAGGTTCAAAGGCTATTATGATGTATCAAAGCCATTGTTAAAGGCACTGAAGAATTGTATGAAATAATTCGACTTGTTTAACTTTTTTTGGTTAGCTTTGCTTTGTTTGTTGTTTTGTTTTGTTTTGCTTTGCTTTGTTTTTTCTTTGCTGCTTTTTTGTTGTTTTGGTTTGTTTTTTTTGGTTTGTTTTTTGTTTTTTTGCTTTGCTGTTTATTGTTTTACTTTTTGTTTTTTTCTTTTGTTTTCTCTGCTGTTTTTTGTTGTTTTATTTTGTTTTGTTTTGCTTTGCTTAGCTTTGCGTTTTTGTTTTGTGTTGCTTTGCTATGTTTTTTTGTTTTCTTTGCTGTTTTTTGGTATTGTTTTATTTTATTTAGCTTTGTTTAGCTTTTCTATGTTTTTTTGTTTTGTTTTCTTTGCTGTTTTTGTTTAGTTTTTTTGTGTTTTATTTTGTTTTGTTTTGCTTATTATTTTTGTTTTGTTTTATTTTTTAGCGTTGCTTTGCTTTTGCTTTGTTTTGCTGTTTTCAATTGATCCAATGAATCAATTTCCAAAGGAATATTGCTGAAAGAGGAATGTCTTTCCAGAGTCAGCTGTTTCATTCCATGGGTCTCCACAGTTGAGCAGACAGCCTCGCAAAGATGAGAAACCCCTGTGACTGTGTGTTTTATTCTGAGATAAGGGCAACAGTTACATAACACAAATTTTATCTGCTAGGAACTGGTCAGGTTCCTTTGTGGCACAACAAGTTTATCAATTGTTGCTTCTGATTGGAAATGTTTCAGCTGTCTTTTTTAAGCATACATGCTCTGTGATGTGAGGATGGACTTATCACTTTCTCAGGGCTTATCAGGTCCTGTGCGACAAGATGTGTTCTTATCTCAAAGTCACCTTCCATCTTGGAACACTTGCTTTTTAATGATCCTGACACACCAGGACCAGACAAAATCAGATATGCTTGTGAATCTTTAATGAGGTTCTGATTGAAAAACATTGAAAGTTACTTTGAAATCCTGCTGTTGAATGTAAAAAATAATAGGCATAGATCATCTATATTCTGTGCTCATAGCAGGTGGTGTCACTGACAACGTGTGCACACATTATATTCACTTTATATTCAGATTAAGGCCTTTATTCCCAAAATGGCTGTTCACAATTAGAAAATTCAGCTGTCTTTATTTTAATGTACAGGTATGCAAAATCATAACCAGTCCTTTCTTTAAAAATGTGTCGCTTCTATTGCATGCCTTCTGAGAACTTAATAAAACCTATCCTTTAAATTTGGATGTGCGCAGATAAAAATGAATATTCTAGTTACAATAGATATTGTGAATAAGACGTTTACGTGACAAAGATTTCAGATTAATACAGGCATATACCAGCTGTCTTATTCTGATTTCTGGAAGTTTGAATATTGTCTTAATCACATTATTGGGTTATTGTGTTTATATGATGCATACATAATCAGAAAATTACCAAATTCTGATTAACATAAGATAGTTATGTGCATGTAAACATAATTGAAATGTATCCGTGTAAGAATGACATGCCTGAATCAGGTTTGTCTTGTTAATAATGCATTCTTATTCATATAATCTTTCCCTGAAGCCCACTTATAAGGGTAATTAAGATAAATTGCAACAAAACCAGACATAAAATAGAGTTTATGACAATTTTCCATCCTCTGTTTAATCTTAGAATTATCCTGTCTGTTTTGCCACTAAACCTTTAAGACCTCTATGTAAATGACCTGTTATGATTGGCTACCATGTTTGTAGATATGAAGTTCACATTGTTGATCATCAGGGTGGACCAGAGCTGCTGAATACTAATTAGTCAAATACTAAATACTTAATGATATGCGTATGTGCACACTCATGGTAATGTGCTCATTATTATGATCATTGTCATTATCATAATGACTTATTTTTGCACTTTAGTTTTCATAAATAGTCTGGATTGACTGCTGAGTGTTGCGTTAGAGTAGGTCAATGTAGTACATAGTATTTCTTCTAAAAGTGAAAGAAAAAAACATGTTTTCAAAAATATGTTCCTTTATAGCTATTCATTTGACTGCTTTACATACAAAATGAATAATTCATTATGAACTAATTATGACCTGGATCAGGGCAGTGATGGTATTTCTCGCGTTTTCTTTGCAGTTGGGATGAAAGCAGCTCCATCAGCAGCGGTTTGAGTGATGGTTCAGACAACCTCAGCTCAGAGGAGTTCAACGCAGGCTCCTCCCTCAACTCCCTGCCAACAACTCCCATTGGCTCCCGACGAAACTCCGCCATCGTGGTAATTCACTTTAATTGGATAGAAATATTGCTCGCCCAGTCTGTGTTTCTTCTTCAAGGTTTGTTGCATCAGTTGGCCAATTTGTGACACACAATACTGGATCAGTCTAGCCTGAGCACACAGTACTTACTGCTAATGGGGACGAATGTGTTACAAACCGCTAACCGCTTTAGAGTGAGAGAGCGCACACTGACTCAGTCGATACTCATCTGAAATCTATCACCACAGAACACAGACGACACAGTTTATCCCACACAAAGATGTGACTCTTCCCTGGCCAAGAAGTCTTCAGGGAGTCTCTGGTTTCATTCTCAAAGTTGAACTCCCATGTAGAGTTATGGGTTCAGTCCACTGTGTGTGAATGTGTGTTTGTGTTGGTTAGGATTTGTTGAAGACCACACTGCTTTCGGGTTTCGTTTCAGCCATTCTGGCTACCTAAAATCACAGTTTCTTGGCATTGTGAAAAACATTTACCACATTATTACAGTACAGATGGGCCACAGTGTCTGTATTCATTTTGAATGTCATTATAGACACTAGTTATGTCCGACACAAAAAAAAATAAAGCACTTATTCATTCTTATGTTGACTCAAACACAAATAATTTGTTGCAAATTGAGGTACAGTACAGTTAAAGTTCAAAATGTTAATCTTTAAGCTGATGAAATATTGAAAATATATGTAATACAATAAAACATTTTGGGGTCGGTATGGTTTTTTTTATGCTGAACAAGGCTGCATTTATTTGATCAAAGTACAATAAAAACAGTAATATTGTGGAATATTATAACTGTTTTCCATTTTAATATACTTAAATATTTTCCATTTTAATATACTTATTTCTGTGATCAAAGCTGAATTTTCAGCATCATCACTCCATTCTTCAGGGTAACATGATCCTTCAGAAATCATTCTAATATGCTGATTTACTGCTCAAAAAACATGTTGTATTATTGAACTGAAAAATCAGTTTCCACAAAAATATTATTTTGTTTTTTCAAGATTCTTTGATGAAGAGAAAGTTCAAAAGAACAGAATTTGATTAATTGGAATGTGATGCTTTTGATCAATGTAATGCATCCCTGCACCAAACCTTTAAACTGTAGTGTGTTTACATTAAACAAACATTTGTAAAATGTGTTGTGAAAATTTTAAGTCATCTTGGACTGTAGAACTGAAAACAGAAGCAGAAAGCAAGCTTCACTTTTAAGAGAAAAAGGAATACTGAAACAAATGTTATTTCAGTTAAGTTTAAGAATTTGAGCGTTCCCAGTGCATTGTGGGTAGCACTAACAATCCACTGCTTTTCAGGAATCTTCTCTAGAGAATGGAGTCAGATTAGCGATGTAAATCGTGAGAACTGTGTCCCTGTCATCCCATTCTGAACCTTAATTAACCTCTCCAGCAGCACCACAGGCTCAGTAATCTGCTTTATGAGGTTACAGTATCACCACATACGCTTTGCTGGACCCTTTCAATATCCTCTCCATCAAACAGATCACAGTGTTCTTCCAAACCCCCCTCAGACTCACATACAAGCCTCCCCTCCTCCTCAGCTGACTTTATTGTATGAAGGAGGAGGAGGGAATAATCCCCAGCTTCTTTCTTGATCTGACCCACGTGGCTGTCTTTGCCAGAAGAAGGAAATGACATGTCAACGTCACCGTTATACAAACAAGTTCAGACAGGTTTAATTGGACAAATGTGAGCTTGCCGTTTCCCATAATTCCCAGTAAGGGAGCAGACATTCCTCAGATGACATCAACCTTTCACAAAGGGTTATTTACATTTAATAAAGCAGGTATGCCCCTCCACAGAGCTTCTCCTTAAGCCGGACCTAGTTCATTGAGCCCGGCAACATGGCCAGACTCACTCCTCTTACTTTAAATGATCTTTTCTGATGGTTCACTTTCACCAAATCAATTTCACAAAATTAATCTTGTTCCGTTTTATTTATTTTATTACACAAGATTCTTAATCTCACAAGTTAAGAACCTTAAATGTTGTAAGGTTTGATGTTATGCAAAAGAAAAAATAATACATTCAAAGAATTGTTCACTGAAAAATGATAATTTGCTGAAAATGTATTCACTCTCAGGCCATCTAAAATGTAGATGAGTTTGTTTCTTCATCAGAACAGATTTGGAGAAATGTAGCATTGCTTCACTTGCTCAGCAATGGATCCTCTGCAGTGAATGGGTGCCGTCAGAATGAGAGTCCAAACAGCTGATAAAAACATCACAATAATCCACAAGTAATCCACACCACTCCAGTCCATCAGTTAATGTCTTCTGAAGCGAAGAGCTGCATGTTTGTAAGAAACAAATCCATCCAGACATTTTTAACTTCAAACCGTTGCTTTCACTCCCCCATCACGCACACCTCACAGAGCATGCTCAAAGTGCCAGGAGGTTAGTGATGCCACACACAGACACACATACATCTGATGGTATGGAAACCTTGTTATTAATCTCCCATGATTCCTGACATTCCATCCTCTAAATCCTGGCAACACAGGCATAAATTATCTAATGAATAAGCATTACTTAAATGTACTGTCCTGAAAGTAACTTCTATTGCTCAGAGGTATTGCGCTTTCATAGCTCAGGAGACTTAATGGAGTTCTCAATTATTTTTCACACAAAGATAAAACGTTACTGTTACTCATTTTTTTGCGTAACTTGTCAGTGAACTACGACTATGTGTAGTAAATACTGCTTCATCTGAAAGTACGTGATGATGATTTACTGCTGATTACAGAACCGGCATTACTATCAAAATGCGCATGACAATCGCATTCGATTAATCGTGCAGCCCTAGTTACTCACCCTCAGACTATCCAAGATGTAGATGACTTTTTTTCTTCCGTTGAACAGTAAATAAGATTTTTGACTGAAACCGTGGTCCTTGATGATTCATAAAATGCATGTCAACCGATACCGTCACTTTGAGAGTCAAAAAAACATATACTGGCAACACAAAATTAATACCCATTGCCCTTATTGAGATCTTATGAAGTGAAATGATCAGTCTGCGCAAGAAAGACAAATATTATTTACAACTTTACCTGTAATGCATAGCATATGTATAAGTTACATGTATTAGATATATATACAGTATACTGGGGTGGATATATATATATGGGGTGGGTTTAGGTCAATTGGGACATTTTGTGCTTTTTTTAGTCCTATATAGTGCTTCATTTTTATTATTTTGTAAAATGTTTGCATTGTTTTTTTTCTAAATATGTAACTAAATATCTAAATATCACATACATATATATTTATTACATATATCAGCAGATATCACCTGTTTTACATTTAGATTTAATGTTTATCTAAAATGTTTTATATTACATTTGTAAAAACACTAAGAATTTAATAATGTTATTAAATGTGATCTGTAAATAATATGCTTTTTCATTGATCTTAGCTTTCAGTGATTTATTTCAAATTTATTTAGACAAAATAGTAAATAATTCATCAGGTATCAGCAATAACAATATACATAATTATTGTCACATTGTTTGATGAAGTGTTTGAGTTCACATTGAGATCTTTTACTTTTGATTCTTGATTTGTGTCATCGTTGAGATCTGTTTGGAGAAAAATCTGAGATGCATGAGTCTTAAGCAGAAGTCTCAATTTGCTCTCCATGTAACCTCATTGTGGTCTAGACAAAACAATTAAGGCATTAAAGAGATCTCGTTGGTGATTCTTCTTTTCTATTGGGTTTTAATGTTATCGTCTGAGAGCATTAGGTGACCTTTGAGTCAACAAACCGTGAAGTGATTACAGAGTCCAGTATCAATGGCTTTGACCTCATCTAGAAACAAAGCGACTCTTTTCTAATCGGCTTCATCTTTGAATGCAGTCCTCTGTCTCAATGGCAAACTCAGCTGATGGCAGTTAGTGCTGGGTCATTAGATCCGATGCAGAGCTCCAACAAAGCCTGATTCTGCCGCTGGCATGGGTAGAATAGCTGCTAGAGAAAGACGCCCTGTTCGGCTCAGTGCTGGAGTGGAGGATTGGCACCAGATCTCGCCAGCTGTTGTCCTCCACCGGGCGGCAGGGGGGTTGGGGGTGATAACAGCTCTTAAAAACCCTAAATCACCTAACACCACCCACTATTCCTCGTCCAGTGAATGCATCACCCCAGCTGATGTTTTTAGACCCAGTCTCCTTCGCAGTTTACAACCGTAGATTTGAAAGAGCTCTTCGAATCAAAAGAGCTCCAAGAAACCAGTTGATTCTTTTTCTTGTACATTTAATGCCACCTCGCGGGAATCCGTTTGTCATTTCCAACAAATCGAGAGGCAAGGTGGGGAGCACAGCGTTTATGCAGCTGGACCTGAAAGAGACCATCTGGATGCTCTACTGTACGTGTTATAAAATAAACCCATCTATCCAAAAAGAAACACGTCATGATGTCACTCTAATGAAAGGCAGCCATGTTTAGTCTTTCGTTCAGTCAGTGTGTGTTGACATGTAGCCAGAACGTCAACACTTGTGCATATGTCTGCCATTCATGCGGTGGCCAATGCGGTCGAGCTTTCGAACGCACAGAAGAGGATGAATGACAGATTGATGAAATGTAAGCAGTTGCACCCAGTGAACTGCGCAACTCGATCCGCTTTATTCAGAAAACAGACTTTAGATGTTTTCTGTCCAAATTACAGTTTCAGTGAAGCTGTCATGTCAGCCACTACAAGAAATCAGTTTTCTAGGAGAACCAAAGAATGGGAATTTATTGAAAGCAAAGCAGATTGTCCTGTTTTGGAGCAATATTTCAATGTAATAGCTAATTGTTACTTACCAAATACGGACAATTATTTTGTTGCTGGTGCTGTATGATATGTTTACTATAGGATGGTACTGAATTATATATATTTTTTTTAATGCCAAGGACTGCCAAATAAGATGATGTGATGATCCCGACTTAAACTACTTCAGTCTGTGTGCATTGAATTTATTTAATACACGAGTTTCACAATTTGAGTTGAATTACTGAAATAAATTAACTTTTCCACGACATTCTAATTTATTGAGATGCACCTGTATATATGTTTGGGGTTAGTAAGATTTTGTTTAATGGTTTCGAAAGAAGTCTCTTCTGCTCACCAAGGCAGCATTTATTTGATCAGTAAAATAAGTAATATAGTGAAATATCATTACCATTTAAAATAACTGTTTTCTATGTGAATATATTGTAAAATGTAATTTATTCCTGTGCTTAAAGCTGAATTTTCAGCATCATTACTCCAGTCTTCAGTGTCACATGATCCTTCAGAAATCATTCTAATATACTGATTAGCTGCTCAAAGAAACATTTCTGATTATTGTCAATGTTGAAAACAGTGCTGCTTAACATTTTTGTGGAAACCACGATACAGTAATATAATAAAGACACTAATAATGTGTTTAATAATACATATGAACTTATTTTTATTATTATTGTTTTTAATTTACACAAGATTTCCCCAAACTGTGTTTACAACGCCGTCTGGAAGTTCCACAGCTTCTAACATCACTTGATTCCAATCCATTATCAGTTTTTGAGGAAGCTGCCCAACAGTTTGCAGAACACAATATACTGTAAAACAGGAACAGGATTGTTTCTGTTGTTCCAGAGTGAAGATGTTGTTTTAAATGCTGGTTTTAAACATTCTTTTTCTTCCAATTTTTCATGACACCAAAGCAAAGGATTGTCACAGTAAACTTTCAGATTTATACCATGTCGTGCTTTTTTATGAGTGGAAGAGTTTACTTGCAGCGACCAGATTCAGAGCGATACATCATGAGTTTGAGACTGATTTGTGAGTCTTTTTTGAGTTAAGAACTAGCTCGTAAGTACTTCTTGTTCATTACATTTGTTTAAACTCATCTAAGACTTTTGAGTAAGAACCTAAGGGTGCATGCATCTGCCATGGAATAAAAAATAAAAAAGGTAACTGCGACTTTTTCTCTCACATTTCAATGTGAGATAAACACAAACTCAGAATTCAGACTTTATTAATTGCATTAATTTTTATCTCACAAATCTGATTTTTTCTCACAATTGTTATCTTTCGAAGTTGTTTATACCAAATCCACCGGAAAAAAAAGAATGGGCATGCAGGTCTCTAAGGCTGCATTTACACTGGCACAACAAATCTGATATTTTGCTCACATTTGATACAGATCTGAATTTTTTGCACACATGGAATCACAAAAGTCTGCACGAGATCCGATTTTTTCACATCCGATCTGAGCCACTTCCAAATGTTGATTTTAATCGGATACATATATCCGATATCCGGACATCTGACCTAAGTCTAAACACACATATCTGAATCCCCGCGGAACTCCCAATGTGAGGTCGACACATTTGTCAGACGTGCAACTTTATGTAGGCTAGGTAAGAAATTTCGCTAAAGCTACATTATATTTCTTAGCAATGACGTGATAACTTTCACTTGTTCACAAGCTTCACGTGCTCTCTCTCTCTCTCTTGTTAATTCATTCAAATTCATTTAAATAAATATCATCTTGGTGCTACTTTATTTCAGTAAAGAATTCCACCTCTAACGAGCTGTAGATAAAATAGCCTAACAAATGAAAATTACCGTTATTTTCCGTTATTTATCCGTTCAGTCAGATTTTGTGCTGCAAAACATCCATGACAGCTGTTGTCCATGCTGGCAAATAATAATGATGTATTATATAAATAATTTTAATAGCACGGCCATCCAAAACCAGAGGGTCTACCATGTGCATGGTAAAGCGATCATTGACTATCATTTTGGGCGAGAATTATGTAAACACAGATATCAGATACCAGTCATGTCTAAAATTGAATGTAATCAGACGGGTCAAAAAATCAGATATGGTCAAAAGATCGGATCTGTGCATTAAGATTTGCAGTGTAAATGCAGCCTGAGTCATTGTCAGCCAAACAGATGCAAGCAGAACAAAAACTGGCCGAATGCTTGTGTGGAGTGGTTTGTCCCAGAGACGGTGGAGCACAGAAGCAATCATTAGTCTTTCAGCAAGTTTGTAGATGTTACTGACCAGCAAGCCAAACGTCTGTGTCAGCGCTATCTGCCTCTCCCTGTGGACAGAAACTTTGATTGGACAGACTGAACGCACAAGATGGCACTGGAAAAACATGAGTATACCCTCATATTGTAACAGAGAGAATTAGTTCCAGGTTTTATTCAGTGTTGTCTTTATGATTTATCATCCACTGGAATTGGATCTCACATATTCCATATTTGAAAATATTGTTATAGAACTGGAAACCTCAATCCCTGTCATGCGATATGTGTATGAAATATGGCCTCTCATAAACCGGGAGAGAAATGAACCGATCAATCTTATTTATGGGATCTCGTTCCTCAGACAGAGTGACGATAATTCTCTCTGACTGATCAATCCCATAGCTGCAGCACGAGCTGATCTCATGGATTTTCTGGGCTGCGGTAAAAGGGCCCTGTATTTAAGCACGAATCAGTGTTTTAGAGCGAATCATTCAAGTGAATGAATCCCTCCAATGCGCTGACTCATTTTCAGACGTCTCTTGTGAAGCATGCAACTGCTTTCTTGCTTTTAAAGACTTGCTAAAGATTTGAATCTTGTTTGTGAACTTATTTATTCCTCATTCATGAATGAGGATCTGCTGATTGACTGAATGAGAAAGGGCATGTAATTCATTCATTTCATCATGTGAGTTAATCTTGTTCACAAGGTGAGAAAGGAGATGGGAGAATAGTGATTGTATAAAAATTAGGGCTGGGCAAGTTAATGTATTATTATCGTGTTATTAACACCGACAATTATTTGATTGCACATTAACACAGTTTTTATTATTATTATTATTATTATTATTATTATTATTTTGAAAGTCCGTTGCTCACTGGCTCTGAATATACATACAGAAACCATGGGTCACTGGAGAGGTGGGATGTTGATCGGTACTGGTTTGGGATGGGTGTCATCATGCGTCTCAACCAATTGAGCATTTGGGGTGGGCCGAACACCGTGTCTACACCGGACACGAGCGGCGCAACGCAACAACATACTATAGAAACATTATAATCAGTGATGCGGTCTACACTGGATGCGGCGCGACACGACAAATCCCCGACAGTAAACCTCGTTTTATCTATGACGTACTGACAAAAAGTTCAAATGATTTGCAACGGTCTCTTTGTCCCGTCACGCGTCCAGTCATTGTAGACAGACTTTAGCTGTTGCGGTGCGGTACACATTTGTCGTGTCGCGCCGCGCCGCATCCAGTGTAGACAGCATCACTGATTATAATGGGTTCTATAGTATTTTGTCGCGTCGCTCGCGTCCGGTATAGACATGGTGTCAAGACGCACCATCACAAGAATACACGAGTTATATGAAAAGGAGATTTTAATTTGATTACATTAATGTTTAGGTTGTGATTTTCAAGAAATATTTTAACCAAGTGCGCAATACAGTACTTTTGAATTCATTATTGAATTTTGTGCATAATGCGATTAATCACAGAAAAATCATGTGATTAATTGCGATTTTAAAAAATTGATTGTTGCCCAGCACTATGGTTGGGTATCGTTTGAATTTGATCGATTCCGATTCCGATTCTGCTTATCGATTCCGATTCTTATCGATTCCTAGTTTAGATTCCAATAAGATAAAAAATCCAATATAAAAAAAATTAAGTCAAACATTTAGATGTCA
>NW_015646350.1:275802-275934 GCF_001515625.1 Sinocyclocheilus rhinocerous | reverse complement strand
ATCGATTCCGATTCTGCTTATCGATTCCGATTCTTATCGATTCCTAGTTATAAGATAAAAAAGATAAAAAATCCAATATAAAAAAAATTAAGTCAAACATTTAGATGTCAAACATTTATTCTACAAATCATT
>NW_015646350.1:265999-275590 GCF_001515625.1 Sinocyclocheilus rhinocerous | reverse complement strand
GTACAGAAACTGTAATTAAAAGTTTAAAAACACTGCATAGTTTTCTTTTCATAAATAAAATATAGATTAATCAATTAAAGTTATTAAATATATTCAGTCAAGATCAGTGAATGATTTTCTCTTGTTCTTTGATTAATATTAATAACAGGCAACGCGTTTATTAGGCTGCTGTCTCTTTAACACCGAACGCACGCAGATCTAAAAATACTGTACATGTGTGTTTTCTTTCTCATCTGTTTACGTTCACGTAAGACAAAAACGGCTGTGTTTATGATGATATACTAACGTAGTTTTCTGCATATTGGTCGACAAATATGAAAGAAGTCAGTTTTGGCCCGGAACAACCTTTTCTACAGTGGAAATACTTGGAACGGTTCGAGAACGGACACAAACCGGGAACCCGTACCGCGACCTCTGTTCTCTGTGCTCGCGCTTGCGCTTCGTGTGCGCTGCACGCAAACAGGGCGCAAGTTCTTTCCGTTCCTGCACTTAAATCGTTTTTAATCACATTAAAATGCAAACGCAGGAGTCGTTAAGCAGAATCGAAATGCACGCGTCTTATCGAATACCCGGTTCTTGGACATTTGGAACCGGTTCTAAAATGGAACCGGTTTTACGATACCCAACCCTACCTAGCACTAATAAAAATAAATGATAATGAGACAATTAAGAAGACAAAAGGGCTTTACTGGACTGTTTTTGTTGTGTTTTTTTAAAGAATAATTTAATGAATAAAGAATAATTTATTTATTTTTAAAATCATATATGACTCACACATACCACACTGAATAATTTGAGTGACTCACTCATAACACACAAAAAATAATCATTGTCCCCTACTAATCTGCTGATGTAACCTTTGAAAAGAGTAACTGAATGAATCCGTGAACGAATCTGAACAAATTTTCTCAAATAAAGCATGTGAATAATAACTACTTCCCTACTATATAGTAAGTCCTTATTCAGATTGTTAATATGCAATTTTGGACATGACTTTTGTGCCACAGTTGAGTAACAGGACAACAACAATTTACTACCTTGTTGATGAGTGCTTGTGTAAGGGAGGAAACTTTCTAGTGTGTATGTGTAGAGCACCTGTATTCGCACAACCTATCAAACGAAGTATACGTTTAAAAGGCTATGTGTTAGGCTCTGCAATAAGTGTTCACGTTGAAACAGAAGTATACTTGAGGCTTTAGGCCACGTACATACTGTAACGTTTCAGGAATGACAACCACATTTAAATACAGGAGTGAATCCCCTAAATTGCTATGACTGATATCATGGTAACCATAGCAATATTTCGGTGTCTGACTGCAATTTTTGATCAAAGTAATATTACAGCGACCAAAGACTCATTATGTTTGGTGATTTTAACTAAACCATTGTAGACAAAGCCATTGTGTTTTGCTAGTTTAAAAGGCTGCTTCACAGAGAGCGCTCGTGTTGCCATGTCCACTTATTATAAGCAATGATTATTAAGCGGTTTTGGGTTGTTGTTTGGGCTCGACTCATAAAGCGATCCAGTTTATGGAGTTATTAAAGTATGCAGGTGCAGGTCAGGATATTTTGGCTTGTTTCTAAGATAAAGAGTTTGGTTTATTATGGCCTTGTTCTTATTTGTTGTTGTTTTTTTCTGGCAAGATCTGGCAACACTAATGAGTCAAAACAACGTGTTCCTTGTGATTTTTTGCACAGCACATACAGAATACAGTTCTGATACATGTATAAATACGTCATTAATAACTAGTTGTTCAGCTCTGTACACACTACGAAGAATTTCTGTGAAAGCGGTTGTCACTACATGACCTGTAGTTTTCAAGGTTGTAGAATGTGGTTGATTAAGCATGATTAAGCATGAAAAGGTGAACTGAGAGGTTGCATGTTTTTTTTTTTTTTTATCCCAAACCTTAAGTATGAACAATAGTTATAGTGGCATTTGCATTGGCAAACACGGCTAATAACAGCTGCACGCTGCACTGACACGTTATTCTAAGACACAGTCTTAAATAATAATACCATGTTTAATGCAAAGTATATATTTTGTTGTACAAGCCTGCCGTTATAGTGATGTAGTATCAGGCAGACAAATGACATCTATCTCCACTCCTCTTCTCTCAGCTGTATTTCTGTCAGTTTGATAGCTACTCTTTCGGTTAGCCACTTTTCCTCCCTGTCCAGTTTTTCCAGTTTCCGTTTACTCTTTCTCTCTTTCTGTTTCTGACTCACTTTTACTGTTTCCCTCCAGTCTAAACAAACGTGCAAGAAATGTGTATTTCCCCCCTTGTATCCTTTGATACGATCATGCTAGCATTTAATGCAGTCATCATCTGCTAATGGCCTAAATTATTCCAACTCAACATAATTCTTTTCACATCTAACCTCCATCTCAAGTTGATGTCAGCTGCATTTACTTGTGTTGGCCATCATCCTGGGTGTGCAGCAGTGTAAATTACAGCGCCTCATGGCAGACGAAATACACGCCGTATTTCACTATTCATCTATTTTTATTTGTTATGCTAATTGAGCCGTTTAAATGCTTAAGTTACTCCAGCAATGTGTTTCCGCATACCATGGATGATGTTGTTATAGTAAAGCCAATTTTCAAGTTTGCCAACAATCTCTTCTGTATGTGTGTTTTCCAATTCGCCCGGAGATCGAGTCACGATTGCACTAGCGTTTTGGCCTCGTTTTTTGCCGCATATTTATAAATATCCTTGAGAAGATCCAGATGGCCATCAGGGCGGGCTTTGCAAGTTCACCCATTTCATGTTGACAGTACTGTAACAGTTGTGCCGTACCCACTTCCTTTACTCTGTTTAAAGGGTTAGCACACCCCAAAATGAAAATGCTGTCATTAATTACTCACCCTCATGTCGTTCTAAACCCGTAAGACCTCCGTTCATCTTCGGAACACAAATTAAGATATTTTTGATGAATTCTGAGAGCTCTCTGACCCTCCCATAGACAGCAATGTAATTACCACGATCAAGGTCCAGAAACGTAGCAAGGAGATCGGTAAAATAATCCATGTGACATCAGGGATTCAACCATAATTTTACGAAGCTACGAGAATACTTTTTGTAAGCAAAGAAAACAAAAATAATGACTTTATTCAACAATTCATCTCCTCTGCGTACGCTGTTTACATTCAGTGGATATTCTCCAAAATGGCACCAGGGTGACGCGGAGGAGACGAATTGTTGAATAAAGTAGTTATTTTTGTTTTCTTTGCTTACAAAAAGTATTCTCGCAGCTTCATAATATTACGGTTGAACCCCTGATGTCACATGGATTATTTTACCGATCTCCTTGCTACGTTTCTGGACCTTGATCGTGGTAGTACCCTTGCTGTCTATGGGAGGGTCAGAGAGCTCTCAGAATTCATCAAAAATATCTTAATTTGTGTTCCGAAGATGAACGGAGGTCTTACGGGTTTAGAACGACATGAGGGAGAGTAATTAATGACAGAATTTTCATTTTGGGGTGAGCTAACCCTTTAAGTTAACTTCTTGAATATTCCATACAGTGGGCTTAAACAGCTCACCCTTTTACAGCAGATTTAGTTCACAAACAACTGACAGTCATGACCTAAATACGATTTTCATTTATAATAAATCTTAAAATTTGGCATTGGTAACTTTTCGCACCATCAGTCATGCTCAAGCTCCGAGGATCTCCTGTTCTCGGCTCATTTTGAGTAAGATGTGTGAATTCGCTGAATTGTTGAATGACAGAATTTTCATTTTGGGGTGAGCTAACCCTTTAAGTTAACTTCTTGAATATTCAAGCAGGCTGTTATGTTACAGCTGAGTGAATTGAAGTCAGCAGCATAAGCAGGAAAGTCATTTACCTCATGTTGGATTGTGTCCATATACTGCATTATTCTAATGAAGAGGACTTGTGCATCTATTAGTGTGTGTGTGTGTGTTGCATACTGTATATATTGTGGTGTTAAATGAAGTGTAAAAGCTTACTTTAAAGTTGGGTGTGGTTATAGGTTGCACCACACCCAACTGTCTGTCTTTCCTAAGAAACCCTGCACAATCCCCTCAGACAAAAAAAATAAATTTACTGATCTGTTTTAATTATCTGAAGAAAATGTGAGTGCATGGTGCAAAACTCATCAACACAAGGCTGGGGTGTTCTGAGAGATTGATATGATGTTTTTGGTGGCTGATCAGTGGTTGCTAAGGTTTTCAGAGGTGGGATTTTGAACTTAAGGGTGATTACTGTAAATCAGATCACTTAGAAAAGTAATATCACATCTCTCCTCAGTTAGACACGTGATTTGAGGTATCATTCATGTCTGTATCACTGATTTAATGTAACAAATATTTGTTTTCTTCTTGCACCTCCTCTAATAGGCAGTGTGAATTTATGTGTTTTTAATGGGATCACATTTGAAACTGTGTTTGTTTAGGAATGTGACAATGTTTCTGTATGTTTGGGAATGTGACAAACAACATTTAAGACCCAATTGCTGATGTTTGTAATAATTCTTCTTGAGTATAGTTCCTCACAGTGGTGGACGAAGTACACAAATCAATTACTTGAGTAAAAGTGCAGGTGCCCTAATAAAATATTACTCCACTAAAAGTACTCCTTTTCAATTTTACTCAAGTAAAAGTACAAAAGTATTTGGTTTTTATTGCACTTAAGTATCAAATGTAAAAAATTACTTATCAATGAATGTTTATTTTGTAATTTTAACTTATTTTATATTTTATACAATCCTACTGGTCAAAATACTTGAGGGAGGGGGGCTTGTCATACACTAACAAAATATATGAAATATATTAAAAGTATATTTAAATATATTAACATTTAGGTTACTGAAACATCATGTGTGCAAACAAGTAGGAAAAAAACAAAGCAAAACAAAATACCCCAGTATTTAAAAATGAGGAAAAATGTGTGTTGGCAAACAATATGCTGTAAAAACAGACATCACATAGGGAAAAATGTCTGTAATTTTAAGAGGAACACTATGCAAACATACTAGTTTGAAACTCATTTGATACTGCTTCAGCAGGGGAAGATGCATAGGCATTCATTTGAGTTATTTTAATGTTATGTTTCATTTTTACCTAAAAACTACTCCATTGAGAGGGTGATACACACATGTGGAAATGTCAGGATACAATCATTTCATACAGTGGGCTTAAACAGCTCACCCTTTTACAGCAGATTTAGTTCACAAACAACTGACAGTCATGACCTAAATACGATTTTCATTTATAATAAATCTTAAAATTTGGCATTGGTAACTTTTCGCACCATCAGTCATGCTCAAGCTCCGAGGATCTCCTGTTCTCGGCTCATTTTGAGTAAGATGTGTGAATTCGCTGAATTGTTGACTGGAAACTTGCTCTGACCGGATCATGTGAATCAGTGAGTTGTTTACTGGAGACTCGCTCTGACCGGATCATTTGAATCAGTGAATTGTTTACTGGAGACTCGCTCTGACCGGGTCATGTGAATCAGTGAGTTGTTTACTGGAGACTCACTTTGACCGGATCATTTGAATCAGTGAGTTGTTTACTGGAGACTCATTCTGACCGGATCATGTGAATCAGTGGGTTGTTTACTGGAGACTCACTCTGACCGGATCATGTGAATCAGTGAGTTATTTACTGGAGACTCGCTCTGACCGGATCATTTGAATCAGTGAGTTATTTACTGGAAACTTGCTCTGACCGGATCATGTGAATCAGTGAGTTATTTACTGGAGACTCGCTTTGACCGGATCATTTGAATCAGTGAGTTATTTACTGGAAACTTGCTCTGACCGGATCATGTGAATCAGTGAGTTATTTACTATAGACTCGCTCCGACCGGATCATGTGAATCAGTGAGTTATTTACTGGAGACTCGTTCTGACCGGGTCATGTGAATCAGTGAGTTGTTTACTGGAGACTCGCTCTGACCGGATCATGTGAATCAGTGAGTTGTTGACTCAAGAACAGTTGCAATCCGTTCAGTCCAATTTGAGAATGAATTGTTCAGTGTGATTTGCGAACCGATTTAACAGGTACATTGAAAAGGATCAGCTCGTTCATGAATCGGACACCGCTATTTAATCTCAGAGCAGGTGATGATTTCTCCAGTTCAAAATAACGAGGATTTTTTAAGAAATGTAGTGGGGTAGAAAGTACAATATTATGCTTTGAAATGTAGTGAAGTAAAAGTTTATCATAATAAAAATACTAATAAAGTACAGAAATGTACCTAAATACAGTAACAAAGTAAGAATACTTCATTACTGTCCACCACAGGTTACTCATGTCTGATTGTGTTTATTTTTATATCTGCAGTTCCAAAGAACGATCAGCGAGTCGTGGACAAAGCCAAAATGGCAGTGAAAACATCAGGCTTACAGCGCTCCAGTTCGGATACAGGGAAAGATCGTGGTGAGCACCGAAAACCCCCTTCCGGTCTTGTCCGTCCCTCCGCCAGCACGGTTAATTCCTTCGGTTACAAGAAATCCATTCCAACTACCGGCACTGCCACTGTACTAACAAATAGTGGAAGCACCATCTCCGGAGACTCTCCTATTGTGAACAAAACTCCTAAAACCTCTGGTATCCCAGTGAAACCCTCTGCCGGTGGGGTAGGTGGAGGACGAAAGACCAGTCTTGATGTGTCGAACTGTGATCAAAGTTTCATGGCTCAGAACGCACGCAACAACATCCAGTATCGTAGTCTCCCGAGACCTGCTAAGTCCAGCACCTTGAGTCTGACGGGAGGACGGCCGGGCGTTCGTCCCTTCAGCAGCAACATGGAGGCTGGTCTGCAGGGCCTAAAAACAGTCCCCACCCCGTCTAGACTGAAGGAACCAGGCAGTGTGAAGAGCTCCCATCGGGCCAGTACAGGAGGGTGCACTCCAGTCAACCAGACGGACCGTGAGAAGGAGAAGGCCAAAGCCAAGGCAGTGGCGTCTGATTCTGAGTGTGGTGGAGGCGGCCTGCTAAAGAACGGCACATTGACACCAACACAAAGCACGCTGGAGCCTCCTTCCAAACTACTGGGACTTCGGCTGCCATCCAGCGTGGGCAAATATTCAGAGCTGCCCTCTCCCAACTCTCAGAGGTGAGATGAACCTCCTCCACATAGCTGTTTATTAAACCTCACATCTGCTCTGAGTGGCTGTGGTTTTTCACGTTCACACAGTTTTCTTTCAAAAAAAATTAATAAATAACAGAAAAATTACTTGAAATTGACTAGAAATCTTGCAAAATGACACCTTTTCAGTTTCATCTATGCTAAAACATTTATTCACTGTCCTGAAATAAGGTTCTTAACATGGTTTTTAATTTTGGTATGTGTGGATGCATAATGTGCAGATTTTTTAAATTGTGTTTTTGAAATAGTTAACATAAATGGCATAAATAAAAACACTTACACTGACAAGCTACGCAGTATTGCGTTCATAATCAAATGCGACTCATCTGCTGGCGTTTGTCGCGGTTTGGAAAGAAAGGGAGAAAACATGACAGAATAACTCGGCGGGTATCACATTTTGCGTAAAATTAAAAATTGACCAGATACAATACTGATTTTGGCGGAAACTAAATTTAAAAAAAAATGGCGTTTATCGCGTTTTGGAACCAAACTCTTCATATATATATATATATGTATATATATGATACTGAAATAGTACTGACTTGTAATAATAATTTTAATGTTATAATAATTTGAGATCATAATTCTGAATTCTGGACTAATTGATTTTTTATACTGTAACTTAATTTATTTTATATTAATTAATTATTTAAACTGTAAGTATGTTGCTGTGGTAGAGGTGTGCACTCATGTCACGTTTCCATGATAACCATTGATTTAATCAATAGAATGTAACCAGCAAATTATATAACAAGCATATTATTGAAAAATATTGTAGTTTAATGTTGTTGATGTGATAATAGTAGTGATATGTTTAAAGTTCTTAGAAACACTTTTAACACTTTTTAGATGGGAAACTAAAAAAAAATTATAATAATTTTAGCCACTCTTAAACATTAGCAAAATACCTCTTTAATTACAATCAAACGTTGAAAGGTGTACATTTTTTGTACATTAGGAATCAGCCATATGTATTTTTCATTTCTGTTGTGCGAGTTATTTGTGCATCTGGTTTTGAACTCATCTCTGTATCATGGCATTCACAGGCCCTCCAGTGCCAGATCTCTGCCCAAACCTGCTCACCTGGACAAGGTCAACTCCAACAGCCTGGACTTTGGGATAATCAGAGTGGAGGACCAGCTTCCTCCAAAAGTGCCGCCCTTCTCCAAATTACAAGATCTGTCAGGAATTAGCAGCACAAGCTGTCTGACACCCAGTCCGGCTCCCATCCTCAACGTCAACTCCTCTGAGTGTTTCTCCAGCGCCACCGTGGGCCGAGGGGGCAGCACTGGCGGCTCTCCCTCGCTCTACCCCCGCCTCTCTGGGCTGCACCGTAGCATGGAGTCCTTGTCACTACAGATGAGCGTGTCTCCTGCAGGGGGCAGCATGACGGAGCACAGGCCCAGACATGAGGACAGAGGGACGGATGGTGGCTGGTCGACAGGAAGCAGAGCCTCACTCACGCTCACGACAGACAGGTGAGGCCGTCTCTCCAGTCATCACTGCACTTCCTGTCTGTGCTCACCTGATAACATGAGCTATGCTAGTCTACTTCTAAACACACTAAAAATTTGCTTATATACACATTTGAGATTTGAAGGAAGATGGACTGAACATTTTAATGTATCATGTTCTACTCAGTGTTGTAATCAAATTTTTGGTCAAAATCAGATCTCCCCCATCATGCTTGATAATTAACATAATATATTTTTATGTTTTTTTTTATTTTATATTATATTATATTATATTATATTATATTATATCACTTTGTTTTAGAAGGGAAAATAAAAATCTAGGAACTGGAAATTAATTACATTTCCTTATTAAAAGTTAGAAAAATGTCTTGATTTAATTATGATAAAAAGTTTCATAAAAAGTTTTATAATCTGTCCTTTAAAACTAAAATAATTGTAAACATTTTTTATTAAGATTCATCCATATATATTTTTATTTTTGTATTATGTCATATTTATAATAGCATTCATCTTGCTTGTTTATGATTTTTTTGTTGCATGTCTCATATCATATCATATCATATCATAATCATATATCATACCATATCAAATATCATATCAAATATCATATCATATCAAATATCATATCAAATATCATATCATATCATATCATATCATATCATATCATATCATATCATATCATATCATATCATATCATATCATATCATATCATATCATATCATATCATATCATATCATATCATATCATATCATATCATAATATCAAATATCATATCATATCATATCATATCATATCATATCATAATCATATATCATACCATATCAAATATCATATCATATATCATACCATATCAAATATCATATCAAATATCATATCATATCATATCAAATATCATATCATATCATATCATGAACCAAAAATTAGAAACAAACCAAATGATGTCTTTCATGAATTCATCTACATCACAAGAATACAAAAAAAAAAAAAAAAA
>NW_015646350.1:247566-265944 GCF_001515625.1 Sinocyclocheilus rhinocerous | reverse complement strand
AAAAAAAAAAAAAAAAATCTGTAACCGTGGTCATTTCCTGTCTCTGGCCTAAAACAGCAGCCATCCCACATAAATGACCAAAACTAATATATTCTGTGTCATGTTGAAAGCAGCAGCTCATCACTGGGTGTGCCAGTGGAAACATCTAAAAGCAGCTCACTCTTCCTGTTATTCGAGGTTATTTTCACCACAAGGTTCATGCCGCTCTTTGCCACACATGGCCTCTCTGTTTTTATGTGGCTTCCTTTATAAAAACCACCACCAAATTTTGTTAACGGTTGCTTAGTCAGTTTAAAACCGGACAATAGCTCACAGGCTTAATCTTGCTCATTATTTCTGTGCAGGCCACCGCAGAGCTGAAGGCTAATGAGGGTCATGAGCCAGGAAATCTCTCATTTGTTTAATTGACATTGACTTTATTAATGTTTCAATTCAGCAGCTCATCTCCCTCCATCAGAGCTCTGATCTATAGCTCTCTTTATTCGTTTCTTATTGATGAAGACTCTGCTATATCCGTTGCACAGAATTGCATCTGTGTGTCCAGAGGAGTCGTTCTTCACAGTGCTGTTTCTCTGCCTGTAAACCGCTCTCGTTCTTTCAGAGGTCTGTTTACATTCAGATGCTTTCTGCTGTTTCTCTAGCATCATTTATTGTTTCACAGCACTGCAGCATTATGATTGGAGGGGTTAGTCATCATTTAGACGTTGGAAACAGCAGCTGAGCTTCTGTTGAACACAAACGAAGATATTTTGAAGAATGTTGGTAACCAAACAGCAGCCATTGACTTAAATAGTAGGGGGAAAATACTATTGAAGTCAGTGGCAACCACCAACTGTTTGGTTACCAACATTCTTGTCTTGTAGTTGCTAGGTCACTATTAGCAGGTGTTACTCACATCTCTGTAAAGGTCTTGTATGTAATTTTTTGACTGTATTGAAGCATAAAATACCATATGTTTGCAGATATTTCACTTACGTGTTTGTCCAAAAAACAATGCTACAGCCAGTTATTCTGCTTTGAAATGTGTGTTCCGTGTCGGAATGTCTGTTTTTGTTTTGGTCTGTGTGACTCCGCCCACTGCCTGTTTACCCAATAGTATTCCGACACCCCTGGTTGCCAGTTGTTGGAAAACGCAGCGTATTGCAGCCATGGAAACCAGCAAACAAACTGGGTCAGACATGCAGATTCTGCCCGACCTAAAAAGCCTCGGCACCCATCTAAAAAGCTCTATGACCAGAGGCATATTAAAACGGTCTTGTAGTATTATAGTATTAAGGCTTGTCATCTTCCATTGTCATTTGCGCCCATTCCTGTTGCGTGTCCTCAATCTGGCAACCCGCATGAGCGTCGAGTCTGAGGAGGAACAACTCTCTCCAGTGTTTTGAATTTTCAACCGCTAGCTGTCAATATTATAGACTGCACTTTTAAATGTAAATCT
The DNA here is from genome assembly GCF_001515625.1 of Sinocyclocheilus rhinocerous. Lineage (NCBI taxonomy): Eukaryota > Metazoa > Chordata > Actinopteri > Cypriniformes > Cyprinidae > Sinocyclocheilus > Sinocyclocheilus rhinocerous. Next base: position 264,506 of record NW_015646350.1, on the reverse strand, counting down.
ATGCGTTTTTTTCCATCTGTTTTGTTGTCTACCAAGCAAGAGTCATATGTCAGATCACTTATAAAAGTAACAGCACACCTCCACTCAGTGGTTATCAATCAAAGTCATTCTTACCTTACACACTAAAGTTTAATATTTAGCATTAAGGGCTTCTCGATCCTCTTCCAGAGGGCCACATTACAGCACATGCCACATCCACCCAAAAATGGCCTATTATGTTAACACTGTGATTATATCTCTCTGACTGAACTACTAATTGCTCATTTTGCTTTACAAATTACTGTGGTCTATTTGTGGAGTCTGATCTCTTCATTTCCATGCATAAGCATTAGAATAATGCTCTATTTCTCACTTTCTCATTCATTTTTTTTTCTTTCAGCTCACAAAGGGACAGAAATACTCTCCCAAAGAAAGGCTTAAGGTACTTATCATTTAACTTTCATGATGGTGCTCCTCTTGATGGGGCAAATGGTTTGATGTAGTAAATCCATGAAGTAACGTCACACCCTCATGTCCCATCAGCCAGCACATCTCCTCGCAGGCTGAGGAGGACAGTAAAGAGAGACGTCACTCGCACACTATAGTAAGCCTGACTGAGACCAACAGTCCGCCGCAGTTCCCTTCACCCATACTGACAGGAAAAGCACCACTGACGAGCATCAGTAAGTGACTGAACACTTCAGAGGCTTTCTGGAACATTCTTAAGATGGAGAATTTATTGTTAATATCTTGGAGTTTGATCGTTTAAAAAATATATATATATATATATATATATAAAATTTAAAATTATTTTTTATAAAATACTTGTAAATATTTTATAATTAAAAGTGTTTTTAGAAATGTAAAATATACATTTGAGTTGAAAAGAATTGAGAATTTTTTTTATTTAAAACAAAAAATATTTTTTAATAAAATACTTGAAATATTTTTGAAATAAAAATTAAATATATAATTAACATATATTACACAAACACATACACTCATACACAGATAAAGTATTATTATTTTGATCGCTGTAAAAATATGGTTTCTTTAAACATTTCTTGCAGTTATTTACACTCTCTTTGACCAAAAATTATTCTAAAGAATATACAGTATATTTTAAAGACAGCATTGATTAACATTTAGAACATTCAACTATCATAATTGGAAATATATTTCAGAAACAGAATAAATGGCTATTTTTTGTTTCTAACAATAAATTCTGGGGAAAAAAAGTTTTTGTAAAATTGCATTTACATTAATTGATTTTACAGGCAGTATGCAGGGCACCTTTATCTAATGTTACTGTGCTTTATATCATATATAACCTCTGTCTCTCTCTGCTGTCTGTTATGTGCAGTAGCACCCAGCCCCACCTCAGGAACGCCAAGAATGACCAGATCCAACAGCATCCCCACTCACGAGGCCAGTTTTGAGCTGTATCAGGGCTCTCCTCTGGGCAGCACCCTATCGCTCGCCGAGCGACCCAAGAGCATGATCCGATCCGGCTCCTTCAGAGACAGAGAAGCCTGCGATGACGGTGAGACTCTGGGTTCATATGGTACAGTCTACATGAGGCGTACAGATGAAATATCTGGACTGGCAAAGGTTGCAAGAATCCCAAAATGGACAAAATATTACTATCGTCGCCTTTGAATCAAAATGTCTGCAAAAATGACTCTCTAACTATTTTTGTGCTGAAACATAGCTCTGTAAACTAAATGTGACTCAACAAATGGTAAAACACAACGCAGGATATGTACGATAAATAATCTGAATTTGCTGCATCGTAGGATTTAGGTATTTTAATGCTTTTAAACTCACACTTGTGTGTATTTCTCTCTTTTTCCACCTGCAGTTCATGGCTCAGTGCTCTCACTGGCGTCTAATGCCTCCTCCAGCTACTCCTCAGTAAGTATCCCAGCACTTTCCTTCCCTCCAGAGCTTCACACACGTGCCATACGGCGCTAGACTGTCACGAGTGAAACTGCCCGTCTGCTCCTGCTGATTTATTGGAGCCTCACAGCAGGGAGACTAGAAGAAGCGTTCTCTGCTTTCCTTACTGAAAATGGAGCTGTTACTTGAACTGCTGCACATGACTGGGTGCTGATGTGAGCTATAGCCTGGATAAAGAACAGACCTGTTTTTGTACAAAAAAAACAGATTCTCACCGCACAGTATAAACAACGATATTTAAAAATAAAAATGTGTCAAATATGTATTTCATTCACTGATTCACTCATAAGTACATACACAGCTGTTAACCCATATGGCATGTAAATAATGAAACAATTTAGCAATGATTTATTAAAAACACATTTAATGTCATTACTATCTAGGGCTGCAAAATTTATTAAATTAAAATCAAGTCTATTTTAAAATCCAGAACTTACCGAACACCCCAAACAAAAGGTGCGTTAGACTTAAAGCAGCGCTGCGGGTGTATGATATCAAAGCACCCATTAACCGATCGGTCTGCTCAGCGCCGCTTTAAGTCGAACACACCTAATGCCGTCTGCTGGACTAAGCGCTCTCATTCTTGCGTGTACATATAATTTAATTTTCTCCACCTGCAAACTCACAAGAAGCTCATAAAAGGCACTTGCTCCACGTTTGCCCTCTGCTCATTTTGTTTTGGTTAAACAGCGTCGTCAAATCATGTCGCATCTTGTCATTACTTCCTGTTTTTGGTTCGTTTAGAAGTATTTGGTCCGTGTTGCGTTCATATTTGATTCGAACCTTACCAGAGTTCATTTGGAAGCGGACCGAGACCCATCTTTTCAGCGGTCTCGGTCCGCTTGTTTGGTGCGCACCAGGGTTCGGATGGCAGCGTTCACACTTACTCAAACGAACCGCACTAACAGAGCAATCGCACCAGGGTTCGTTTTAATCGAACCAAACATGCCAAGTGTGAACGCACCCTAATATAATTTTTTCACAGATTTTCAAGTCAGCTGAAAGTGGTCTCAATTTAGTTCCTTTAAAAAGAACAAGTGTGAACACACTTATGTTTATTTATTTATTTAGCTTTGACATCAAAGCACTGTGAGTGCTTTAAATCGTTATTATGTTGCCATTCAAAAGCACAGTATTTGTCAAAATAATTTGACCAAATCATGCAGCCCTGTCTTAGATCTTTTTCATTTGTATTTCTGTTTTTCATCACTATGAACTTCCATTTCTTTAGCATCTTACTATCTATCTGTCGTTCTTTTCTTCCGTGCTTCTCTCAGGCGGAGGAGAGAATACAGGGTGAGGTGAGTGTCTCTCTCTCTCTCTGATTTTCCCTCTCTGTCATTCAGGAGTTAATTACAGTCATATTAATAACCTGTTTTTGTCATACATGTTCTCAGAATTTATAACAGCTCAAGTCAGCTAATGTTAGGAGCTGATGAACTAACACATTGATTCAAAGCCTTTAACTGCCATTAGCTGTCCAGAAGGCTGTTATGGGATTCCTCTGCTGTGTTTTTGTCAAGTTAATGTTTCATTCAATCATGACTTAAGGAAACGAGTAGCTAACCACGTGTCACATGTTGTTATTTATAATTTCCTCCATGTTCTGTGTTTTGTAACTATAAAGGCCTATTCACATCAGATGGGATAAAACAAACACCAAATAAAAAAATAGAATAAGAAATAAAATATTATATAATTCAAAATAATTTAGTAATTCAAATATTTGTACTCTTGACGTTGATTTTTTTCAAGGCTTTTTTATGAGAAATACTTTGATATCTAAATGAAGACCAAACATTTTATTCAGCATAAACAATTAAGGAAATTACCTTGCTTCAGAATAAAAAATATCATTTTATTTAATTGGTGAATTAAAATTGTAAATAGCAATAAATTGCCACATTTTTGTCATTTTATATGGAACTTGGCTATCTTTCATTTATATGAATAAAACAGCATCCAAACAATTAAGAAAATTACCTTGATTCAGAATAAAAAATCCGGTTTAAAATTGTAAATAGCTAAGTTTGTCATTTTATATGAAACCTGGATATCTATAATTTATATTAATTAAAAAAAATCTTTAGCATCCAAACAATTAAGAAAATATCTTTAGCATCCAAACAATTAAGAAAATATAAGTATATAATTTTATTGAATTACTCAGTTTAAATTCATTTATAAATAAGTATAAAAAACAGTATCCAAACAATTAAAAAAATAAAATAAAATAATCCTTTCAAATGAAAAAAAAAAAAAGTATCACTGCAGTATGATTTTTTAGACTTGGCACATTGCATTGTCTAGTTTTAGTATATCGTGGTTGTGGTGCTGTTGTTTCATATCCTGGTGGGAATAGGCTTTCGTTGTTTCATGAGTCTGTCTACTTGATCTATGGATGCAAAACGAAGGTGTCTCACCGAGTTACTTCCAAAAATCTCTAAGAGATGTACCTGAAGTTTTGCATTCCAAGCCTGAAGGCTTGAAGTGAGTCTGATTTTACTCATCGTGTGTGTCGTTCTGGTCTGCCGTGCATCATAGTATGTGAACATACTCACCATTTGTTTTTCTGTTGTCTTCAGTTGCATATATAGAGTTTATCAGCCTGTTCCAAATAGAGAAAATATAAACAGACACAGTTGCTATTGGGAGTGTTAAATATCATCTGTCACAGTTTTCCAGCAGCTGCAGTGAGCTTCAGTTCCTGGAGCTTGAACAGTTCAGTCTGACTGTAATACTGTAATTTAGGAGAAACATTTCAGATTTATGTCAAAGTAAATAACGTGATCGTTTAGAGGAATAGTTCACCAAAAATGAAAATTGTCATCATTTACTCCTGCAGACAATCCTGTATGATTTGTTTTCTTCCATGGAACACAAAAGCAGACATTCAGCAGAATGAGTTTTTTTCTGCTCTGTTCTGCTTTAATCATTCAGTGAAATTCAATGGCAAGCTCAAAAATGACAATATAAAAGTAGCCCATATGAACTTTAGAGAGCTTTATTAGAGAACATTTTCAGTCAATTAACGACCGTTTCTCATATAAAGCTATCATATGACTTTAGAGGACTTGAAAAGTAGTGTTACATGGACTATGGAGTGCTTTTATGATATTTTTACTGTGCTGTTTTGTCATTTTTCTGGAGCTCGAAGGTCCTCAGTTGACATTTGCGATCATTGTATGGAAAAGAGCAGCCTAACATGTCCTTCTCTTATTCGCAACAAACAAAGTCAGGTTTGGCACACCATGAGGAAGAGTAATGATGACAGAATTCACATTTCCGGGTGAACTGTTCCTTTAGATTTGATGCAGCTTAATGTCATGAATTCTTTGTTGGTTAATAACTTTGTGCGGTTCTTCACAGCAAATCCGTAAGCTGAGGAGGGAGCTGGAGTCTTCACAGGAGAAGGTGGCCAATCTGACCTCACAGCTGTCTGCTAATGTAAGTGTACACTGTCAAACACATATGACACTTCTATTCTATTTTGTATGTAAACCACTGTTTCAAAGGTTATTCTATTCATGAAAGAGTCCTGAAAAAAAAAAAAGTCAGTTTCCACAAAGACAATTAAGCAGCAAACCTCAACATTGATAATAATCATGATTTCTGAAGGATCATGTGACACTGAAGACTGAAATTCAGCTTTGCATCACATACATTTCAGAATATTTCTATATTTCACAATATCACATTTTTACTTCGATCAAATGAATGCAGCCCTAGTGAGCATAAGAGACTTTCAGAAACATAAAAAAATCGAACACACACCAAACTTTTGAACAGTCGTGTGTATTTTTCTTTAACATTCCAATTATTATTTAATATTATCTTGATTATATCATAGTCACATGTAATGCGAATAAATGGATTTTTTTTTTTTTTCCCAGGCCAACCTGGTGGCAGCGTTTGAGCAGAGTCTGACCCTCATGACCTCTCGACTCCAGAACCTCTCCTTCGGTGCTGAGCAGAAGGTACGATCAAGCGATCCCTAAAACAAGCCAAAACTCCTGTAATCATCTCAGTTCTACCATTTACGGCTTATTGGTAACAGTTACAGCATTAGCATTTCATTTCATGATGGAGTAGGATACTTGATCTGCCAAAGCAATACAGGTTCTCTACCACTGACTTCATGCAAGCACACTAGAGCACCAAAACCAAACCTTTTTGAAGTTGTAAATAACACAAAAGGTCATTGGAGTATGTTTTACAAGAAAATAGTTCCTTCTGTCTTTCTACTTCAAAATTTCTTGTTTAATTTCATGTTACTTGACATTTCTTTGTCATTATTTTTGAAATTTAGTAATTTCTGAGTAAAAATGTTTTTTTTTTTCAGTGTGTTATCATAGTTTAAAAACAGAAATCAAACCATTTTTTGGTATTTCTAATTTCTTTAGATTGGTCCATGTGTATGAAGCATACTACCCAAACCTCATCTGTCCTTTTACCGCCCAAATTTAGATCAATATGTGTAACCTCACAGAGTCACTGAGAGCGAAAGAGCAAATATGGGTCAAATTAGGGCTGAATGGATGTTGGGGGTTGCTGGCTTTTCATTTACTCACAAAAGGGTCACTGCGCTATATGTGCCATACTCCAAATTTTCAACTTCATGATTTGCCTTTGGCTAAATTAACGCAGGAGGGTTTAGAAATGAAACGCTGACTTTCATGCCACATTGCCCTCTGTAAAAGAGGCAGCCGGTCTAGAGGCAGTGACCCGGATTCACTGTTTCATTCCAGTGACTGTGACCCTACAGATTGTTTGAGTGATTCAGAGAAAGCAAATGATGTTGAGGTACCAGTGATGCACAGCTGGAGGAGCTTTTGTAGACGTCCCTGTGGCTTCGCCTGTCGTAAATGCCATTGGTCAAGTGCAGGCAGTAAATCATTGCGCAAAGCAGAAGTGAACCTACATTTGTTTGGAAAACCGTCAGTAGCAGCGCTTTGGGGAATGCTGTTTCAGTGTTTATGCTTTAAATGGATGAGCACAGACTAAACACATCTGGGGTTTTTTGTCTCTATAGGACAGTGAATTACTGGACCTTAGAGAAACAATCGACAACCTTAAGACCAAGAACATGGAGGCGCAGGCCGTCATCCATGTGGCACTCAATAACCCAGATGTGGCCCCCAAAGGTGAAGACCGCAAACATGCACCTCAAATGGAGTTTTAGCTCAATATACGATGAATATTACCAGACAAATGTTCTTTATTCCTTCTTTCAGAGTTGCGAATCAGGAGGCAGAACTCATCCGAGAGCATCTCTAGTCTGAACAGCATTACCAGCCACTCCAGTGTGGGCAGCCTGAAAGACGACGCCAAGAAGAAGAAGAAAAAGAACTGGGTAAGCATAAAAAAGAGCCTAAAATGGAATTATAGTGACTGTTATTATCTGCTAGTGCATAACCATGGTTTTCACCTATTCTTCTTCTCTTGTAAATCTCTATGGTCTATGAGGTAAGTTTATCCTCTCATGTCATCATGTGTTGTTTCTAACCACTCTGCAAATCTCCGTGTCCTCAAGTTTTCATCGGCGCAGCTCCTCTGACAGTCACTGTTGCTTATACTTTCATATGTGTAAAATTTTATGTGTTACAAATGTTAAGGGGTGAATTCACTAAGCAGAGAGCACCGATATATCACCATAATGGCATCAGCCTTTATGTTTCTTTTTCTGTTTGGTCAATCAGTGTTGAGAGCAGTACTTTTATTTTGACAGCATATTCATGCTGTATTCACTGTGTATTGTGTGTGAAATTGCCTTTATTCGGTCTTTATTTGAGAAAATATGACTTACCAGATTACTGAATGCACCGTTGGTTACAGAGTTTGCTTTGTGTGTTTTTTTTTCTTCTTTATGAAATACTATAAGTCTACAGAGGATGCTATAATTTACATTTATAAATTACATTTTACAGATTTATCAAATTAAAATATATTTTAATTATTTCAGATTTTAGTAAATGTTATGTAAAACATATATACATTTCTTTGAAAAAAAAAGTTTTACAATATTTAAATGCAATATCATTACCATATTTAAAATCATATAGGGCTATATCGGCCAACCTACTCTGCAATATATACAAATCGGCCATTCAAAATCCATATTGGTCGACCTTTAGTTAACACATGGTATTTTTAGTGCAAAACCCTTGTTTTTTTCACACCTGTAACCAGCTCCTAAGAACTGATGGGGACCCACAAGATTATGCAAATGTGCCATGACATGAATTGCATTAATTACTTTAGCGCATCAGGCATTTCAACAACTTATAAAGTGGTGTAAGTAACAATCAGTGGGCTCCATTCTTTCTTGGTTAATTCCCTCTAGAATGCTATTTTACTAATACTGCAAAACATGTGGAAACACATGTGTATGTCTCATATGGCTATGACGGAAGAAGAAGAAAACAAACAAGAATGAAGCTGCAGCTGAACACTCACAATAACTCTGGCACGTAGAGACAGATCACTTTGCATGTTGAAATAATCTGTTACAGTTCTTTGGTATTTTACCTGTTTTATTTTTTGTGGTTCAAGGCTGTAAGCTCTTTTATAGGAATGAATGCATCACGTATAACTATCCACACCAACAATCCACCCGAGTGTTTCAAGTGCCCTTGTTAAAAAACATCTGTCCTTTTCTCTTGTGCTGTTCTTTCTGTCCCTTTGTTCTTGAAGTATCTCCATACAAAGTAACTTGTTTTGATAGAAATTAATACTTTTATTCCGCAAAGATGCAATAAATTGATCAAAAGTGACAGTATAGACATGAATAATTTTACAAAAGATTTCCATTTACAATAAATGCTGTTTTTTGAATGTTCTACTTTTAATATTGATAAGAAATGTTTCTTGAGCATCAAATCAGCATATTAAAGTGATTTCTGAAGGATCATGTGACACTGAAGACTGAAGTAATTCAGCTTTGCATCACAGGAATAAATAACATTTGAAAATATATTAAAATAGAGCACAGTTATTTTAAATTGTAATAATATTTCACAATATTACTGTTTTTACTATATTTTTGATCAAATAAGACGTATTTTACATTTGAACTTTAGAACAGTAGTGTAAATTAATAAACTTTAAATGAATAAAAAATCAGAATAAACATTTCTTCTTGTATTTGTGAAGTACTTCAGTGTATTTTAAGTTCTGTCTTTCTCTCGGTTTCTCTGTAGTTACGAAGTTCTTTTGGCAAGGCGTTCAGCATTAAGAAGGGCGCTAAAGATGGCTCTATGTACTCTGATATTGAAGAGATCGCCACTCCAGACTCTTCTGCACCTAACTCACCAAAACTGGGTCATGAAGAGGGAGAGAACCCGCCCACTTCCCTCCCATCCAGCCAATCAGCCACTTCCTCTGTGTGAGTAAAGTTCTCATGCGCCAATCACAATATCAGAAGACGATCAAGCAAAAATGGGCGATTTCACTTTTGAAATGCAGCAGCAATTGGACTATTACACCCTTTAGACTGCTTTAAAGTGTTACCACATTTTAAACAGTGATGACATTGTGTTCTAACAGGATCCATGAAAGTAACGAGGAAAACGAGAGTGATGAGAAGATGGTGTCAGAGCTGCGGTCTGAGCTGTGGGAGAAAGAGATGAAACTGACAGACATCCGGCTAGAAGCGCTGAGCTCAGCACATCAGCTGGAGCAGCTACGAGAAGCCATGAACAACATGCATGTTAGTGTCCCGTTTAGTAACGTTTTGGCATTTTATGACTTTAAATGTAATCAATTTTTCAATTTTTAATAAATTTAATTTAACTTTTGCAGGTTAATATCTTTTCCTCTCAACCTGTTTTTTGTGACCCTGCTGCCGCACTGAGCATTCCTTGTCCAATGCTCTTGATTTAGCTATTTCTATTGTATTGCATCCTTCACATGGGCATTTAATTACATTTTTGACTTTTCAGTGTGATAAATCTCTTTTTTGGCCCATTTTACTTGTAGAAGAAAACCTGCTTAATAATTATAAATCTGAAAATAAGGTGTTTTTCATTTCCAGCCCTTGTTAACAATTATATATCACTTATAAATGGTTGTATACTAAAGAATATCGACTTGCCTAATAATTATGAATCAGAATCAGAATGAGCTTTATTGCCAGGTATGTTTACACATACGAGGAATTTGTTTTAGTGACAGAAGCTCCACAGTGCAACAGAATGACAGTTACAACACAGGACATAGATAATAAAAAGAATAATATACAAATATACAAAATAGACAATGTACAAAATAGCAAAAACACAATATATAATATAGACAATATAGACAATTTTGTATGTAAATGTATTGTTTGTATGGATGTATTGATTTCTGGGCCTGGTGCCTTTCTTCTCTTGTTCTTTCTGAAGACCTGACGCACATCATCTTCACTGATCTGGAGTGCTGGAGGGGGGGAGAGAGGGGTTTGCCAGAGGTGTGAATGGTGTTTTTTCAAACCTGCGTGTCCCCATTCCTGCGAGCATCTTCTTTGGCCTGACGGAGCTGTCTGAGTTTTGCAGTGAACCATGGTTTGTCGTTGTTGTAGGTTAAATGAGTCCTGGTAGGAATGCACATGTCTTCACAGAAACTGATATATGATGTTACAGTCTCTGAAGCCACTGCCACTGATTCTGGATGAGCTCACAAAGACACTCCAATCAGTGAGGTCGAAGCAGGCTTGTAAATCCCGCTCTGCTTCATTAGTCCATCTTTTTACAGTCCTTAATACAGGTTTAGATGATTTCAGTTTCTGACTGTAGGTCGGTATAAGATGAGCCAAACAGTGATCAGAGAGCCCCAAAGCTGCCCGTGGGACAGAGTGATATGCATTCTTTATTGTGGTGTAACAGTGATCCAGTATATTACTGTCTCTGGTGGGACATGTAACATGCTGTCTGTATTTTGGCAGTTCACGGGAAAGATTTGCTTTATTAAAGTCTCAGAGAATGATTAAAACGGAGTCCGGGTTGTTTCTATTATGCACACACACATAATAGAAAATGGACCTTTTTTGCATGTGAAATTTCACAAATGTCACTGCAGTTAATGACTTTGCATGTGAAGCACTGCAAAGAAAACCTTAATTCAAATAAAATCTCTCATTGTAGAGGATGGTGGACAGTCTGAAGGCAGAGAACGATCAGCTGAAAACAGGAAGTGCTCCATCATCCCTTGTCCTCCCTTGCGGCCCACCTTCTACTTCCACCTCCCAGCCGTCTGGTCTGGCCAGCTTCCTGAACTCTAGCCAAACCAAACCACCCATGAGCCTCACCAAGTCCTTCAGCCTCAGCCTCAATGAGTGCTCCAACACTGGTGAGTTCCTTTAGTTGTGTCATCTGATACTGTTGTTTGCTTTAAACTTGAAAGCTTGGTGGCTCCAAGCATTGCATCCCATTACTAATCTAGATATGTCACTGTCTGATGGAGTCAAGTCATTCTTTCTATCTATCTCACAGACGTTGCTCCTATGGAGTTACTGAGTCTGCCATCTCAGAGAGACGAGGCCTTAACGCGTGTGGTGGTCCGTATAGCTGACCAGCAAGTGTCCAGAGAGGTGAACACGTGAAAACAGAATTGAGATAGCTTTAAATACATGAACATTAGATCATATGCACTAAATAAGCAATCTGATGTACAATCAGCAGGTGAGGCAGCAGGATTTCTACATCGGCTCTGTGAGGATTCATGGGAAAACGGAGTGGTCTGTGTTAGACACGGACATCTCCACAGCTTTTGGGGTAAGATCTCATTCTGTGGTGTAAAGATGGCTATAAATGTTTAAATATATGCAAAAACAAGGAAAATCTTAATTTAGTTTGCAAAAAGATGTACGTAATGTAATAATGTAATTATGTTTTACTATGCAAATAACACCATGTCATTGCTGTTGATATTTAATGGCAAACATATTATCAAAAGTCAATTGGTGATTTTCAGTATTTTTTTCCTTTATTTAATTTTTTTATTTTTTTTTATTTTATATTTATTGTAAATAGTTTTAAATATATTTTTTTATTTAATTGCTATTTTTCAATTGATATTTTATTAAAATATATGTGTGGATGTGTGTGTTTTTACTATACAGTATATTAGATAGATGGATAGATAGATAGATAGATAGATATGTAATTTAATGTAATAAATGTAATTTCATGTATTTAATTATAATATTTATTTAATCTAACGTGTTCTTTGTATTCGGACGTCAGAACTACATTTCGCAGGTGGATCCCAGTGCGAGTATGGGACTGTCTGTCGACTCTATCCACAGTTACAGTATTAATCAGAGCAGGAGGGTGCTTGGAGCCGAAGCCCCAGAAAGTTCACCCTGTGACTGTTTAAAAAAGGGTCCTGGACTCGTCACTGTCACCCTTAAAGGTGAAAAACTCACACTTTCAATCTCTCACTCTCTTAAGCAACTTCTCTTACACCTCATTTTATACACCCCGTCCTACACAGGTACAATGTGAGGCTTCAAGCGTCAAGTCGTTGTTGTGTGTTTTGCAGAGATCTAGATCTAGAGATCACAAATGCTAGTATTGTAGTGGAGCGAGATTGTGGACCAATGGGATTTGACTGTGGGCGGAGCTACTCAGTGTTTTGTGACTAAAACAGAAACCAGTTAAGAGGCAAAATGTCTTGTCATTGACACTGTCGACAGTCATGGCTGGTTACTCTATTTTGTCTACTAAATGTGTCTCCTTCCTCTTTTTGAATTGTTCTGGCACTGGCAACTGACCTCTGGTTCACCTGAACTCACTCTCCGTTCCAGGTTTTAAGGAGAAGTGTGTGGACAGTCTGGTGTTTGAGACGATTATCCCCAAGCCCATGATGCAACACTACATAAGCCTGCTTCTGAAGCACCGACGGCTGGTACTGTCGGGCCCCAGCGGCGCGGGAAAGACCTACCTCACCACCCGACTGGCTGAGTACCTGCTGGAGAGGAGCGGCCGTGACCCCGGCCCTGGCCTTATCACCACCTTCAACATGCACCAACAGACCTGCAAGGTGAAGCCTGGAAATAACACTTCCCTAGGAAACACTGACTTGTTTGGTGTGACCAGCAGTTGTAAAGCCACACTTTTTTTCTTCTCTTTCTCAGGACCTCCAGTTGTACCTGTCTAATCTGGCCAATCAGATTGACCGCGATTGTGGTGCTGAGGACATTCCATTGGTCATTATCTTGGATGATATCAGTGACGCGTCTTCCATCACTGACCTGGTCAATAGTGCACTGACCTGCAAATATCACAAATGGTGAGTGAGGAAACTCCTGTGTTAAGGAAACACTATTGTGTTATTGGTGAATCTCTCAAAAATATCACTATCATATTTTAAGGTAAAATAATATGCATATTATTTTGCTGTAGCATAGGGAAAATTAAGCAATTTCACTTTTTACTATTAAGATTATATTATTTTATTTTTTTATGACAATTAAGCACATTTTTGCCCAAGGTCTCTCTACGGTAATGTGAAACAGTACATAATACAAATCATATTTAAATTAAAACCTGCATAAATTGCACAAATGTTAACATAAATTAATAAACACTTAATTAAAATAATGCATCATTATTTCTGCATTACAGTTATGAGAATGTGGTGAAAAATATTCTTAATTTTCATGGAAATAATGTTACATAGCAAAAATTCTTAAAAAATACAAAACATTTCTAATTTTATTTTTGCAAAATATAATTTGAAATATTTATTAAATATAATTTGGGGGAGAAATATGACATGGAAGTGTTCCTGACAGACTTTGTGAAATTCACTCTTTTACAAAAGTTATTCATTGTCAAAATTAAGCTTTCCTTTGAAGTATTTTCTTGGATATTTATTTCAGTCCTTATGTCATTGGAACCACCAATCAGTCTGTTAAGATGCCATCCAATCATGGCCTGCATCTCAGCTTCAGGTAAGTTCCTCATCTCTTTAACACGAATTCATTCCAGTTTGTAGATTGTGGTAAGATAACATCATATCATCCTCATAAAGAAATTTGAAATCCCATGTCAATATTCCAACTGTACTTCATTTGTAATTTTCTGTTTGTCTGAAGAATGGTCACCTTCTCCAACAACGTGGAGCCTGCAAATGGGTTCCTAGTGCGTTACTTGCACAGGAAGTTGATCGAGGCGGAGGATGAAAGCACTGTTCACAGTGCTGAGGTGCTGAGGGTTCTGGACTGGGTGCCTAAACTCTGGTACCATCTCCATACCTTCCTGGAGAAACACAGCACCTCAGACTTCCTCATAGGTACAGCTTTACACATTCTGAATGTCTGTTTCATGCATTGCTCTTCAGGAAAAAAAAAGAAAATAAACATATTTAACCATTTATTTCAGCAAATGAATCTGAACCACGCACTGCCTTTCAAAGGTTATATTTGTATTATGGAGTTCTACGCTTCAGCTTTAGTTTTAGCACCGCTCAGACCAAGTTTCCAAAAAGATCTCAGCGATGGCTCTTGTCTTTGCAGGTCCCTGCTTCTTCCTGTCTTGTCCAGTAACGTTAGCAGAGTTTCGCTCCTGGTTTATTGACCTCTGGAACCAATCCATTATTCCTTATCTTCAGGAGGGAGCTAAGGATGGTGTGAAGGTAAGTTGTTCATAGGCGGCTGACTACTAAATCAGGGGTGTCCAATCCTTCTCCTGGATGACCACCATTCAGTAGAGTTCAGCTCCAACCCTAACTAAGCACTTCAAGCTCTTCAGGATCACTAGAAACTGTAACTGTAGGTGTTTTGGAGCTAAACTATGCAGTAAGATGGCTCTCCTCATAAGTGACCGAATTGAAACACACTTCATAAGGAGCAACTCTCTTAATGGTTACTCTTGTGCACCATACAAATAGTGTAAGAGACTCAACACTCCCAGTTGATTTCAACAGCTGCGAAGCTAACAACTCTATGCTTGTTTATCCATCTCCTGGTTTTCTGTCTGAGGTTTCTCTGTCTTTCTTTACTGTATCCCTGGTGAAAAAATACTGCTTAAGCTAGTTTGCAGGTCATTGCTGGTGTGCTTAGCCTGGTCAGACTCGTGTGGTTTTCTGTTACTACAGGGGTTCTGGGAGACCAGTAAAACATTTCAGGCTGGTTTCAGAGTTTATTCTGCCTTTTAAGGCCAGGACACACCAAGCCGGCCGTCAGCCAACATAGGGCCATCAGAGAGCATTTGACAGGCTAGTTTTTGCGACTGAAGAATGGTCACCTTCTCCAACAACGTGGAGCCTGCAAATGGGTTCCTAGTGCGTTACTTGCACAGGAAGTTGATCGAGGCGGAGGATGAAAGCACTGTTCACAGTGCTGAGGTGCTGAGGGTTCTGGACTGGGTGCCTAAACTCTGGTACCATCTCCATACCTTCCTGGAGAAACACAGCACCTCAGACTTCCTCATAGGTACAGCTTTACACATTCTGAATGTCTGTTTCATGCATTGCTCTTCAGGAAAAAAAAAGAAAATAAACATATTTAACCATTTATTTCAGCAAATGAATCTGAACCACGCACTGCCTTTCAAAGGTTATATTTGTATTATGGAGTTCTACGCTTCAGCTTTAGTTTTAGCACCGCTCAGACCAAGTTTCCAAAAAGATCTCAGCGATGGCTCTTGTCTTTGCAGGTCCCTGCTTCTTCCTGTCTTGTCCAGTAACGTTAGCAGAGTTTCGCTCCTGGTTTATTGATCTCTGGAACCAATCCATTATTCCTTATCTTCAGGAGGGAGCTAAGGATGGTGTGAAGGTAAGTTGTTCATAGGCGGCTGACTACTAAATCAGGGGTGTCCAATCCTTCTCCTGGATGACCACCAGTCAGTAGAGTTCAGCTCCAACCCTAACTAAGCACTTCAAGCTCTTCAGGATCACTAGAAACTGTAACTGTAGGTGTTTTGGAGCTAAACTATGCAGTAAGATGGCTCTCCTCATAAGTGACACTTCATAAGGAGCAACTCTCTTAATGGTTACTCTTGTGCACCATACAAATAGTGCAAGAGACTCAACACTCCCAGTTGATTTCAACAGCTGCGAAGCTAACAACTCTATGCTTGTTTATCCATCTCCATCTTGGTTTTCTGAGGTTTCTCTGTCTTTCTTTACTGTATCCCTGGTGAAAAAATACTGCTTAAGCTAGTTTGCAGGTCATTGCTGGTGTGCTTAGCCTGGTCAGACTCGTGTGGTTTTCTGTTACTACAGGGGTTCTGGGAGACCAGTAAAACATTTCAGGCTGGTTTCAGAGTTTATTCTGCCTTTTAAGGCCAGGACACACCAAGCCGGCCGTCAGCCAACATAGGGCCATCAGAGAGCATTTGACAGGCTAGTTTTTGCGATGTGTTCCACACGTCGGCTCTCGAGGGGCAATTTGCCCGATTCAACATGTTGAATATTTATCTCATATATCCTTGTTTTTTTTTTGTTTTGTTTTTTAAATGACGAATATAGACTATTGATAGCTGCTAAAATAGACATTTAACTCCTCAAAACACACATGCTAGTTTGGTGTCAGCTGTAGTCTGTGCAGTGTGTTGAAGCACAGCTTTTTGGTCCAGACACAGCTGACGCGAAGTGACTTTCGTCGCCACTAGTTCTTGGCTTACCAAGTTGGCTTGGTATGTCCCAGCCTTTACATTTTGGCCAAAAGAAGGCACTCAATAGGTTTTGGAACAGAGTTTATCTGTTACTAAAACAGTTGATTTGGTGAATCATATGACACTTATTGGGCTCTATCTGACACAATGTGGCGTCAGGCGCGACGCAAGTGTTTTTTTGCGAGTTTTAGACTGACGCAGTTATCATTTTCACGTCCTGCGCCACACTGTTTAAATAGTAAATGCATTTGCGCCCATTTGTGCGCTCACGGGCATGCTGGTCTGAAAATTAGGTGTGTTCAGACGCATTATTAGTGTGTTGCTATTTTGAGGCAACTGAAATAGACCGCTCCATTGACCAACTAAAACCTGGTCTAAAGTCAATGGCGCAGTAGTTTTTTT
>NW_015646350.1:232243-247110 GCF_001515625.1 Sinocyclocheilus rhinocerous | reverse complement strand
AAATGAAAGTATTACAATGTAAAAGATTATTATTTTGTAGGCTACATAAATATAAAAATACCTACATGTCATAATGGATAGTCATTGCATGTATCAGAATTAGGCTACCTATTTGCTCACACACGAGCAGATCCGTTTCATCTCTGGAGACGCGTTCTGTCTGCGCTTGCAAATTCTGCCATGTAAATTGCAAATTCTGCCATGTAAATAGCAAATTCGCCATGGTGCGAGCGCAACTGGCTCTTAAAGGGAATGGGAGATGAGACTCTCATTGGTTTATTGCACGTTATGCCCAAAGCACACCCATTACTCATTAAGAGAATAGGGACAACCCTTTTAGACCTTGCGCTGGGTGCGCCGACCGTTTTTCCCGTCGTTAAACTAGCAAAAGTGGATTCGGACACGCCCTAAGTGCACCTGTGCCGTGCGCTTTAGACCTTGCGCTTAGATTGTTAAAATAGGGCCCATTGTGTTTGGTCAAAGTGCAGTGGAGTCTTGGAGCTCAATCTCTGCATTCACATAATTCAGGTCCATGGTCAGAAAGCAGCATGGGAGGATCCAGTGGAGTGGGTGAGGGATACGCTGCCCTGGCCTTCAGCTCAACAGGATCAGGCCAAACTCTTTCACCTCCCTCCGCCAACCACCGGCCCCAACACTGCTCCAACACAGCAGCCCAGTGACGACAGGATCACGTCCAACAAGGACACGTCTCTGCCCACAATGGAGTCCGATCCACTGGTGAGTGTCCAGTACAGCTACACCTGAACCTTTGTGAACATGTCTGCATTTGTTCTGACAAGCTGTCCTTGTTCTGTCCATCATTCAGATGGCAATTCTGTTGAAACTCCAGGAATCTGCCAACTACATCGAATCACCCGAACGGGATATTTCAGGCAACCCCACTTTCTAGGCTGAGCTAAAAGACTCGAGAGCTTCCTAATGGCTAGGGCTGTTACAAAACACTGTTCTGTACAGCTGATTTGCACCTCCTGTCTCCTTCAAAAGGTTTGTGAGAGTCGAGAAGAGGAACCGTCAAGAACATCCATGTCAAGAAGTCTGAAAGAAAAACTAAAGAACTGATCCTGCCAGATCTGAGTGAGAATCTTTTTTGCACTGTTGTCTTAACCAGACCTTCCTTTGCTTATTTAACCTGCAAGTTGCATGGCAATACTTGCAACTGGGGACTGTGAAGATTGGATTATTGTGAATATGAAATGTTCTTGTCTGTCATACTGGGAACAAAATTTGCTCCACATTTGTTCGATATTACTTTTGTTTTGGGTAATATCTGACCATATGGACCAAAAATGTATTTATTCTTGTTTGCAAAAGTACCGACACTCCATCCTCAAGATCAAGTTGCCTGAATCCTGTACACAAAGGTGCGGTTACATTTAGACCAACTCGCATGGATGCAAAACGTAACGTACAAGATGGTGCTTAGAATTCAGCCTTAAATGATGTCCCTCCATATATCATGAAGTCAGTCCCATAGCAATCTGATTATTACTCTATATTACCTCACAGTTTGCATAGTGATGCAGTTTTAAGGTGCAGTATATACCCATAACCAGGTTGCATTCATTCCTATCAAACACACAGACATCGGACAGATGTAGACTAGATCTCTGAGAGGATGCACTTTGATTCTTAGCTTTCAATCAAGAGCACTTACTGGTTGTTCAAGGTTCGTAGGTTGTTCGCTTCAATGGTGAGTTGCAGCAACAAAGCAACCAAAAGTCGTTTGTTTTGAGTTTGAGGCGACATGAGCAATAGATACTGTTGGTGATTGACAAAGTTCAGCTATATGCAAATGTCTACCAATGGGAGAACAGAAAATGAAGCTCATGTGATCTGCCGCCTTATATTGTTGGTCGTTTATTGCCTACAAAACTTTAAGGCGGCACTTGGAGATGCAGCAAAGCTGAGCATGACTGCAGTAGGGCTCATGTGATGCACCGCCTGATACAGTCGGAGGGCGACCTCAGGCGATTTAATCGTTGTCAGTAATAACAGAGGTGCTGTTACCGGTGCACGAGAACAGTATGCAACATCTTACTTTCAGTAACTATCTATGTGCGTCCAGTGCATTTGACCTTATGAAGATAATCAAAGGCTTTGTTCTCACTGATACCCCAAACCCACTTGGCTTTGTGCTGTAGCATTACTGTAGCAACTAATGTAGGCCCTGTTTCCACCTGGTATTAACATGCATTTCAAATGCATCTAATGTGACCTTTTGTGATTGGATTTTGTTGAGTAATTCCCCTTTTATTTTGGGATTCTCAACATCTCTTTTGCAAGAGCGCCAAATGTGGCAAACAAATACCATGGAATGAAGGAACCTATGTTGCGCAGCTTACAAGCGAGCGGGAATGGAAAAAAAAGAAAAAAAAGATAGATGGCAGCTGCAATTTGGATCATAATCTCGTTTATGATGAAATTGCTTAAGTTTTAGCTTCAGTTTGAGTCGCTTGTTTTGTGTGCTTTCTTTCAACATGTCTCAGAACGATCATGTGTTAGTTAAGGGTGGGTGGCGTCTAGGCATCCAGGACAAATGGGAATTTACATTGTAAATGTGATGTGGTCACATGCATTTTTGACTACCTCCATTTGTGGTTTCAGTGATTCGATCACAGTTTTAGACCCTGTTTACACCTGTATTTAGTACCGGACACTTGTGATCGGATCGCCAAAAACACGTTAATACAAGGTGGAAACTTAAATATAAATATACTGGATATTGACTCCACTGCCTGAACAAATGCTTTCAACATGTCTCAGAACGATCATGTGTTAGTTAAGGGTGGGTGGCGTCTAGGCATCCAGGACAAATGGGAATTTACATTGTAAATGTGATGTGGTCACATGCATTTTTGACTACCTCCATTTGTGGTTTCAGTGATTCGATCACAGTTTTAGACCCTGTTTACACCTGTATTTAGTACCGGACACTTGTGATCGGATCGCCAAAAACACATGTTAATACAAGGTGGAAACAGGGCAGTAAATATACTGGATATTGACTCCACTGCCTGAACAAATGAAGCCAATTTGAGCTCCTGCCAAATAAAATGCAGATAGATTGGGTTTGAAAACAGATCAGGATTGTTTGCAGTGTGAACAAAGCCAAAATGGTTTAAACAATTTATGTCTGGAGGAGGTTTAGTCATTTGTGTTTGGCCTTTGTTATGTCTAGAGGTTCAATCACATCAGTGTTCGCTTACAGTTTTACACGCACTTATGTCCTTTGGTGTTTTGTAACAATGTAGCCAGTTTTTGGATTTAACATTGCATTTGTTTTTATTTCTGGTAACTTCAAGTCACAGGACGACCCCATGTCAGGGTCTTTTACAAACTCTCAAATCATTCCAGTAACAACTGTAACACAGAATATCTTGTGATTCAATTCACATTTAAAAAATAACAATGGTGGATTGCAACTCATGAATGCGTTTGCTATTGGCTGATTACAGGTGCTCCAGATCTGTATGTGCATGAAAGCTTCAACTCTGAGGAACATTATAGCTAAAAAAGACGCCAACGGATGTGTTGGCAACCAGTCTACAAGAGCAAAGTGATTTTTTTAACCTAAATTACCAAACTGAAACTGAATTTCTCATGTATATGTACTAACCGGTTAGTACTAGCACTATAGCAATGTCATGAAACTATGCCGTTGTAATCTCAGAATGTAAATTGGATCAAAACTTAAGTTTGCCAACACACCTAGTGCTCTTGATGATGCTTGCCGCCGCTTGTGCTCGTGTTTACGTGTCCTGTTACTGTCAGATGTAGCTCTCCAAATGAATAACCAGATGAGCATTTTTTTAAAGGTCTTTTTTGTACGCGTTTGTTTTTTACTAAAGGATCCAAGGCTGACATTTGTAAATAGATTTACAAAAAAATTGCCAAAAAAAAAAATACAAACAAAAATGGTCTAGGGTAGAATAAACAGAGCAAGGTTAAAATATCACAACTATGAACTGAATGTGTCTGGTTAGATATACATTACAGCGAGGATCGCGGTCATCTCTCAGTTATCGCCTTTCCTGTAGAGGCAAGTTAACTGCCACAAAGTAACTAGATCATGTTGCCTATGTACATGTTTCACTATAAAAGTGTCCTCTGTATTCTCTTCCGGATCGTACAAGGTATTGAATGGCTTTTACGATTGAGTTGGCCATAACAACCCATTAAAAAACAAGTCAAATGAAGTGCTTTAGCGGTGCTTCAGCTCACACAAGTACCTCAAAATCTGTCTTAACAGCTCATCGTATGATCATAAACTTCCCTTAACCGCTTAAGATAGTTTGGGGCTTTGGGGAAGATTCCCCAGTGTTTGTCATGAAAATGTGCCTAATATAAGCCAACTCGTTGGACATTGCAATACCTAAACTATTATGTTTTGCAAGGGATTGTTTGCTGTGGAGGATAAGAATGCGAGCGAACGTGTTATCCTTTTTTTATGCTAGCTTATAAATAACATTGAGATTTGAGCTCGCCGGTAGTCTCGTTTCCAAATGTCCTGGAAATCGAGGCTGCTTTGCCAGCTAGCACAAACTAAAGCCATTGCCCACTGTCTCTCAGATATATTTGCCATCATAGTACAGTGTGCTTTATCATATCTGCTGTCTTGCATATGAACTGATACAGTTTGGACAACCTAAAATGGAGTGTCTAAGTCTTGATTAATTTATTCAGTAATTTTTTACTGTTTTACGACTAACAATGCTGAATGTTCAAGCAGGCACATTAATAATACAAAACCTGTGCTTTATAAACTCATGTTTTCCCACTTGTTTTAGATTAAACGGGTTCAATATTGTTCAGTCAAAACAGATTCATGATTTGTCACTATGCAACGTTGGAATAACATTGTAGAGTTGAGTTGTTAGTACCAATGACAGAAAACTATGGTATATGTAATAAGCTAATGTGCAGGTTTGATGGTGTTTTAATGTTGATGTGTATCACCATTGTTTGTCTGGAAAAACACATTGGACCTACCTGTCCCACTGGGATTTCAAACAAAATCTATGTTTTTCTTTTTGTTCTTCTTCCTCTTTTTTTCCTGCTTTCTCTTTAATAAATCTTTCTATTTTGTATAGAACATTGCAATTGTAAACATTGTAAATAGTAAACTCATCCGCGACCACAATCACAGTAAAATATGAAAAGATCCGGCCCTATGATGAGACACCTTTTGTTATTGTTGGTTTTATTATTATTTTTTGCAAACTGTCTGCTGGAAAGGGGTTATAAAGGCATGTGCTGATCTGAGAGAATTTCTTCCATCAAATATTCACTCACGTTTCCAATAAACTCGTGCCATCCCTACATTGATTTTGTGCTTTTATTTCAGTTTTAAAAAATGTTATTTGGCAATTATTACATGAATGTAATAGAACATGACAGCTGTTTGTATTTTGTATCACTAAATTTCTTAACACAAATATCCCTGTTCTAAAATTACTTTTTACATTTACATTTAGTCATTTAGCAGATGCTTTTATTCAAAGCGACTTACAAATGAGGACAGGGGTAATAATATGTAAGTGATGTGACAAGTCTCAGTTAGCCTAACGCAGTACACGTAGCAAGCATTTTTTTCTATAATAAAAAAACAAACAAACAAGTAGATAGAATAGAAGAAGAATAGAGAACGCTAGTGTTAGAGGGTCTTTAAAAATAAAACCAGTCAAAAGAATAGAAAAAGAACAGAATGCTAGTGTTAGAGGGTCATTTTCATAATAAGAAAACAAGAATAGAGAATGCTAGTGTTAGGGGTGTTTTTTAAAGAAAACCAGTAGTAAGAATAGAAATAGAATAGAGAGTGCAAGTGTTACAGGGTCTTTTTTAAATAAAAATAAAACCAGTCAAAAAAAACAGAATGCTAGTGTGAGAGGTTAGTCTTTTTTAGATTTGTCTCCCTCAAGTGTCTTAATTTTGTACCTGCGGTAAGGACAGCACTTTGTATTTGCAATTTTAGACGAAAGAGGGCGCCGCATTTCAAAAACTAGGATTAAATTCAATAAGGAGTGATTTAAAAAATGAGAAAGGTCAAGTACAATTGTAGTCTGAAATATTTGAACTCTAGTCACGAAATAAGCTACATGATGCTGAGTTAAGCAATAGATACTAAGAGTTTGAGTAATGAGGTGAGACCCGTTTACGGTTATTCCTGAGTTGATAAAAACAGATTTGTCAAGGCTATTTAAAGAAGAGGAGGAGTCCCGTAGTCGGTATAAATTGAACGTCCCAAAAGACTTTCCCATTTCAAAGACCGGCCGTCCTGTAGAGTTTTCCCCAAGCATCATGCCAGCCAAACCAGCACCTATCAAAAAGTCAGCCAAGAAGGCTGCTGAAAAAGAGGAGAAGCCAGCAGAGCCGGCGCCCGTGCCCGAGGCTGCCCCCGCCGAGGCGCCTCCCGCTGAAGCGGCGCCGGTAGAAGCTCCCGCTGAAGCGGCAGCGGCGGAAAGCACTCCCGCTGCGGAGGTACCTGCTCCTGAAGGTTGGCTACTCGACGCATCCAAACGCTGCTCTTTATTATAACAACATCTCATTTAAAAGAACAGTTGGTCGCACTTTGTTGTAAACTGTATTGCTACTCACCTTAACGTTCAAATGAATGATATTGTTCACGGACGCCTAACAGATGAAACATTTTTTTAATGGAAGAAAGCATCAGTTCTGTAGAAGACTCACACACGCCCTCTAATGAACAACATGCGCTACTTCCACTCACTTCACTAGGAATCTGACGACGTTTTTAGCTCAAATTTACCATAGTAATCTGCCAAAACTTCAAAGCTACTACACTCACTGCGGCTAGCAGTGTTATTTTAGTGTGTTATTTACTAATACCGTTTATTGAGATACTATTAAAGTTTTTATTAATATTTAATTAAACAAGGTTTAATAATCGTTTTAATTTTAATATTTTGTGTGTGTGTGTGTGTGTGTAGTGCATCAAAATGACACTTGGAATTTTTTTTTTTTTTTCAGTTAATGGTTATTTTATTTCAGGTAACAATTTTTTTTATGGTTTTAGTTTCAGTTTTACTTAACTATTTAGCTGCTGTAAAATGATAATGAATTTATCAAATGTTATACAATAAATGTTGATTTTTTTTTTTTTTGTCAGGCAGTATTTATTTATTTACTGACAGTGACTAATAGTATATCAAAATAAAAAAGTTGTATTATAGTAGCAAATACTGTATTATCATTTTTGGGAGAGACTGTTACAATGATAAATTTATGTCATTTTGTGCAACTCTTTTATTGATTTAGGAAAACTGAATTTTCTGAACACCCACAAAATGCTAGAATATAACTACTCGTAAAAAGATAACTTAGGTGTTGGCATTACAATAATTAATTTTGCAAAATAGAAACTTAAAATTGCAATGTTCATAAAGGTGCTGTAAAAAGAGAAAATGTCCTCTTGAATCTCTTGAGCTACAGGAAGGCTGAACTGTCACAAATCTAAATCTAATAATTATTATGTACATGCATTAGTGTAGAAGTTTCCCTAATATGCGTCTAACCCCAGAGTTTCCTCAGAAGCAGATGAATTAAATAGAAAGCACTTGATGATCCTTGAGCCTTGTCTTACAGCAGCATTGTAATTTATACCTATCCTCTAACGTGTACCTAACAACTTCTAACATTTACTTAACATGTAACTCTAGCCTCTGCCCCTGCTGCTCAGACCCCAGCGTAGGCTAAAGCTATAAAAATGACTTCCTGTAATAGTACAGAGTACAACAGCATTTTTAAGCATCATCACATTTTTATTGTTACATTAACCCATGTCTCAGAATCAAAACAACTTCCCTCCCCTTCTGCACTTTGTTTGATCTCTTCTATCACTTTAACACTGTACGTTTACATGGACAACAATACTTCGATTTTAATACGATTAAGACAACACTCTGATTAAGAATCTACCATGTAAACAGAGATTTTTGATTACCTTAATCCCGGCTAAAGTCATAATCGAAGAAAAACAGAAATCGAATTAAAGGGGTCCTATTATGCTTTTTCACTTTTTTAATTTTAGTCAGTGTGTAGTGTACGTGTGCCATTAATCGAACTATGTACTATAACATGTAAAACGGGAACATGAAAGGAATATTCTAAAAGCAACTCATGTAAACACCATAATCATAATATTGGCTTATTTAGAATAAGGTAAATAATTAGATTACTGATGTCCATGTAAACGTATGTTCAGATTCCATCAGTTTACAAAGACTGATTCATCCAGCCATCATCTATCACACCAAATGTTACTTCTTCAGTAAACTGGTGGCCTGCTGAGTGCAAAAACCACTGATCACCAACAATGTGTGCTGTCAGCCAATGCAAGAACGGCTGTGGTTGAAGAGTGTGTCTCACTGCATGCTGAAATGAAATGGCATGACTTTTCACCTGACTTTTCATTAGCGTCTTGAGCTGCTGATGTGTTTAGAAACTGATGTGACCACTGCATGAGGGGGAGGTTTTGTTAGGTTAAGGTATATATCTGCAGACGTTTGTGCTGTATAAGAAGGTGCTATTCCTGCAGCTGTTACATGACGCTAAACTACCATTACTAAAAAAAAAAAAGACTGCTTATTCTAAACAGTACTAATCTAGCGATCTCTCCAGAGTGGCACTGCGCTAATGGAAGTCTAATGATTTGCTATCAGGCCCTGCTGAGGAAGCTGCTGCCTCCACTGATGCTTCAGCTGAGGGTAAATCATTTTGGTTTGGTCATGATTTTTAATTATTCCATTTCAGTTTGGATCCAGATGCTTTATAATGTGAGATACACCCTTCAGCAAATGACAATAAATGCTTTGATTGTGTTGTTTTGATTTTATTGACATAGCAGTAAAATCCTTGATGCATGTGAATGAATTGAACTCTGAATCCTAATATTCCTGCATATTTGATCATCAGCTGCACCTGTGGAAGAGCCACCTAAAGCACCAACACCACCTCCTCCAGCAGGTAAACTATTTATCCACCCAATCAGTCAATCAATCCATCCATCCATCCATCCATCAAATCCGTCCATTCACCCACTCACCCATCCATTCATTCAGTCAATCCACCCAACCATTCCTCCATCCACCCAAGCATCCATCCATTCCTCCAACCTATCCAGCCATCCACCCACCCAGTCTATCAACCCAATCATTCAGCCACCCAATCCTGCCATCACCCAACCGGTTATCCACCCAATCTGTTCATCCCCATCCATCTACCCAATCCATCCAGCCATCCACCCAATCCATCCATCCATCCACCCAATCAATCAATCACTCCAAACACCCACCAAATCCACCCAATCTCACCTACCCATCCATCCATTCGCCCAATCAATTCATCCATCCACCCAATCTACCCCACCTATTCATCCATTCTTCTGCCCTATCAATCCATCAACCAACCAATCAATCAACCAACCAACCAATCAATCTATCTATCCATCCACCGAATCTACCCAGTCATCCTTCCATCCATACGTCCATCCATCCATCCATGCTCCCAATCAATCCATCCATCCATCCCCATATAGCCATCTATCCACCCAGTCTACTCACCTACCCATCCATCCATTCGCCCAATCAATCCATCCATGCACTCATCCACCCAATCCATCCATTCTTCTTTTAATAATTGCAGTACTGTAGAAATGCATGTTTATTTTCTGCTGTGAATTCATTGTATATATATATATATATATATATATATATATATATGTCTCTAATTAATGTGCAGTGCCCACAAGTGCCCCTCAGAACCTCAGTGTGGATGATGTCAATGACACCTCAGTCACTCTTAGGTGGAGATCCCCAGAGAATATTGGCTCTGGACTGGATGGATATACCGTGGAATACTGCAAGGAAGGATGTGCGTATATCCTCTCAGTATTGCTGATAAGCTCTTTAGTCTTAGGGATGGTAGTTCAATCATCGTGCCTTCTTCTTGATATTGAAGCATGTTGAACTATCAGATGTCACCAGAAAAGTGGGTTATATGACAGTCTGTTATAGCACCTGTCTTCGAAATGTCACCACAGACTGATTTATAGCCAGCTCCTGTAGGTCTCCCTATTAGGAAGGGATGCTTTCAACCAACTGTCTCCGTATCTGCGCACCCCACATTTAGATTTGTGGATGTATAATGACATCACTGCTAGTGTGTTTGGAAATTCATATTTGATCTTTAACTGGCTAGTTGACGCATAACATCCACAAGTTTTTGTTATCAATATCGAGATTTTAGGTTTCAAATTTTTATGAATGTATAATGTATTATCAAAATAATGTAAAGTATAATTTGTAATCACCTTATTGCCTTTACTAGTTGATTTGATATGTTCATGTGGTGACATTTTTTTTAAAGTGCAATCATAAAATAATGAATGTATTTTGCTAAAACTATTGAAAGTTTTGCTAAAACATTTTGTAGTTGTACATGGAATATAGCATTTTCCAATAATATTTCATGTCAAACTGCAGTTAAATCTACCCTTTATTACCTAGTTATATTAAGGTATAAAGTTTGTTCATATTGTCAAAACTTTATTATTTATTACTATTATTTACATATATGTATATATATAAAACCAATACAAATATATGTGTTTATGTATGTGTAATACATTTTTGAGATATATGTTGTGTACGTGTATATCCATCCTAAATCCCGTTAATAAACATTGATATTATATAAGTAAATATAAATGATAGACATGTATTTTAAAAAAATACACAATTTAAAAAATATATAACAAAAACATATATAAACATACAGATTTGTTGCATATATGTTGTGTTAATTAGCATTTTATTGTTTTCATTTGCATATATAAATAAAGTATATATTGTTGAAATATGGTTGCTACATGTAATACCATATAAAAAATCATGTACATATGTACAAATACAAATCTTACTATGGCGATTTTCTGAACTTATATCTTCATCTACCCAGAGAATGTACATATGTGAAAATTATGTAGCGCCTTGTAGGTAACATATATGGCAAAATCACTCTTGAAATAGGGCAATCATTACACTCTAAAAAATGCTGGGTTGTTCCAACCCAATGTTGGGTCAAATATGGACTAACCCAACTGTTGGGTTAAAAAGTTAATTTAAAAATGTAACCAAAATTTAACCCAACAGTTGGGTTAGTCCATATTTGACCCAACATTGGGTTGAAACAACCCAGCATTTTTTAGAGTGTACATTTTTGTATGGGGCCGGTCAGCCTCTAACCAGTTATACTGTATATACTTATATATAAATATATTTATAATTATGAGTGCACTTTTGTTCTGATCTCTAGGAGGATTTAAAACTCATAGTTTCTCATCATCTGTCCATTTTTACACTATACAGCTTCTGAATGGGTGGTTGCCAATAGTGAGCTCATTACGTCCAGCCGGTTTGTCATCAGCGGCCTGATAGCCGGAGACCTACTTAACATTCGTGTGGTGGCCGTGAATGCCGGAGGCCGCAGCGAGCCCGTCGCCCTGGCTCAGCCCGTCCCTGTCCGGGAGATTGTGGGTGAGTGTCTGTGCACTGTTGGAAGAAGGTTAGAGCTGCATGTGTAGGGGACAGATGAAAGTGACGGGACGTCTCCGCTTACTTCACAGGTTCTGATTACTTCAAACACTGATTACTTCATAGTGTTATACATTTTGAGTGTATTCTCTGAGCCCTGGCTCATGTGGCTTACTGGCCCAGCTCAGATGACAGTATGTGTTTCCCTACAGCGAGGGGAGCAGGTGGAAGTGGACGGCCTACAGCCTGTAGCTACCTCTCCTGCCCTCAATGGGTTCAACAGCTGTGGGTATATAAATCCCATTGGCTTGTGCCGACAAGAGCTTTCATTAGCATTTAAATTACAAACATGAAGACCTAAGGCTGTCAGTGCAAACTGAGCTCAAGGCTAAGAAGCACTGTAAACACATACTGTACGTTATTCTCCTAAACAGAGCGAAGGTACTTATATAAATGTGTATTTTAGAGAATTTCCATCTAGTTAAAGGATTGAATGAACTGCTCTCGTTAAAAGTGTGACTTTGGTGACAGGTGCAGGGTCAAGAAGTGTTTATATTCAGGGCTTGGTTCTTTGCCCTTGCACTTGACCACTTTTATTGGGGGAACTTGATCTTGACTCTTCCTCTTTGCAAGTAAAACAAAGTTATTATTTGATTAGATCAAGACTGAAAATTAGGTTATGCAATATTCTCAAGGGTGATATTAACTGTTATGAACAACATATTTATCTTTATTTTGAGGAGACCTGGTCTAACACCATTAAATCCATATATATATTTATAGTGATCATTGTGTTGTGCACTTATGAGCCACTGTAATACTGGGACCATTTTAACCAGCATCTTTTTCATCTTTTTTTTAATAACCCAAATAAGACCTTGGAATCAACTCATTCTTGTTACGTAATGTTGTATGAGGTCAAACAAGCCTGAAAGAAAAGAGATGTGCTAGCGTGTTGGCTTAGAGAATCAAAGAGTACGAACGGTTCATCCATTTGGGTTTAGCAGGTGAATGTTGTGGTGGATGGCAGCGATTCAAGACATCACACAGGATTACATATGAGGACACTGACTGTAAAAAGGGTTTGAAGACCAAGGTTTAGGTATTTCACACGTACAAGCTCAGGCTTTGGGTTAATTAGTTCAGGTATTGTAAGGTAAGCTGAAGGTGAGATGAATGTGAACCTTCAAAGCCAGCTGTGCGCTCAGAGTCCCATCAAGCAGTGTGTCAGCATGTCAGCAGTTGCACTGGATCAGCAATGCGTGTCGCTCCACAGGTGTCAATTGTTTCTTGTCTTAATTAATGAACTTGTTGCTTTGGAGTCCTGGGAAGTAAGGATTAGAGGTCTGGAGGGCTAGATTTGGGAAGCTGTACCCTGATAGTAGCATGTGCTGTGAGAGGACAGCCAATAGAGATTTACATCAGAGAGGACAACGGCACAGTGCTGGCTGACACATGGTTGTTCAGGGGGAAAGTGAAAAGTTTCATTAACGGACATGCTGGATTTATATGATATTACGCAGTGCCTGAAAATAGGCTTATTGGAAGTTACCTAGCTGGGGACTATTTTCAGGCGCTGCGTAATATCATTGCGCCTGCTGCACCCATGGTACGGCAGCAAAGTTCCTTGATTATTACGCCGGAATGAGAGTATAGTTCCTAGCCATATCGGCCTAGAAAATCGCAACTTTTCATTTTCCGTCGGTCTTAGTACATGATGTAACTACAGAAGAGTCAAGTTTTAAATAGGAAAAATATAGAAACTCTTTGGTCATTTTTGAGCGAGATGCTAATGGTCTAATCAGATTCAATGATCTCTGCTAAGCTACAGCTAAAAGTGCTACTGCCAGACCCGGAGATCGGCTGAATAGATTCGAAAACGGTAAAACTCAACTGTTTAACTCTAGGGGAGTTGCAAAATGAGCCTATTTTCAAAAATAGTGAAGTGTTCCTTTAAGTTTTGCCATTTAATAGTTGAGGAAAAGTGTTTATTATGAAAGTTTGAGTCATTTAACACTCTTCATGCATTTCAAAATAAGACCATTTTAATCTAAATCTAGATGCCCAATTAAATAAACATGCAATATGTGCATCTAAAATTGCTCTTGTGTGTTTTTTTCCCAGATCGGCCCAAGATCCGCCTGCCCCGTGCCCTGAGATCAAGATCCGTCAAGCATGTTGGGGAACAGATCAATCTTGTCATCCCATTTGTTGTAAGTTCAGATTTTTATATGGCAAACAGAGCTGTGCTTCCATTGCAGGCTTTAATATGTTCCATAATTCTCTGTTTGGTAGGGCAAACCAAAACCTGTGATATCATGGACCAAGGATGGCCAGCCTTTGGATACGAAGAAGGTAAACATCCGCAATAGCGACAAGGATAGCATCCTGTTCATCCGCAAGTCTGAGAGAGAAGACTCAGGCAGCTATGAGATGACAGTGAAGGTCGACAGCTTCGTAGACAAGGCTAACCTCATAATTCAGATCGTCGGTGAGACGCACTATGATCTTGAGACCGTTCATTTCAGCGCTCTTCTTGGACCTTGTCTATTTATGTTCCACTTGCATTTTCATTCTTAGCTCATTCCTTGACACCTCTGTTTACTGAGTAGGACCTCACGGTCTAAAATGATCCATACTAAGAAAGCTAAATAATTTTTAATGCTCGGCTGTCTGTGTGTAGATCTGCCTGGTCCTCCTGCCTCTGTCAAGCTAGTGGACTCTTGGGGCTTCAATGCAGCTCTGGAATGGACCGCTCCCAAAGACAACGGCAACACTGAGATCACTGGATACACCATTCAGAAGGCCGACAAGAAAACTGAAGTAAGTGACTTATAATGGGCACATTAATGCAGCCAGTAACACAATAAATATGTGTCAGCACTTCGTCTATCAGTTCCTCTCTCAGAAAATGAACAGTACTTCCCATTTTATCTAAGGAACAGTGTTATTTGGGGGTGAAGAATATTGCATACTGTATATGACACACTGGTAACTAAAATAAAATGAGCATCGCGTTAAATGTAACCTCAGTGCAACTTATAACATCCAAGTGAAAGATATAACACCAAAATGTCAGAAAATAAATAAATAAAATAAGAGAATCACTGAGATGGAAAAAGGATCACCCCCCTCCTAAAAATGACTTGTAAACTCAATCCGGTGTAGCTAATCACCTTCTCAATGGCACACAAAGCCATTTAACTTTCAACTGTGATCAGCTGTGCTCATTTTGATCAACTCAGTAGAACATGAAACTTTTAGCACTTTTAGAGTTTCTTGTTATCAAAAAATAGA
>NW_015646350.1:224153-231444 GCF_001515625.1 Sinocyclocheilus rhinocerous | reverse complement strand
TTCAAATTCAAAATTCAGTAATTTCAATAGGAATCGGTAAATTTAACAGCGTAATATTTAACAGTATCCAACACTGAAAAAAACAAACTGGTGTAGAAACAGTTCTCACTAGTAAATGTCACTATTAATGACAAAGAGCCTGGGAGTGATATTGTGGATATGTTCAATTATAGGCCAAATGTCAAATATACCATTCCTGGCAAAAGTCCTTGAGCATGTGGTTGTTGGCCAACTCCAAACTCATCTTTATATGCATAGCCTACTTAAAACTTTTCAGTCTGGGTTTAGGTCTCGACACAGTACGGAGACTGCTCTAGTTAAGGTCTTGAATGACCCTTGATTCTAGGGCTTGTGGCATTTTGGTTCTGTTAGATCTTAAAGTGGAAGTGAAGCAGTCAGTTAAGTTAACATTATTTAGTAAAGTGATTTCCACTTTGATTAAAAAATATATAACAAACATGATTAATGTAACCATTTTAAAGAATAAAGGATGTTTTGTTATAGCTTTTAGAGCAAGGGCGTCGCCATCTTGCAGTACCACCGCGTGTGACGTCACGGGGTTGGTTCGCTCCGATGGCCAGTGAAGTAATAGAAGCATTTCTTTACATTTTGAACACACGAATGTTATTTTAACACACAAATAATTTGGTTTTCACCATAATTTGGATGAATATTCAACATCAAACTGTCTATATGCTAAGTTTTGATCGTGGTATCCCAAACATTGTTTTCATAATGCCAGGCGCAAGGTGATGTAACCAGACAATGCTTCATCATTCATGTCGCATTTTGGTTCACCAGTTGTATGTATCATATTTTATGTTCACCTGCGAATACAATTAGCTTTCCGTAGTGTTTAACTAATCACCTAACGTTATCTGAACAATCGGACCAGTGCTGCTTCCTCAATAAAGTTTATCATTCTCACGTGTTTTAAGCCTTGTCAGTTTAAATATTAAAGTGTTTAAGCCATTCAAGCGTGAGACAGCACGGAATAGATTTCAGTGCGGTATTTACACGCTGTGATAGACCTTTTCTGAAAGAGATTTAAATGTGGTGCGGTTTCTTCAACCCCTAATACTGCTCGGTCCCATCGCCAAGTGATTTCCACTTTGATTAAAAAATATATAACAAACATGATTAATGTAACCATTTTAAAGAATAAAGGATGTTTTGTTATAGCTTTTATTGCTCTAAAAGCTATAACAAAACAACCTTTTTTCTTTAAAATGGTTACATTAATCATGTTTGTTATATATTTTTTAGAATTAGATAGATCTCAGACTGTGTCTTTGTGTCAGGGTGTCCCTCATGGGTCAGTTTTGGGTCCTGTTTTATTTAGTGTTTATATGTTGCCTCTTGGGCAGATTATTCAGAAGTATGGCCTGGGCTATCATTGTTATGCGGACGACACCCAGATTTATATTAGCACTCAGCCTGATCTCACTTCTTCCTCTTCGACTCTTTCTGCCTGTTTGCTGGAAATCAAGGCATGGATGAACACAACTTTCTTAAGCTAAATTGTTCCAAAACTTAATTTTTATTAATTGTCACTCCATCTAAATGAAGAGTCTTGAGACACTGTATATGGACATATCTATAAGCTTGTATCTGGGTGTACGAGGCATGGGTCAGATGACTTCTTGGTGGGAGATCATCAGGTTGGGAGGGTGTAAAGTGCTGACAGATACAGAGAGAGCGGCATGGTGATATCTCATAACTCTCACTGTCATGATGCGAATCAGGATACTAAACAGCTAGCTTGATGTGAATACAAGATGTACAGAGAACATGAAGTGCAAAAACACTTCATAAAAGCACTTTAGCCAAAACCACAACTGGTTCTTGTTGATATTAAACACTGTAATGAAAATCTGTTTGTTTACGATCTAGTTATTGGATGAAACCCACAGGGAAATATTTTCAATCCTGTTCTTAATCTATTGATAGTCGACATTCTATCATGTCATTCTTTTAAATGCATACAGTAAATCTGCTAAAAGAAAACACTAAGAGTAGTGCTGTTTTTTGGCAGGAGTGGTTCACGGTCCTCGAGCACTTCCACAGGCTGAATGCTACAGTCTCTGACCTTGTCATGGGAAATACATACACCTTCAGAGTTTTTGCAGAAAACAAGGTTGGAAGGAGTGAGACTGCTGCTGTAACAAAAGGTGCTGCTCATATTCAGAAAACAGGTAAGCTCACAACAACTCATTGTTTTAACTCTACAGCACTTCAGACTTCTCCCATTAAGTAAAGTTAACCCATACATAGATTAGCTGTGGTAAAATTACTATTGAATGGCCTTGAGTGCCTTATTGCTGGCAGCAAAAGCAGTACAATTAAATACACCCATATTTATTCACTATCCTAACTGTAAGCTGTTTACGGTTGCCAAATAATGTAGCAAATTGGCACATTAAAATATAATTCAAGCAATGTACATTCACAGTTGTGTACAGTGTAACTATACACATACAACACACTACTGTACATTCAACTGTTTTAGGTCAGTAAGATTTTTTTTAAGGAAAATAAAAGCAGCCTTGGTGAGTATAAGAGACTTCTTTCAAAAACGTAATATCTTACCAACCCCGACTGCAGAATGCACATAAATGCATACATGACTTCACATTCTATATTATTGTGGCAAGTTGTTACATTGCGTGGCAACTGCAAACAGCCTACAAATAAACTAACCGATAATTGATACTAATAAATTATACTAAATGAACTGTTTCTTTAAATCACATGAGGCCATTTTGTTGGCAGCACACACTGACAGCACATACTATGTGTTCTCGCTGTGTGAAGATAAGACTTGGCTCTGCCCTGAGTGCTAATGACAGTTCTCGTTCCTCACATCAGAGGTACAGGGAAGGGGGCCCTCTAGGAGCAGGACTGGTTGTCACCCCTGATTTAAAGGGAAAAAAAGAAGATGATTGATGATCATGCAAACCGTATAACGGCTAAAGAAGGGCAGGGGAACCCTGGCCCTCAAATTCCACTTTCCAGCAGAGTTTAGCTCCAACCCTAATTAATCACACCTGAACCGGCTAATCAAAGGCTGTGTCTAAAATGACCCTCTGTACCCTTATATAAGGCACTTTGCCAACTATACTCTTGTATAGACCACTATTTGAGGGAACTGCCATTTGTAGTGGTGTCCAAAACCACAGTGGACTTTATCGAGTGCACTCATTCAATCCATAATGCACTTTAGGAATAGGTGTATATCCAATGTACACTCAGCGGCTAGCTGCATGCACAGTCAGAATAAATTCCTGCATCT
This sequence comes from Sinocyclocheilus rhinocerous, assembly GCF_001515625.1. Classification (NCBI taxonomy): domain Eukaryota; kingdom Metazoa; phylum Chordata; class Actinopteri; order Cypriniformes; family Cyprinidae; genus Sinocyclocheilus; species Sinocyclocheilus rhinocerous. The sequence goes on along the minus strand of NW_015646350.1, from coordinate 228,152 downwards.
CGCTAGAAATGTAGCATTTCCGGCACATTCAGTGTCTGCTCACTTGTTTTCATTAATTCCTTCAAGTGGACTACATTAAGTGGAAATCATGAATAAGGGTATAGGGCAGGGGTGGCGAACTCCGGTCCTGGAGAGCCGCAGTCCTGCAGGGTTCAGCTCCAACCCTAATTAAAACTCACCTGCCTGTAGCCTTCTAGTAACCCTTCAGACCTTGATTAGCTTGTTCAGGTGTGTTTGATTAGGGTTGAAGCAAAACTCTGCAGGGCTGTGGCTCTCCAGGACTGACGTTCGCCACCCCTGGTATAGGGGGTGATTTTGCATACAACCAAGGTCTTTAGGATCACTAGAAACGTCTAGGCATGTGTGTTGGAGCTAAACTCTGCAGGATGGTTGCACTCCAGGAAAACGATTGGACACCCATGCCTTAAATTCATAGCTGCTACAATTATAAACATTCAGATGGACATCTATTGCTGTTGCATTGCACCCAACGCTATGAAACATGTCCAACTGGGGTATTTACTGGGCTCTATTTAGCCGACTAGGAACCCATCAACTGCTTCTTAAAGCCTGGTGTTTTGCACATCACTAACGTCATGTAACAGCTATGCCCTCTGCACAACTGTCAGTCCCAGCTGAGGTTGTTGTCCCTTGCCCTGTAGGTATTGTCTACAAACCAGCAGAGTACAAGGAGCATGATTTCAGCGAGGCTCCCAAGTTCACAGCGCCTCTCAGTAACAGAGCTGCCACTGTGGGCTACACCACTAAACTACTATGTGCAGTCCGAGGCAGTCCAAAGGTATGGATCATTTTTTTCTGCTGATCTGTTATAGTCCTCCTTGTCCTTCTTCCACATTTGCTATCGTGAAAAATGTACCAACCAGTAGCTACATGGTTGTAGCCAAGAATTAGCTGATGTGTTGCTACAAATATACATATGAAAGATTATCGTTGTAATTCAACAACAGCTGTTAATAATCCAACGATGGTATCAACAAATCCAAACCTCCTTGAGTTCATGCTCAATAAATAGTTTAATTATACCCATTGCTGTAGTCATAAGGCACAAAAAGCCCAGTGCTGCTGGTCGTTCCTGCTGACCACGGATGCCAGCTGGTAGACAGTCATGCGGGGACTGTGTTAGCTTGTCATTCCCAAGGAGGGGGATGGAGAATCAAGTTTCAAGAACAGCTGAGATGCATGCAAAATCTGGGCTGAATGCAAATCCTGATGAGTTCGCCTTCTAGGACACTCCAAAATTCTTGTTCATTAAAGCATGCTGTGATGGGACCCGTTGTCTATTTCATGCTAACAAAGTTCCAGAGATGTTCAGGCTGTCTTGGTCATGTTGGATGCAATTGGAAATGTAAAACCTTCAAAGCCACAATAGAACATAATATGTTTCATAGAAGAATAACTCAATAATGGCTTCCTCAAGAGTAAGGCTACAGTATTCACAACATGCTTCAAGCAATAAAAAAAGTAACAAACAGTTCCAGCTGACAGAGTTTGAGTTGGCAGACAGTCAGGGACTAGTAAATTGTATAAAAGGACTGTGACACTCAAAAGTCCTTGCTCCGGATTGTCATGCTGGGGCACAATTTCCATTAGGCACCAACAGAGTTCCAGGGTGTCCTGAGCTTTTTGGAGGAAGTTGGAAACCTAAAAACTTCACAGAAGTCACAGAAGAACACCTTGATGCACTTCATAGAACGATGCCATAGATTATTTTTCATTCCTTCATTCCATTCCATGTTTGTCCGAGCCAGTTAACACGGTTCTACTTTGGTGCTGCATAATGTACAGTAACTAAACATTGGAGTATGCTGGCTTCTGTACTACACTACAAAACCATTATTGCATCATTACAAGCCATTGTTGGAGTAGCCAGGTAGGGTCCCGCAACGTTTGGGGTAATTTAGCCACCCCCTAGCTCCAATCCTGCTACAAGCATTCCACTAGGATGGTTGAGAACTGTGCAGAGAAACACGGAAATGGTTTGTAATCATACTGTACCAAACCGTGCTCAAGTGAAAATGCAACTGTTCCTCACCTTGCTCTAAACTGTTTGGCCCAGTGGTGCTTCAATGTAATGGCTTCTCAACAGGATATTTATGTAGAGCAAACTTCTGCCTATTAAAAATTATGTTTTCATAAATTAATGGAATGATGCTCGTATTTTTTGTCCAGATTTATGACTTATTTGTGATTGACTTGTTGATATTGCCTATTTGTGAAAGTCCACTACCTGACTGAACAGGAGAGTCCTTAAGGTACACATGATCCTTTTTTGACAATCTAATATCAGCACAGATTAATCAGATGTTCAATTAGCAAGATCCCTGCTACTGTCTGTTATGTGTTGCCATATCTATTACATTTACATTTACATTTAGTCATTTTGCAGACGCTTTTATCCAAAGCGACTTACAATTGGGGAATACATAAAGCGATTCTTCTTAAAGAGGCAAACAGACGCATCATTCCACCAGCCAGGAACGGTGAACGAGAATGTTCTGGAAAGTGATTTTGAGCCTCTCTGGTACCACGAGGCGTCGCTTACTAGCGGATCTCAGACTTCTGGAGGGGATGTAGATTCGTAGTAGTGAGTGGAAGTAGGCGGGTGCTGAGCCTGCGGCTGTTCTATATGAAGCATCAATGTCTTGAACTTGATGCGAGCCGTGAGCCTATTAAATAAAGATTTATTTTTGACATCCATTATGCTCAAAAGCATAGCTAACAGACAGCTTGATGATATTATTTCAGCTTAGCTACTGTAACTTCATTAGGCTTCTTGAGCCTGAATGAGGATTAACTAGCTTTCAACTGATCAAATCAAAGTTTTCACTGGAATTACTCATCTAATCACACATTAGTAAAGTGTTTCTTGAAGGGGAGTATTTTAAGACCTCATCTCCACCTTTCCTAAAAAGCACCTTTGCATTAGCCATTTTGTGCAGCATCTTGATTTCTGAAGTAATTTAGCATCTTGTGGACACCATCTGTGTGTGGAACTGAAGGCATTAGATGAGCATGTTTCTCTTTTCTGGAAAGTTACCCATGGAGCAGTGGGACATCAGTTAGCATCATAAGGTTAAATGCTAACAGAATGTGAAAATGCTTCTGTAAACTTGACCCATGAGGCGCAGTAACATGCTGTTCCAGCTGATGGACCTCGAGTAGGCATAAATTCAGGGACTGAGATGTGTGACATTTTATATAAGAATCATGACACCTGTAAGTATGTGTGAGGGATATAATTAATTGTAATGTGTTAAATGGTTCAGTTGTGAATGACTTGTTGGTGTTTGTTGTGGCCACGTCAGTTGAAATGACATGTATTTTGTTTGCAGCCTACGATCGAGTGGCTGAAGAATCAGATGCTCATAGGAGATGATCCCAAATACAGGCAGATCAACAACCAGGGAGTGTGCTCACTCGAAATCCACAAACCATCCAGCTTTGACGGTGGCGTCTACACTTGCAGGGCCAAGAATGCCCTTGGTGAGGCTACAGTTGCCTGTAAGCTAGAGGTCAAACGTAAGTACAGGATCATTTGCACTTTGCTTGACACGCTAAAGCTACAAGGTGCATTTTCAGCTGATTATAGCGGCATTGATCCTTTAAGGTGTTTATCCAGGAGAGGAATGGAAAGCGAGCATTTTTTTGTGCCGACTATGATTAATTTGAGTTGGTTTTAAGCGTGTCTGTGTGTGTGTGTGTACTGCATGGGTACAGAGATATGTTGATGAACATCTGCTTTTCTCTTTCACCAGAGGTGATCATCTCAGATGAAAAAGAGAGGAAATAAAATAATGTGCACAGGTCAGTAAATAAAAACATTTTCCATTTAAATATATAAAAGCTTAAAATTGTCAAATGTATTGTAAAGTATGTGGACACATTTTCTTATTGAAACATGCATTTGAATGCATCACACATTCCCACCCAAAATAAAAAAAAAAAAAAAAAAATAAAATATATATATATATATATAAT
>NW_015646350.1:222585-223894 GCF_001515625.1 Sinocyclocheilus rhinocerous | reverse complement strand
TATATATATATAAGTATATATTTTTATTGTTTTGTTTTATTTTGTATTATATAAATATACTATTGTTCTCATTTTAATCAGAATCTTATTACTATACTACAATATATAATTCAATAATATATCATTATTATTTAATATTTTTTAAAATAACGCAATGTTATTGCATTGCAATAATTATGGTCACTCTCCAGCTGCAATCAATCAATCGATCAATCAATCAATCAATCAATCAATCAATCAATCAATCAATCAATCAATCAATCAATCAATCAATCCCTTAATGTTCCAAAAATGCAATAGTAAATTTACCTGCCCTCAACTGCAGTGACACTCAGTTGCAAATTCAAATATCTCTGAACGACTGATCCCACAATTCTAGATGTGCATCAAAAGCATGTCTGTTATGTAGTAACTCAGTTTTTAAAAGGTCTGTAAATCCTGTTGAATGCACACTAAGCTTCCAGGAACTCGTATCTAAGAAAGGCATGAGCAGAATCAGGTTTAAATGACAGTAATAGTTTTAAATGTGAGACTCCCTTACATGGAGGAGCCTGCACACTGTGAGAATGTAGCCGCTCCCACTCAAAGAGGCCGGAGTGTCTGTTAGTGGCTGTGTGGGCTAAAAATGAAACTGTGGCCTTGCAGAGAGCAGAGAACAGAAAACAGCACAATACCATGACTTCCGACAGACTCACACTGCATGACAACATCTTAAGTTAACACTCGTTTGGTTTCCCAGCACTGAAAGACTTGTGTTTGTTTAACAAACATGCAACACCTAAAACCTAGGAGCTATAAGAAAATACAGGTTAATTCAATATTTTTAACTTGACAATAATTTTTTAGCCCTCAAAGACCCGCTATAAAAATTTCACAAAATATCCAAAAACTACGAAGTATCAGGTTTTTAATTATTAATTTAATGTGTAAATAACTTACATGCAGTCAGACCTCAAACATGAATTTTGAAGTTGTTAAATGAGGAAGACAGTGGCGAAGTCAAACATGTCAAACCCACATCCTTGTGGTAGTTATGCTTAAAGGAATAGTTCACTCAAAAATGAACATTTGCTGAATATTTATTCACCCTCAGGCCATCCCAGATTTATATGAGTTTGTTTCTTCATCAGAACAGATTCAGAGAAATCTAGCATTGCATCACTTGCTCACTAATGGATCCTCTGCAGTGAATGGGTGCCGTCAGAATGAGAGTCCAAACAGCTGATAAAAACATCACAATAATCCACAAGTAATCCACACCACTCCAGTCCATCAGTTAATGTCTTCTGAAGTGAAAATCTGCATATTT
>NW_015646350.1:220080-222318 GCF_001515625.1 Sinocyclocheilus rhinocerous | reverse complement strand
GTTTTTTTTTCTAGGCTTGATTGTGTTTATGGGGTGCAGTGTAACAGAAAATCTGCAAATTTATAAAAAAAAAAAAAAAAAACATTATTAAGACATTTTATACTTCAAACTGGTTCTGGCTAAATTACAAGTCCATAATCCATAATAATGCTTCCTCCAGTGAAAAAGTCCATCCCCTCAAATTTGTTTAGAACTGTTTTGGACTGTTTTCGCTTGTAAATGGTGCTGATCTGAGCATATTTCTCTCTTAATTCAGACGAGACAGATTTTACTTGCAGAAAGCAATATTATGGATAGAGGACTCGTATTTTAGCTGGAGTTTAAATATGTCTTAATGATTAATTTGTTTGGATTTGTTTTTATCGGCTGTTTGGACTCTCACTCTGACGGCACCCATTCACTGCAAAAGACCCATTGATGAGCAAGTGATGTGATGCTACATTTCTCCAAATCTGTTCTGATGAAGAAACAAACTCATCTTTGCATACATCTTATGCGCGTACTGTACGTCTGCAGATTTTTCTAACCTCATGTACTGTGTATTTTGAGACCTAACGCTCGACACATGCGCACTAGGAAGATTTATCTTTATCCAGTGTCTGCGCTATTTCTCTCCAGAAATTATGAGCAATGAAAATGTCTTTATTTGTTGTCTTTGTTGTTGTTTCATCACTTTTTTGACTTTGAAACAACAGTCAGTTTCGCCACCTTGTGAACAAACTATAAATGGTTAGAAAAATTGGGCTACACACATACAGATTTTCACATACAATCAATCAATCAATCAATTCGGATAGAGGACGCGTATGACAAAAATTCAGTCACAGAATGTCTCCAGTCACATGCACTGTATAAATAACCTAGTGTACACATAAAAATGAAGTATACTTTGAGCTTAATTAGTTTGTCCACAAGGAAACTGACGAGATGGAAAAAAAGCATCAAAGACAACATAAAAAGGCATTTTTATCAATGTTCCCCCTTGGTTAAAATCGGCAAGGTATTGGGGGGGATGAATCATTGTCTGGTGTGTGGAGCGATGATACATTGTCTGGCCATCTGAGATTTCGGTATGGAGATATAGGTTATATCTGCACACGATTTCAGGTATCATTCATGTCCCATGATCAATAGTTATTGTGGCTAATAATTTGATTACTGCTGTACTACTGCTGTAATCTTGAAAATGGGAGAAATAATTGTAAAGATTGATGTAATGATCTCAAATCAGTCTTTGTCCTTTGCAGTTCATCTGTTGAGGAGCAGCAGGACACAATGCTGTAGAATGACAGCGGTGAGAAAAGCTACAATTGACCTGTTTATCCCACAAAGCATCTTCATTTTGGATCATCTAAATAGTGCTTGTGTTCGTTCTGATGCTGAATACTAAGCATGTCTTATCTATTATTAATATCAATATTTGATCAGTGTGTCTCTTTGACCGCCTGTACTGTTTCAGTGTCACACCTATTCAGTGCATGTGGTGTAGTTTAACAGATGTATTCTGGGTAATGGAGTTTCCTGGTATCTTACACACTCTCTTCTCTCCTTCTGTTGTAGATGTTTTCAGTGGTGCAGGAGGATGAGCTGATGTGTGCACAGTAATGAAGGCTCTGACTTGCTTCTGGGATTAATTCTTTCAACAAAATATAAGAAACATTGGATAGTTTCCCGTTTTGATTCAAAGCATCTACACATTAGTGAGAGCGGGGAAAAAAATAGTTTTATATTGTTGCATGTATTTTAAAGTGTCACTGTAGTTCATTCCTGATGAAATCCCTCTTTGTAATTGAGTGTTTCCAATAAAAGAATAAACCCACTATCTTTTTGCAATGATATAGTGTAAATGCTAAAGGATATTGTGCCGTTTTTGATTTTCTCACTGGATATAATGCTGCAGTTAACAAATATCTTATTCTATGTCAAATTTTACTTAAACAGAGGTGTTTTAAACAGGCTGTAATGTGGGGTTTGGGTTTTGTTTTTGTTTCATGTTCATGTCCATGTCTTTTATTTTGTAATTGTTTCCTGATGTTAGTGTCATGCTTCCCTTGCCTCATGTCTCTCTGCCTTGTGTATGTGTCATGTTCTTATTGTTTGTTTTAGTCATGTGTCTTGTTTCCCATTGGTTTGTTCTTGTCATGTGACCCTCTTGTCTGCTATAAGTTGCCCTCATGTTGCCATTGTCTCTCGTCGTGTATTGAAGTTGTAACCCGCTGTCGGTGAGTCTAGTCTGTT
>NW_015646350.1:211175-220030 GCF_001515625.1 Sinocyclocheilus rhinocerous | reverse complement strand
TTTTTGTTCTGTCACTGTCATTCTGTTACACTGCGGAAGCTTCTGTCACGAAAACAAATTCCGATATGTAATGTGGGGTTTGGGTTTTGTTTTTGTTTCATGTCCATGTCTTTTATTGTGTAATTGTTTCCTGATGTTAGTGTCATGCTTCCCTTGCCTCATGTCTCTCTGCCTTGTGTATGTGTCATGTTCTTATTGTTTGTTTTAGTCATGTGTCTTGTTTCCCATTGGTTTGTTCTTGTCATGTGACCCTCTTGTTTCCTATAAGTAGCCATCATGTTGCCATTGTCTGTAATCGTGTATTGAAGTTGTAACCCGCTGTTGGTGAGTCTAGTCTGTTTGTGCCTCGTCAAATCTGTTCATGCCTAGTTAAGTCTGTTCATGCCTCGTCAAGTCAAGTCTGTGTATCTTGTTTGGATTATGTTTGGAGTTTGGATCACCTGTAAATAAAACTGCACTTGGGTTCTCACTACGCTCGCCTTCAGTGGACTGATTCGGTACACAGGCCTGAGGTTTGCACCGTATGCTGTTGTCATTAGCCTGTTTCTGATAAACCAGCAGGATGGTCAAATGAATAGACGAAACAGTGGTATGGACAAGTTTAAATATATAGTATGTGGTCTTATCAGCCCATACAATGGTTCTGAATAGATTTGCGTGCAATCTTTAACTGGTACTCTCAGCAAATATACTACCGATGAAACCAGTTACTAAAAACACTGGTGACGATGCACCATTAATCATAGACTACTAATAGTGTGGTATTCAGCTGTTGATTATATTGTGGTATGTCAGATATGATCTAAACTATTACTCAGTCCCTCAATTAAAACAGTGAAGCATTAGCTCGGATCATATTAAGGTTTAATGCAGAATCAGTATGCCTTTCACTGGAGAGTGCATCAATTTCCCCATGATTTACATCTGTGAAATATTAAATATGACTGTGAAAAATTAAAAGTGAATTTATATTTACAAAAAATATTTGATTAACTTCTATAAAATATGTGAAGTACAGAAGAAGAAAAAAACTTCCCTTTAGCACATTTAACAATTAGAGGTCTTGCAAAGCAGCTTTACAGGGATAAAAAGAACTCTCCAGTTCTGAGTTTAGTCAGAGGATGCAGAGTGATCTAATACCTTTAAGTTGGTTGCCACATGCTCACTCATACAAAAGGTGTAATTTCCATAGTCAGACAGCTACAGCTTGCTTAGTCAGTGATAGACAGAAATCAAAAGGTCCCACATGATGAGCCACACGCTCCATTCACTGGGCCTTCAGTTTGATCTATTCTGGATGCAGATTTGCGGTAATACCAAACTCCACTTAATCTACTAGTCATAATGATTTCAGAAGAGTTCAGAATAAATCAAATATAACATTTTATTTGTCAGGAAAACATACTCGAAACATTTTCATCAAGCCCTGAGGAAGACACACCCCTCAGCAGCAGAACAGAATTGTTCAAAAGTTTTCTCATAATATGAGACCTTTAGAATGATACTAAACATGAAGGGGAAAAACAAAAGATTCACAAGATCAAAAAATATGTTGTAGATATTCTTAGTGAACTTACAGTGAAGCCTGGTGGGAGAAGAGTAAAAAGGGGAGAGGGGGGTCATAAATGAGCAAGGAAAGAAGTTTGGCAAGGTGGTGTCATTTGTTCTTTCTTTTCTCCAGATTAGTGAGTTTTATTGTTTTGTTGCATGGCATCTGTTTTATGAGAGTCCCTGAATTTTGGCTTCATGAGGAGATCAAAGCGGCCTTACACTGAAAACTACTGTTGTTCCCATCAGCCATGGGTTTTCAAATACCACCCTAAATGTGCGTGTTATTCTTGACATCACTTCCTTTCAGTTTTTTGAGAAAATGGTTTGCATTTGTTGCAGCCCCACCTATAGCATGATTGTTAAAGCCTCTGCTCACAGGATGCTGGTTCACCACAAGTCAGATCGGGAGGCTGGTCTCAATGCAGCTTAAAAAGAAAAATGACTTTCCACCTTTAACTGTTTAAAAACTGTTTGATATAACAACTTCAGTCAGGTTTATTTTTGATTTCAAACTGAAGAAACCTGTGATAGATGTGCCCCACATACTGCTTTTTTTATTTGTATTTTTTATGATTAAAGTGCACTGAAGAGAGAGACGAAAAAGACATTTCCTTCTATATGTTGTTGATGCGCACACATTTAATGTTCCTCTGGTTCACACTAAAAGTGACTGTCTCATAATTTCAAAGCTAGAAATGTTTGTTGAGGTATTTCTTGTGTGCTTTTGCTGGAGTGTTGAATGCCTGTCATAATCCAACAGGATTATGGACACAACAAGGTTGGAGGAACAAGGAAGTTCACATAAAACTTTGCACTCATCAACATTTTTTGAAACAATGATTCTTTGAACCACACCCACAAAACTTAAAACAGAAACCAGAACAATAACAGAACTTAAGAATTGGCATGCATGTCTGTAAAAATAAAACATGAAATGTTTTTAAACACACTCATGGATCTACAACACTTTTTGGTTACATAATGTTACATTATGTTGTTACTGTACATAATAATTGACCCTTTGTCTGCCTCTCACACACACAAACACTCAGCGCGTGGATAAGCACGTTTGGTTCACCAAACATCCTTTTATTACTATTGAAAACAACTTTAAAATATCACCAAACCTGTACATTTATTCAGTTTTGTAGGTTAAATGGAAGTAGATATGACATCATGATTTCCTGTCAGGTTTACATTATAAGTGGTTATAACAGGAAGCTTTTCTTACTCACGCAAGATCTTTGTTCGCTGCTGGCTCTGCTTTGACTCCATCTGCAAATGGAAAGGTTTAAAATCTTCCTTTTGACAGGTAGGATGCCATATTTGCTAGATTAATTAATATATTAATATAACAGAAACCAATAAAACTATAACTATCACTATACTGTAATGCCTTTTCACAGTGAGATCTCTGAATCTTTGTGTTAATTTATAGTGGCAGTGAGTGTACAAGTAACATCTCAAGACAGCACTGGTGGTGAGATTTATATTTTTATACTGGTGTCTGGTTTGTATGTGAACTTTTAATGACTATTTTAACTGTTTTATTTTCAAGTTTCAAGTCACTTTTTAACACAATTGTGTATTTAGCCTCTCTAACCTAAGGATTATTCATCCTCTAGAACCTCCCATTCAGATTTCCAAGCCAGAGATAACTCTGAATCCATCTCATGCGGTGCTGTACAGCACGGAGACAGTCACTCTGAACTGTGAGGTCCCTGAGGAACCACCAGGGTTACAATATGACTGGTACAAGGACTCAGCTGATCTTAGTGAACATCAGCTCAGCATCACTGCGAGAGGCAGTGGAAAATATGAATGCAAAGCAAAAAAAGGAGCTTCTGAGTCAGAAAAAAGTACTAGTTATGCTTTAACTCTAAAAGGTAAATGAATATCACAAATATCTATTTACAGTATAACTTTCTCTCTTTACTATATATACCAATCCCAGCACCAATGCCGATTCTGGTATGTAAGTGGGCCGAAAAGTCAACGTACAATTAAGGATAAATATGTAAATAATAATGGATATATATGGATACTACAAGGTTAAAAAATGTGGGGTCAGTAAGATTTTTTTAATGTACAGTAAAATACAGTAAAAACAGTATTGTGAAATATTATTTTCAAATGAGTGTTTTCTACTTTAATATATATGTAAAGCTGAATTTTCAGCAGCATTACTCCAGTCTTCAGTGATCCTTCAGAAATCATTCTGATATGCTGATTTGCTGCTCAATAAATATTTCTTCTTTTTATGGTATTAAATTGTAAATAGTATTAATTTCTTCATAAAATAATAATAAGAATAAAAACCTAACAAAACTTTTGAAAAGTAGTGTACATATTATGTATTATCTATCTGTATTATCTATCTAATCTCATTCACATTACAGTTTAGTCCATTTTCTTCTCTTCCTTTAGAACCGCCTGAACCAGAAATCCGGTCTAATTGGACAGAAGCGTTTCTTGGGGAAAAAGTGTCTTTGCAGTGTGTGATTCAAGGTGTTTCAGAAAACTGGAATTATATGTGGTTCAGTGACTCAAGCAAAATCATCTCCAGTGGTGAAACAAACATAAAAGGAAACACTCTCACACTCTCAGTGAAGTCCAGTCATGACGGGGCCTATATGTGTCAAGCTGAGCTGCAGGGCAGAAAGGTGACGACTGCAAAAAGCAAACCACATTTGTTAACAGTTAAAGGTAAGAATCTGTTATCTGCATTATCAGCATGTCATGGTTAAATCATAATCTGTCACATTGTGAAATACAGCCATTAAAAAAAAGGCCTAATTTCAGAAAACAGTTCATTGAATTTTGCAATGTTTTTTAAATGATTTAAGATTGAGTTTTAGTGCTGTTTATTTCCAGCCTCAGTTTAAAGTCACCATGAAATAAAAAATGACAATTAATTTTTTTTTACACAGTGCTTAAGTATTTATTATAAATGATTTATCCGTGCACATCACAAATTTTTTTATTCATTTGCACTTGTAAAATGTGTCCCCTCCCCCTCTCAACGACATCTCTTCTCTTCATGATGTCAGACTCTGAAAAGGGGTTGGACTATACTGACTGTCCAATGACCAGGTTTTTAGCACCCTTCACCGGTAGTTTGATTGACAGGCGATCTGACCAATCATAATGCTGAAAACACCATTTTGTCCCACAAACAAACCATACAGAAAAGTTAATAGATTAACGTCAGTAGAGTCAAACTTGAAAATGGTGTATGGACATCTTTCTATGGTTGAGACAACATACCTTCTGATGTTCATTCATGTGTATTTCATGCTATAACTAGCAGGAAGTGATCGATTCACATTTGAACCGCTTGGACTGAGGTGCTACAGCGATCTGTCACATTAAAGAGCCACACAATGGCATTTACTGTTTGAATTTCTTTTTTAAAAAATGACAAATTGTCAGTGTCCTCTTTGCTCTGCGATGTATGTTTCACTGCGTGATGATGTGTGGCGTTAGAACGCAGTCGTCTCAGTTCAAGGGCGTGAACCGATCATCTCTTCCTCTTTACCACTTGTTATAGCATGAAATTACATTGTTATTTATCTGTGCAGAATTGCCTCAGCCGAAATTGTCAGTAGAGTCTCAATGGAATATGTTTTACCCAACTGAGAGAGTGACTCTGAAGTGTTCAGTTGATGAAGAGTCAAATGACTGGGGCTATGAATGGTTTAAAAACAGAGGTTTGCTTAAAGAGGATGAGGACATTTCCTTTCCTGGAAACACACTCTCCATCAGCTCAGCAAAAGCAGGTCATTCAGGAAAGTACACATGCAGAGGAAAACATCTGACGAGAACATCGGTGACTACAAGAGAAGCTGAAGCTGTGCAACTTCATATTCAGGGTAAAACTACTTATGATATTATATGATTAATAGATATGAATGAAAAGTGACAGGAACCCAAGAGAGTCCTGTGAAAAAGCTGTAAAAGTAAAAAATCTCAGGAAATGCATGAACATGTTAGCGTTAGGCTCTGTGTTATCTTTCTGACCACATTCAACCTCCATTTTTTTCTCTTCTTTTAGAACCGCCTGAACCACAAATCCGGTCTAATTGGACAGAAGCGTTTCTTGGTGAAAAAGTGTCTTTGCAGTGTGTGATTCAAGGTGTTTCAGAAAACTGGAATTATATGTGGTTCAGTGACTCAAGCAAAATCATCTCCAGTGGTGAAACAAACATAAAAGGAAACACTCTCACACTCTCAGTAAAGTCCAGTCATGACGGGGCCTATATGTGTCAAGCTGAGCTGCAGGGCAGAAAGGTGACGACTGCAAAAAGCACATCACATTTGTTAACAGTCCATGGTAAGAATCTGTTATCTGCTTTATCAGCATGTCATGGTTAAATCATAATCTGTTACATTGTGAAATACAGAAAATTCAGAAAACATTTAATTGAATTTTGCAAGTTAATAAGCTTAATGCTTGTTTAAAATTTCATGCACATCACTATTTTTTTTTAATTATTTGCACTTGTAATCATTAATCAAAAACTTTAACCTCCCCTCCCCCTCTCAACGACATCTCTTCACTTCATGATGTCAGACTCTGAAAATGGGTTGGACTATACTGACTGTCCAAAATGTTAATGATAGGCATGCTAATGAGTAACTAGTTAATAGTGAGAATTGGTCCCTATCCTAAAGTGTTAATTAAATTGCATAAAGTATAATACAGTCAAAAAATGTCTAGTTATTACATTGTTATTTATCTGTGCAGAATTGCCTCAGCCGAAATTGTCAGTAGAGTCTCAATGGAATATGTTTTACCCAACTGAGAGAGTGACTCTGAAGTGTTCAGTTGATGAAGAGTCAAATGACTGGGGCTATGAATGGTTTAAAAACAGAGGTTTGCTTAAAGAGGATGAGGACATTTCCTTTCCTGGAAACACACTCTCCATCAGCTCAGCAAAAGCAGGTCATTCAGGAAAGTACACCTGCAGAGGAAAACATCTGACGAGAACATCGGTGACTACAAGAGAAGCTGAAGCTGTGCAACTTCATATTCAGAGTAAAACTACTTATGATATTCTATGATTAATAGATATGAATGAAAAGTGACAGGAACCCAAGAGAGTCCTGTGAAAAAGCTGTAAAAGTAAAAAATCTCCGGAAATGCATGAACATGTTAGCGTTAGGCTCTGTGTTTTCTTTCTGACCACATTCAACCTCCATTTTCTTCTCTTCTTTTAGAACCGCCTGAACCAGAAATCCGGTCTAATTGGACAGAAGCGTTTCTTGGTGAAAAAGTGTCTTTGCAGTGTGTGATTCAAGGTGTTTCAGAAAACTGGAATTATATGTGGTTCAGTGACTCAAGCAAAATCGTCTCCAGTGGTGAAACAAACATAAAAGGAAACACTCTCACACTCTCAGTAGAGTCCAGTCATGACGGGGCCTATATGTGTCAAGCTGAGCTGCAGGGCAGAAAGGTGACGACTGCAAAAAGCACATCACATTTGTTAACAGTCCATGGTAAGAATCTGTTATCTGCTTTATCAGCATGTCATGGTTAAATCATAATCTGTTACATTGTGAAATACAGAAAATTCAGAAAACATTTAATTGAAATTTGCAAGTTAATAGGCGTAATGCTTGTTTAAAATTTCATGCACATCACTATTTTTTTTAAATCATTTGCACTTGTAATCATTAATCAAAAACTTTAACCTCCCCTCCCCCTCTCAATGACATCTCTTCACTTCATGATGTCAGACTCTGAAAAGGGGTTGGACTATACTGACTGTCCAATGACCAGGCTTTTAGCACCCTTCACCGGGAGTTTGATTGACAGGCGATCTGACCAATCATAATGCTGAAAACACCATTTTGTCTTACAAACAAACTAGACAGAAAATTTAATAGATTAATGTCAGTAGGGTCAAACTTGAAAATGGTGTATTGACGTCTGTCCATGGTTGAGACAACATACCTTCTGATGTTCATTCATGTGTATTTCATGCTATAACTAGCAGGAAGTGATCGATTTACATTTGAACCGCTTGAACTGAGGCACTACAGCGATCTATCACATTAAAGAGCTACAAAATGACATTTACTGTTTGAATTTCTTTAGAAAAATGATACATTTTGAAAGCTGACACTTTGTTTCACACCAAAAGTAACCTGCTCTGTCTTTTTTGACAGTGCATTGTCATTGTCCTCTTTGCTCTGCAATGTATTTTTGATGTGTGGCGTGAGAACGCAGTCATCTCAGTTCAAGGGTGTGAACCGATCATCTCTTCCTCTTTACCACTAGTTATAGCATGAAATAAACATGAATGAACATTAGAGTTATGTTGTCTCAGCCGCTGAAAAATGTCAATACACCATATTCCACTGACATTAATCTAATTCTCCAGTTTGGGTTGTTTGTCAGACAAAATGGCGGATTTGGCCAAAGTCCCTTTAAGGCAAGTCATTTCACTCGGTGGCCATCTTTGAGACGCCTCTCGGGCATGCAAGTGCAGCTCCTATTTCTTTGAAATGGGAAACATCAAATTCTCTTAAGATTAAATTTCATATTTGAAACCATCAATGAAATCTGACAACAACCGTCTCATAAATGTTGTTTCTTATGCTCCAATAGTGTTAAAAAAGCATATTTTTCAGGCTAGACCAGCCAGTGCGCATGCGCAGTCCTAAGCGCACGTCTATGAACGCTGACTGTTTCTAAAGCAACCAGGACTTCTAACGGCAGCT
This sequence comes from Sinocyclocheilus rhinocerous, assembly GCF_001515625.1. NCBI lineage: Eukaryota > Metazoa > Chordata > Actinopteri > Cypriniformes > Cyprinidae > Sinocyclocheilus > Sinocyclocheilus rhinocerous. Next base: position 211,753 of record NW_015646350.1, on the reverse strand, counting down.
GCAGTAATGCGATGACTTTACCGATTAGCGATTGGCTCTTTTACTCAGAAGGAGGGGCTTCGTTCGATAGAGCGGCCATATTGAGTGTTGTATTTTTCCCCATTCAAAACTATATGAGTGACACGTATTGTGTATTCTATAGTCTTTGATTCGGCATTATGATTAGTCAGATCGTCTGTCAATCAAACTCCTGGCAAAGGGTGAAATCCCTCCCTACATTCCAGAAGCCGTTTCACTCGGATATATGTCACAATAGGGAAGAAAAGACTATCTCAACTTCCATTTAATGCCGACTTTAAGCAAATGTTTCTTGGTGTTTCCATTGAAATCATACATAAAAATTGCAGTCACACTTTATTTTAATGTCCAATTCTCGCTGTTAACAAACCATTAACTACGACTTTTGCCTGAATAAACTCCTAACTTGCTGCTTATTAATAGTTAGAAAGGTAGTTAAAGGGTTAGCTCACCCAAAAATGAAAATTAGCCTACAAATTACTCACCCTCAAGTCATCCTAGGTGTATATGACTTTCTTCTTTCAGACGAATCCAGTCGGAGTTATATAAAAAATTGTCTT
>NW_015646350.1:195727-210134 GCF_001515625.1 Sinocyclocheilus rhinocerous | reverse complement strand
ATGCAGAATATTTGCTTTATAAGTACTAATAAACAGCCAATATGTTATTAATATGCATGCTAATAAGTAACTAGTTAATAGTGAGAATTGGTCCCTATAATAAAGTGTTACCTAAATTCTTTAAATTATATTTATTTAAAAGACTTTAAATTACTTTTATAAAGGTTATTTATAAATTCTAAAGACAATTGTACATGTTTAGAACAATTATAAAGGCATAATACAATATAATACACTCAAAAAATATTGAGTTATTACATTGTTCTTTATCTGTGCAGAACTGCCTGAGCCGAAATTGTCAATAGAGTCTCAATGGAATATGTTTTACCCAACTGAGAGAGTGACTCTGAAGTGTTCAGTTGATGAAGAGTCAAATGATTGGGGCCATGAATGGTTTAAAAACAGAGGTTTGCTTAAAGAGGATGAGGACATTTCCTTTCCTGGAAACACACTCTCCATCAGCTCAGCAAAAGCGGGTCATTCAGGAGAGTACACCTGCAGAGGAAAACATCTGATGAGAACATCGGTGACTACAAGAGAAACTGAAGCTGTGCAACTTCGTATTAAAGGCAAGGAAAACTGCTTTTGAAAACATGATATTCTATGATTGATACATAGGAAAGAAATTATGAGAGGCACCTTAAAGTTCAGTTTAATGAAGAAGTTGTTTATAGTTTATAATGTGTTTTCATTTGCAATGTCCTGTACCAGTGTACAGTGGTTCATTTCAGCATTTGCAGTTCCCTTTCAGTCAGTCACATTCGACGTTACGTCAGAACGACTGATAAATTGGGATCTCGCTCGAGAGCCCAATCACCTTTGAGTGTAACAAAACAAGCCACTAAATATTGGCGTGAGAGCTTTGCATCGTGCACCCCGCCCCGCACAGTGGGTATATAAGGAAGAGCGTGTGCAATAGCACATTCAATTTTCGCTTCAGAGCCGAGCCTTTCTGCTTGGGAATCACAGAAGAGTGTTTACAGACAGCTTTCTGTGTTGGTGTTACGGCGCATCAGCGGAGGTTTGCCGGTCCATTGCTGCTCCATTTTCTTCCGAGTTTGGACAGTGTGCTGCAGTTTTCTTAATCTGTGGTCGTGCTGCAACCTCCCCTGTGCGCTTCAGCACTTATATTTCTAAAAGAGCATTTCTAAAAGAGCTCCACGGATGACGCAGCATCTTTTTAAAGATGGCTTTCCACCCGTGTGTTTCTGGATGCGGTCGTTTTCTGGTTCTATCTGATGGTCACGATCGCTGCATCATGTGCCTGGTCTTAAAGCACACTGAGGCAGTGTTCGTGGATGACTCATGTTCCCGTTGCGGGGACATGACCATTGCAGTGTTGCGGTCGAGACTCCTCTACATAAAATGTGGGGGAGTCCCCCTTGCTATGCCCTGTTCTAGTTCCTCCACCTCAAAGCGGAGGAGAACTTATTCGTTGTGTGGTCAGGGTAGCCTGAGCATTACAGTGGGGACTTCCCCGCCGAGCACGTCTCCGTGGGCCCCTTGCTTCTCCAGCACATCGCAACCCGTGGAGTTCTGTGATGAGCCTACTGGTCCTAGGGGACCTAGCGTCTCATTCGGGGCTCCAGCGGAGGACAGGATGTCGATCACTGCATAGGGGGATGAGCTAGGTTCTGGGGAGGAAGACCCAGCTGCATTGCCCCTCTTGGGGAAAGTAGCGTTGCCTGAGTCAGACCCAGAGCTGACTGCTATGCTTTCCCGGGCTGCCGAGAGTATCGGGTTGTAATGGAAGCCCCCTCCATCGCCTGAATGATCCAGGCTGGATGATTGGTTCCTGGGGGTGCCTCAATCCGATCCTTGGCGCGCACCCCGTGTCCCATTCTTCCCAGAGGTGCATGAAGAGGTTACTAGATCTTGGAGGGTACCTTTTTCTGCCCGAAACAGAGCTAGTGCCTCTTTCATCCTCACTACCCTCGATGGCGGGGTGGCTAAGTGGTATGTGGAGATCCCCCCAGTTGAGCGCACTGTTGCACTGCAGCTCTGCCCACAAAGCGCTGTTGCCTGGCGGGGTAATCCACGCCTCCCGTCCAGGGCCTGTAAGTTCTCATCCGCACTAACTGCACCCCATTGCCCTCCTGCAGGTCTACGAGGCCAAGGCATTGAAGCAGCTGCACGAGGGTAGTTCGGACCCAGGCGTTATGCAGGAGCTGCGTACGGTGATGGACCTTGCCCTACGGGCAATGAAAGTCACTGCACGGTCCCTGGGTCAGACGATGTCCACCTTGGTGGTCCAGGAACGCCACATTTGGCTTAACCTGGCGGATATGAGGGAGTCCAACAAATATAGATTCCTCGACTCCCCATTCTCCCAGGTTGGCCTGTTCTGTGACGCGGTGGAGAACTTTGCCCAGCAGTTCTCCCCGGCACAGAAGCAGAAAGAGGCTATTAAGCACATCCTGCCCCGGCAGCCCACTGCTGTTTTCACCACACCGCCGGCCGCAGCCCCTACGCCTGCTCATCGACGAGGGCGCCCCCTGCTGCCTCTACTTCCGCTCCAGCTTGGCCTCAGCAGCAGCCTTTCCTGGCGGCAGGAAAGCAGCGGAGCCCATCTCTGCCCCTGCCAGACCCGTAATGCCTAGTTCACACAACAGGATTTTAAGCCCGATTTAGCAAGTTAGCAAGCTCGTCGACAGGTCGGGCTGTGATCAGGGGAAAATTAGCGCTCGGCAATCTTTATGTGTGAACTACCATTCAACTTCTCGCGTGTGTTTTCATGACAAAACATGGTTTTGGGACAGGATAGAGTCATTGGGTGACAGAGCTGTTGTCAACTCGTGTAGTGTGTGACCCCCTGTTATGGATCATTTACGTAGTGTCGCATTGTGTGAACACCACAATGACTTCAAGACAGACAGCAAGTCAGGTAGTCTGAACAGCATAGCGATCTTCCGACGTTTTAAGTCGTGTAGTGTGAACAAGGCTTAAAGCGTCTGAACAAGCGGCGCTCCTGAGACGGGGGACCCGGAGACTCTGGATTGTGCTCTTTAGGAGATGGTGACTGCACCACTCCTTCCCCCGGAGGAGGGCCGGGTGGAAAATACTTGGTTCCATTTTTGTCCATTTTTGCTCCCCAGCCAGTGGTACACAAGCTTTCAATAAAAGAACGGTTTCCTTTATCTCCGGGTCCCAAGAGGCAGAGGTTGGCAGTGTACGACGCGTTGCCTCGACACTCTCATCCCCCTCCCCCTTCACCAGTGGGCAGCAGGGTGCAGCTCGAGGACGCTTTTCCTTCTCAAGTGCCCTCTGCCCAACCATGAAGCCAGGTAAGTGTTGCACCACATGCTCAGACCCCACTCCGCTGCGATGCTATGCCTTCCGGGTTGGGTCCCTATGCTCCACCTCGCTGCCTCACTGCAGGTACATCTGTGGTTCCTCTGGTCCCACTTACACAGTTTCTGGGGGCCTGGCCAGCACTCCCCAGGCCGTCTCGCTGGCTCACGAGGACCATCAGACTAGGCAATGCGATTCAATTCGCCCCGCGTCCCCTCCAAGTTCAGGGGCATTCAGTTCACCTCTGTGCTGGACAAAGATGCTAGCGAAGGACACAATAGAGCCGGTCCCTCCAGCCGATATGAAGTCAGGGTTTTACAGCCCGTACTTAATCATACCCAAGAAAGGCGGTGGGTTACGACCAATCCTGGACCTGCACGTCCTGAATCGGGCCCTTCACAAGCTCCCGTTCAGGATGTTAACGCAGAAATGCATTTTCCAATGCATTCGTCCTCACGATTGGTTTGCAGTGATCGACCTGAAGGATGCATACTTTCATGTCTCAATTCTCCCTCAGCACAGGCCGTTTCTCCGCTTTGCGTTCGAGGGACAGGCATATCAGTACAAGTTCCTCCCCTTCGGGCTGTCCCTGTCGCCTCGTGTCTTCAGGAAAGTTGTGGAGGCAGCCCTTGTTCCTCTAAGGGAAAGAGGCGTTCACATTCTCAACTACGTTGACGACTGGCTCATATTGGCTCAGTCACGAGGGCAGTTGTGTGAACACAGGGACATGGTACTCAGTCACCTCAGCCATCTGGGGCTTCGGGTCAACTGGGAAAAGAGCAAACTCTCCACTGTGCAGAGGATCTCATTTCTCGGTATGGAGTTGGATTCGGTCAACCTAAAAGCATGTCTCTCAGCCGAGCATGCCCAGTCGATGTTAAACTGCCTGGATTCATTCAAAGGCAGGAAGACGGTCCCACTGAAACAGTTTCAGAGGCTCCTGGGGCACCCGCCGCTCGGTTTGCTTCATACGAGACCACTCCAGCGTTGGCTTCACAACTGAGTCCCAAGATGGGCATGGCAACGCGGCTCGCACAGGGTCTCACTCAGCCCGTCTTGCCACCAAACCTTCAGCCTTTGGTCGGACCTTGCTTTTCTACGGACAGGAGTTCCCCTAGTACAAGTGTCCAGGCATGTTGTTGTCTCAACAGATGCCTCTGCCACAGGTTGGGGTGCCATGTGCAACAGGCATGCAGCATCGGGGTCCTGGACAGGACCTCGACTGCAGTGGCACATCAATTGCCTCGAGTTGCTAACAGTATGGCTTCAAATTGCTGCTACATGACAAGCATGTATTGGTCCATACGGACAACACTGTGACTATTGCCTACCTCAACCATCGAGGAGGTCTACGCTCCCGTCGCATGTCGCAACTTGCCCGCCATCTCCTCCTTTGGAGTCAGAAGCATCTGAGGTCACTTTGTGCTGTTCACATCCCAGGCGAGCTCAATCGCGCAGCCGACGAGCACTCACGACAGCCCGCACTTCCAGGGGAATGGCGACTCCACCCCGAGACAGTCCAGCTGATTTGGAGATGCATCAGGGACGCACAGGTAGACGTGTTCTCCAAGTCTGGCCATACTGGCCCAACCGGACCTGGTTTCCAGAACTGATGCTCCTCGTGACAGCCCCTCCTTGGCGAATTCCTCTGAGGAGGGATCTCCTTTCTCAGAGAGGGGGCACCCGCGCCCAGACCTCTGGAATCTCCACGTATGGTCGCTGGACGGGATGTGGAGGTTCTAGGTGATCTATCTCCAGCAGTGGTAAACACTATCACTTCAGCGAGAGTGCCGTCTACGGCCTTGAAAGAGAAGCCCTTTGAGTCTCTGCAGTCAGTGGAGCTTAAGTTCCTGCCTCTGAAGACAGTGCACTGGCTTCTGTTAAGAGGGATATTGGAGGCAATAGTCTTGGCCTACCAGGCCCAACGTCTGCCATGCCCCCTGGGGGTGAGTCCCTCAATAGCAGACATCTGTAGAGCTGTGGGCTGGGCGACACCTAACATGTTTGCAAGATTTTATAATCTCCGTGTAGAACCTGTGTCCTCTCGTGTACTCGCCGCAGATGGCCGGTAAACACCGGGACCTGCTCAGTGTCTATCACGCTTGCTGTGCCATTCCCCTCTACGGACCGGATATGTGCTTAATTACTTCACAGGCAAGTTCCCCTCATGTGAACCCTGTTTGGAGTTCCTCCAGCACCCTCGGTGGTCAGGTGTGGCGGAGCGCCGGACGACAAGTCCAGCACTCATGTGTTTGCCCAAGGTTAGCCCCTGTGCTGGGCTAGGTGCCCATGTGTTGTGATTCCCCCTAGAGGTGATCCCACATGTGTATTCTTCCATGATACGGCTATCCTTGTGGTAAGCCTGTGTCTTTCGCTGGCAGAGTTGCTCTGCCGTCTCTGCTCGGTATTGACCTCACCCAAATAGGCTGAGTTTATGGCAGGGACTTTCCATATGTAGCACTGACTTGTTGGCCCGTCCATATGTGTAATCTCCACATAATACCTCCTAAGTGCAGGATGTGGCTTCCGTAGCATTCCCTTACTCAGGTACGCTTTCCCAGTGTTATCCAATATCCCACTGTAAGGAACAGCAGTGTCGGTCCCCTCTGCCTAAGCCCTGTCCTGTCTTCCGTCCCAGCCAGTGTGGGAGGATTTGCCGGCTTACGCAGGGCACTGGAGAGGGGGCAGCAATGGTGGCGTTGGTTTCGTCAGTCGTTCTGACGTAACGTCGAACGTGACTTACTGAAAGGGAACGTACGTAACCCTCGTTCCCTGAAGAAGGGAACGGAGACGTTATGTCCCGTCGCCACAATTGCTGTACCACCACTGAATGGCTGGGGCACACCGTCTCGGCTCCTCAGCGAAAATCTGAATGTGTGATTGCACGCGCTCTTCCATATATACCCGCTGTGTGGGGTGGGGTGCACGATGCAAAGCTTGCACGCCAACATTTATTGATTTGTTTTGTTACACTCGAAGGTGATTGGGCTCTCAAGCGAGATCCCAATTAGTCAGTCGTTCTGACCTAACGTCTCCGTTCCCTCCTTCAGGGAACGAGGGTTACATACGTAACCGAGACATTTCCTGCCTACTCTTGACAACAGCTTTCAGAGGGCAGACACTATTACCAGCAACCAAATAGCATTTCAATGGAAAACATTTTTTTACCCAAGTGGAAAAAAAAGAGAGTGAAAAGTGCTATTGATGGATAGTCAAATAAATGGGACTATGAATGGTTTCAAAACAATCTCAGCTTCCCAAGGATGAGGGCATTTCCTTTCTTGGAAATCCTCTCAACAAAAGCGAGTCATTCAGGACAGTATACATGCAGAGTAAAACATCTGAATGAAAATCTGAAAGAAATTAACAAGAGTTCAGATAGTCACAGCCCAGGTGTCTTGGAGAGGTCAATGAAGATATCGTTTTGTGCTTTCCATACACTCAAAAGATTATTTCAGCCTATTTTGAAGATTTATGTATTTTAATAAAATGTTCATACATTTGCATTATAGAGTTTTAACATAAACTAACAAACTTAATGTGATGTATATTTGTTAGTCGCACATAAATTAAATAAGAAATGAGATTTATGAAATAATACTAATACATCAAAAGTGTTTTAAATACAGAATAACCAGGTTTATATATTTATCATCAATGAATCCAATTTATTACATGTAAACCATTCAACAAAGCATATATATTTTAAATAATGAATCATGCTAGTTCCAAAGCTAACCATATTTAACCATGCTTATACTATTTTCTTTTTCAAAACTAACATATTTATGCCATTTTTAAAGAATTTTAAGAAATACATCTTGAAAATATAATTATGTAAAAAAAAATCAAATAGATGCAAATAGTTAATGAACTATGTCATGATTTATGTTCTTGAGTGTGGACTGGTTTAGTTTCTTTACTGTTGCACTGACGTTTGTATAATAGAGTGGAAAGTGTCAGTGTGTTTGTATAATAGAGTGGAAAGTGTCAGTGTGTAGTGGAAAGTGTCAGCTTTCTGGTTATGTTGAAAAGGATTGTCATTGGGCAACTCAGTTCATTTAGCGGCAGATTACCTTGAACAACAAGCACCTGCAAATCATGACAGTTTTTGTTTGAAGGTGGTCCATTGTTTCTAATTTTACCTCTCTTGCTCCTAGGCATCACACCAAAACCAACCATTACAAAACATGAATGGTTTGAGTTGTTCTACACTGAAGAGAAAGTCCAGCTTGATTGTAACATGCCAGGAATAGGTTGGGAATACCACTGGCATAAAGACTCAAATCCTCTGATCACAAATCCAACTCACACTATTGACGCAGTATCTCTGACTGACAGTGGTAACTATCACTGCAAAGCACAGAGAGGAGACTTCTCAGTGGACAGTGAGACTTTACAAGTGCGAGTTCAAGGTGAGTTAGACTCTTGTGTCCATATAAACTACCTCTGCGACCATTTCATTTATAGGATATAACCATGGCAGTGCACTCAGTGAGTTTAAAATGATAACTTGACATGTTTAAGGGACAGTTCACCCAAAATAACATGACAGTTCTTTCATCATTTCACACTCATGTCATGTTGTTTCCGACATGTATGACTTTCCTCTTCTGTGGAACACAAAAGATATTTTGATATTAATTAAAAATGCACTCATTATTGTCCATACTAAAGTCATTGGGGTCTAATGTTGTTTTGAACCCCATTGACTTTCAGAATGTCTTTATTAAAGGTAGGGTAGGCGACAGGTGATTTCGGAAGGCTAGCAATAACAAGCTAGCTCTGAAAGCATAAGATCCCACCCTGCCTGCAAATCACTCTCCAAAGCCACGCCTCCTCCATAACGCATGAACGCTCACAGAAAAAGCTTTTTCCCCCTAATTATGACTTTTAAATTTGAATATAACTAGAATATTGTTAATAATATTTAAGAATACAATTTAGTTTTTCAGCCATTTTGACAGCCTTAATTTTTGCTTTTTAAGAGGAAATAATTGAAGGCCAAACATTTGGATAACAATTTAAAACTATGTCAGTGGGCAGTATATTATTTGTCAATACCGGCTTTCTGCTTTGATTGATAGTGTTTTCATCTTTTCATCAAAGATGATCATTTTCATCTTTGTCAATGAACAAAGTAAACAAATGGTCGATTGATATTTATATGTTTTATGCGGGCCAGCTCCAGGCATGGGCAGGGGTGGGCTGAGCCCACCCAAATGTCTGTCTTGCCCACCCAATCAAAACTATAGGTAAAGATTGCGTTAATCCTTTTATGCAGTGATTAAAAGCAATCTGAAGCGGACTGTATTTTGAGATGTTTAAGAGCCCCAACAATCATAATATAACATTAGAAATGGCATAATTTTTCTTTTATTAGCTGAAAGCAAAGGCGTGCTATATTCACGCGGAGGCTTCAGTCTGTTGCGGAAAAGCAGAGGCTGACAACGAGCAAAAATGGGCAGAAATATTTGCGCGCTATCAGTGTGTACGGGAGTTTAATACATATCTACATGAATATGTGCCTTAGGCCACTGAAATTACCTGAGCAGTTGAATTATTTTTCTAGAAAACCTCGCTCATTCAATAACGTGCATTTACTGCATGGACGGGTCAAGAAGTATAAGCGTTTCAAAATGCATGTATACAGTTCAGTTGAAAGCTTACCCATTTTGAATGTGACGACAATAGCATTTTTCTGTTTTGCATTTTCATCATATTAGGAATACAAATAAAATTGAATGGTGCATATTTTAAAATAAAAATATTATTTGCAGTTCAGATTGATTGCTTTGCAAAAAATCTTATTCTTGTTATTTTACTGTTCTTTTTTCTTATTTTAATTTATTCCCCTAAATCAGTTTAAATCCTATATTTATTTAGTTCCTTTAAATAAATACCAGTACCATAGAGGTCTGGTCTTTATTTTCCTCAAAACAATTGGTCCCCCCAGTGTTCTAGAGTAGACATTATTACGGCCTTGTTTGGTATAAATAAAAAAAACTTGGTTAAAAGAATCAGCAGTGTAGAAACAATGATCCAGAGACAGAGAACAAAGAGGGCAGTTTTTTACTATTCAGTAAAGAAAAAAAGTTTATTTTGTTGCGAAAGTTAATGATATTCTATGGTTTGCTATAGGCTGCCCACGAAAGCATGATATTGCTCTTTTTTCAGTGTACATATATCAACAACACTGCAATAAGTTGCATAGTTAAAATAGCAATATCTACAGTCTAAATTTCTAGACTGTATCCCTCCCCCTCCCCTGTATCCCGCCCACCCTTCTATAGCGCTTAAGAACCGGGCCTGGTTTTATGAATCATTTTATTAAACAAGTTACTTTACTGAAGGCTACCAGGAAAGCTACATAATTAAGTTGAATAAATTCACAATATGTGCCCGTTCATTATTAATCATATGCCTAATATATGCTGAAAATGGCTTCGTTAATATTGTTTCTTTTTCCTTCACATTGACAGTTACGAATCACATTACATGAATCATGTCAATTCAAAATGGCGAAATTAAAAAAGTTTTTTTTTTAGTTTGCTTCCCGGATTATTTTTGTCAGTCATTTAAAATTTCTATCGTAAAACAGCTGTCAGATATGAAATGTTTGGCTACGTACATCGCGCACTTTATAGCCACTAACTGAAGTGTCGCTTTGAAATTTGCGCTATGCAGCTTCTGTGAACATAAAGCCCTACTTTGATTTGATTGGTCATCTCAAATATTTTTTGACATTGACGAGGTTTAAGTTTAATCTTGGTGCTGTGCAATATCTTTGCAACACGAAGGAAGAGTTAATACTATATTAGGCAATTATTTCACAAAGTAGCTACACCTTGACCTCATAGCTGGCTACGGGCATGCTCACAAGCAGTTGAATGTAACGCTGTCAGTTTACCTCATGTCTCATTCACCGTTGAGAAAACATTACAGTACAAAGCACAGACTATTAAAATAATAACGCCTTCCGTTATTGCTCAGTTTGCAATACCATAATGGAACCCACTGATGACGTATCATGTCTGCATGAACAGGGAGGTAGAACAGCCAATCGTAGCCCTCGGACCGAGGGATATGATTGGACAAACATTTTTTGCTCCTACGCCTTCCACAGACAATATAAATACATATAAAAAAAATGTATACCACTTAGTAACTTAGTGATTGCTATCGGGATGTGAAGAGACTTTCAACCATGATAAAAATAAAAAATAAAGTTTTTCAACCAAATCACCTACCGTGCCTTTAATGCTCCACAAAAGAAAGAAAGTCATACAGATTTGGAACGGCATGAGGATGGGTAAATTAAGACAGAATCACTTTAAAAGGAAAAGCACTAAGGGCTATCCTGATTAAATGGCTCAATATATAATGTATTTTATTTTAAAAAAAATGATAAAGTAACATATTACTTTGCACTAAGCTCATCCACCTGCATTTCTGAGTCTGGAGACTGAACTGAGCGACATCATGACAGGGGATATGACTCTCCGGTGTAACGTCTCAGACGGCAGACAGTGGAACTACACCTGGTACATGAACGGACAGCAGCTCAATGGATCCTCGGATGTACTCAAAGTGACAGGAAATGAAGAAACAATCAAAAGTGAATTCAAGTGCAAGGGCATAAACACAGAGAGACCGCTGTACTCCGCTCTGAGTGACGGCTTCATAGCCAATAATATTTGTGAGTAATGGGAATATTTATTATTAAACCTGTTTCATACAGTGTATAGATGTGAATAACTTGTGCATTAGAACAATGTCGGAATGTTTTCAAGATTTTTAAAAAAATATATATATTTTTTTAGTATATAGATTTTATTTTCAGTGAGATTATACATATTCAAGTACATTATCGACAAAACAGACAAAAAAACTTTTTACCATAAAACTCGTATTTCTATATAATATATTATACAATGTTTGGAGGAAATGTTGATTTAACTCACTTTAACAAAATGTGTGCATTTCCATCATTATTACAGTATTTAAAAGAAAAATACTGCTGGCCATCTCAGGATGTCTCGTCTGTTGTATTGTAATCCTGAAGGGTACTGATTCAAAGGCCCACTATGAAATATATTTTATTTAAAAATGATAAAGTAACATATTACTTTGCACTAAGCTCATCCACCTGCATTTCTGAGTCTGGAGACTGAACTGAGCGACATCATGACAGGGGATATGACTCTCCGGTGTAACGTCTCAGACGGCAGACAGTGGAACTACACCTGGTACATGAACGGACAGCAGCTCAATGGATCCTCGGATGTACTCAAAGTGACAGGAAATGAAGAAACAATCAAAAGTGAATTCAAGTGCAAGGGCATAAACACAGAGAGACCGCTGTACTCCGCTCTGAGTGACGGCTTCATAGCCAATAATATTTGTGAGTAATGGGAATATTTATTATTAAACCTGTTTCATACAGTGTATAGATGTGAATAACTTGTGCATTAGAACAATGTCGGAATGTTTTCAAGATTTTTAAAAAAAAATATATATTTTTTTAGTATATAGATTTTATTTTCAGTGAGATTATACATATTCAAGTACATTATCGACAAAACAGACAAAAAAACTTTTTACCATAAAACTCATATTTCTATATAATATATTATACAATGTTTGGAGGAAATGTTGATTTAACTCACTTTAACTAAATGTGTGCATTTCCATCATTATTACAGTATTTAAAAGAAAAATACTGCTGGCCATCTCAGGATGTCTCGTCTGTTGTATTGTAATCCTGATCGTTGGATGCATCGTTCTAAAAATCACCCGTAAACCAGGTACAATCAGCAATTAATACATATACTTCTGAAATGAAGCTTCTTTATGCTGCTGGTCTTGCATGCAGTGTTATTCATACCAAGCACCAGCCTTGTGTCACCCATTGCTCAGACTACAAATACTGTAGTACCACTTCTGTGTACACTTAGTTTGGATCTCTCGATATATGCACGTTAGTGTAAACAGGGTTTTATTTACTGATATTTACTTTTGGTCTAAACAGTGTCTACTATAATGTACACTCAGTGTAAACACCATTTACACTCTAGTAAATGTAAATAGCTGCTTGCCTTAAAATTTAAAACTGCTTTTTTTAAACACTTCACCCTTTGACGTAGATTCAGACATCTTGAATTTGTTGTCTACCATTCAAAAGTCTCTAATACTCACCCAGGCTGCATTTATTTGATCAAAAATATTTTAAAATATCATTACAATTTAAAACTACTTTTTCCATTGTAATATATTCTAAAATGTAATTTATTCCTGTGGTCAAAGCTGACATGCAGTGTTATTCATACCAAGCACCAGCCTTGTGTCACCCATTGCTCAGACTACAAATACTGTAGTACCACTTCTGTGTACACTTAGTTTGGATCTCTCTATATATGTACGTTAGTGTAAACAGGGTTTTATTTACTGATATTTACTTTTGGTCTAAACAGTGTCTACTATAATGTACACTCAGTGTAAACACCATTTACACTCTAGTAAATGTAAATAGCTGCTTGCCTTAAAATTTAAAACTGCTTTTTTTAAACACTTCACCCTTTGACGTAGATTCAGACATCTTGAATTTGTTGTCTACCATTCAAAAGTCTCTAATACTCACCCAGGCTACATTTATTTGATCAAAAATACAGTGAATTAGTAATATTTTAAAATATCATTACAATTTAAAACTACTTTTTCCATTGTAATATATTTTAAAATGTAATTTATTCCTGTGGTCAAAGCTGAATTTTCAGCATCATTACTCAGTGTCCAGCATGGTTCAGTGTCACATGATCTTTCAGAAATCATTCTAATATGCTGATTTGCTGCTCAAGAAACATTTATCATTATTATCAATGTAGAAAACAGCTGTGCTGCTTAAATGTTTGTGGAAATTGTTATACATGTTTAAGGATTATTTGATTACGAGAAAGTTCAAAAGAACAGCATTTATTTGAAATAGAAATCTTTGTAACATTTGATAAAAGTCTTTACAGTCACTTTTAATAAATTTAGTGCAAGTCTTTGTGACCCCAAACTTCAGTCATGTAACAAAAACACAATGACACATAAAGAGCTCAATCATATAGAGTTATTATTGTTGTGATTGTCTAACATGACCACATTTTACACTCAGCATTATCTTGTCTGTTTTGGATTACATTTTATATGTAATTACTCCTTACAAAAATGTTAATTTCTTATCATCAGAGGTAAAAGAAACCGCACCAGAGGATTTATTTTTCTCAATGACAGACTCCAAGAACCGTAAGTTTTGCTCTTTGTGTGTGTGTGTGTGTGTGTGTGTGTGTGTTTGTGTGTGTGTGTGTGTGTGTGTGTGTGTGTGTTCTGATATATATGGTTTATGAGGACACAAATGTGTATAATGGCACTTCCTGTGTCCCCATAAACCAAAAGGCTTAAACATACTAAATGGTGTTTTAAATTGCCAGTAGTTTTCTGTGAGGGGTAGGTTTAGGTGAAGGGTTGGTGTAATGTGTGTGTGTGTGTGTGTGTGTGTGTAGAGGTTCTCTATAAATTTATATGGGTCTTTGATTACTCTGCAGAAACTATTTCACCCATGAAGGAGTACATGGACAACATACCAACAGAGCTGGAGGGTATGTGCTTTTACTGACATTACAATCAAATGATTTACCAATGTACTATTTCCCAAACGTTATACTTTGTAAAAATATTAAGTGACTCAAAGTGAACATGTTTTTACTTGTGTTACAAGCCAAAGGTATGATTTTGTATTATTAAACTACTGTAAATGTAATTGCCACACTGTGTTATTACTCAGAATGTCAGGAAAAAGCAGAACTGATCTCTGACTGTGCTTCATCTTTTGATCTTTCTATTCATCAAAGAATCCTGAAAAAAAATTACCCAACTGTTTTAAATTTTGATAATAATAATAAGAATAAATGTTTCTTGAACAACAAATCAGCATATTAAAATGATTTCTGAATGATCATGTGACACTGAAGACTGGAGTAATGATGCTGAAAATTTAGCTTTGATCACAGGAATAAATGACATTTTAATATATATTTAAATAGAAAGCAGTTGTTTTAAATAGTAAAAAAAA
>NW_015646350.1:194553-195612 GCF_001515625.1 Sinocyclocheilus rhinocerous | reverse complement strand
AATATTACTGTTCAAAAACTTTTGACTGGTAGTGTATGTATGTATGTATCACACTCATATCACATCTAGTTGTTTTGGATAAGAATAAAATGTCAGGTCCAACAATATCGTGTCTTTGTTAATTTAAATCTAGATTTATTAGCATTGGCCCATGGAAACCACTATGAACACACTTGACTTAACCAAAAGAGCGCAGGGGACAAATTTATGTCTATACAGGAGACAATCCAATGGGCCACTGGCTGCTCGCTGTCCCTGCGTGATGGTCCTTGGCAAAAAACAACAACAAAAAAAACATTCTGTCGGCCCCTTAAGTGCGTCGGCCCACCGAGAAAATGTCCGGTATGCCCGATTACCAATCCAGCCCTGGGCTAGAGCTAAAGGTACATTTTAACCCCTGGGGTCGACGGTCGCACAGTTGTTGTGTTTATGTAGACCTTGTCTTTTGTCAGTATATTAGGTTATAGATAAGACCATAAACTGATGCCCAGATCCAGTTTAATACAGAAGTGAAATCAAAACCAGACAAAGCTGCCATGTTGATGTGGTACCTGAAAGTCTCAAGACCACAAGAACAAGACGCTGCCCACATACACTTCGTAAAGGAATAGTTCACTGAAAATGTACTCACCCTCATGCCATCCAAGATGTAAATTGAGTTTTTCATCAAAACAGATTTAGAGAAATGTAGCATTACATCACTAGCTCTCCAATGAATCCTCTGCAGTGAATGGGTGCCGTCAGAATGAGAGTCCAAACAGCTAATAAAAACATCACAACAACACAATAGTAACTCTAGTCCATCAATTAATGTCTTGTGAAGCGATAAACTGCGTGTTTGTAAGAAACAAATCCATCATTATGGAGTTTTAACCGTCGCTAGTAACTCCCATTTTTGTCCCATCACAGCCTTTCAATCTCTTTCCTGTATAATTGCTTGTGCTTTTCCTAGTTTGTATGTTGCTCTCAGTGAAAGCATCTTCATCTACATCTGATATTGCAATGCTCAGCTATCCTCTGTGTGTGTGTGTGTGTGTGTGAGAGAGAGAGAGAGAGAGA
>NW_015646350.1:143404-194486 GCF_001515625.1 Sinocyclocheilus rhinocerous | reverse complement strand
CTTCTGTGTGTGTGTGTGTGTGTGTGAGAGAGAGAGAGAGAGAGAGAGAGAGAGAGAATGAGCAAGAGCAAACAGGAATAATGCTGGACAGGCCTTATAAATTGCCTCCATCCAATTAAAAGCGAGATCATACATTACTGTTCAGCGGCTCAGCCAATCAGGAGACACTGCTGGTGAGTACAGCAGTAAAATATTGAAGGGCTGAGTGAGAAGAGGAAAGATCCTGCATGTTCTCCTCTCCTTCTGCATCAGCTGATCTTCAAGCTCTGTGTCAGTTTAGTGTGTACGACACTGGACATCTGAAGCCTATGTGTTTTCTCTAAAGGCCCCTCAGGAGAGAACATTTTAGCCAACATACTGTTTTTCTGAGGCTTTTGACTTGACACCCCTATAAGTTTCTCTTCGGGACACTCAGCACGTATGGTAAGTGGCCATTTTAAATTATTCTGCTTGCATCAAATATCCAGATTTTTATTTACTTGTCAATATGTCTATTTTGCCATTTTACTTAGTACTCAGAGATCTATTCTTAAGGTATATTAAAAAATCTGCATGGGTGATTTGGTACTGGGACACTGCAGGTTGGACTACTGTGTAAACCCAAAATCCAGCATTAGAACATACAGTATATTCCTTTATTACTATACTGAAGGCAAACACAACAATGATTTTTGTGATTAATTTGATGGATAACTAGGCATAGTACAACTCTGACTATACCGGCAGTCGTTTTGGCAATCTATGTGATGTTAAAGTAATATTAAAGTGCAATATGTAATAAATAAAAAAAGTGTATTATTAAAACAATGACAAATAAAAAGTAATAAAAAAGTGTCAGTAATGTTGATAGTTAAAGTGATAGTTCACCTTCAGTTGCTGGACACTTTTGTGCCAGCTTGTGTGATTTCCGATCAGTAGAGGGCGCCATGTCTTACTATAAATGAAATAAAAATAAACAATGACCAATCAGCAAGTACCACTAGCTCACAATGTTCCTCTCAGAATGATCTGAAACAGCCTTTTAGTCCTTAGCTCTTAAATACCCTGTTTTTTGTTTTTTGTTTTTTTACTTATTCCATGTATATTATCTTTAAGGTCATCTACGTGCAACCTAGGCTCAATGGAAAAGCATACTTCTACCTACATTTTTGCAAAACTCCAAAAAACATACATACACATACAGTCCAATTCACTTCAGTTTTCAGCTAAAATGAACACCAGTGGCAGTAAAATATTTATTCATTTACATACAAATTGTGATTACAGTGGCAGATTATTGATTAACTACACATGGTTCCTTGCACAATACTATGTTATGACCTCAAACCACTTTTATCATAGTGGATGGATTGTTAATTAATACATTTGCATCACATTACCAGCTCCATATCTGTGGATTTCTGACATAGTAAACTTGCTCGGTAGCGCACCTGGTATTGCACTTGTGATGTGAAGTGCATATATGAGTCCCACTGATCATGCTAAAAGAGCTCAAAGACTTGTAGAAGCAAACTAAAATGTCATGATGGCTTCAGCAAATTCATTTTTACCCTGCCTTTGCTTTTGTTAACACTATCGATTAGGTTTAGGCTGGGGTTTAGTGTAGGTCAAGCAATATTTTTAAATGCAATAGAGCATTAAACTATAGTGCCATTCACTGGACATTTCATTTCCAATACATACAATGATCATCATAATAAAACATTGCCAGATTCATGTTCATCTGTTTCAAATTCAATGCGTTTTTAGTTCACTGGACGTTACACTTTGAAACATTCGAGAATCAACATAAACATAAGTACGTAAGTATTTACATAAGTAATATCAGCCTAATATCAGCAGAAATGACACTCCAGGTAAAACATTTTTCCAATTAGCCTGGGTTGTCTATATGCTAGTGTACTCTAAACTAAAATGTTTATGCAAATAAACCATACACTCATGGGCGTGTCCAATGCATTTTGGAATGTGAATGCCCCTCCCTCTTAATTTTAATTACCGTGTAAATCATGGGGGGCGTCACAATACTCTAGCTTATGCTTCCTCATTTCCTCCAGCCTTGAGAAATTTATCTAACTAAAGGCCACTGGATATTTCTTTTTTTTTTCTTTTTTTAAAAAGGACATGTCCTTAGAAATGTCCTGGCCCAACTTCCTATTCCAATAGGAAACACATCAATACCAGAAAGAAAAGTGCACTGTTCGATTTCATGAGGTCCTTAAAGGCCTTAAACAATATGAATGAGGTAATGGGAGTCAACAAGGCTAGCAGTTTGAGCTCATTACAGATTTTAATTAAAACATTCAGGTAAATATCCCACACCCAATCCCTGTGCGATGGGCAATCGATTCATTACAGAACAAGTGCCACCAGTCTTCCTGCTGGGCTTTGTTGACAAGCTGATTAAACTGAGGTGTACTGTGCGAGTTACTACATTAGGGGGAGTGTGTTGTAGTGTGTATGTATTTTTTGTTCAGTGTGTGTGTGTGTGTGTGTGTGTGTGTGTGTGTGTGTGTGTGAGTATAAGAGAGTGGTGTTGTGTAAGCAGTGTAAAGGAGAGGAAAGTGTGAGATTATAATGTAGGACAGAAGAAAGAGGGAGGAGCGTGTGTTGGAGGCAGAGAGAATGGTACAGGAACATAAAGACCAAGGGGCACTGTGGGTGAGTATGAGAGAGAGAGGAGATGATGGAGTGGGTGTGCTGAAAGCTTCCAGCACTGCGGTATGTTGCAGCACCCAGTCCCCATTGACAGTGCAGCATACACACTTCAAACATTACTCCTATTCCTATGTTTATCATGCTCATGTGTTCGGTGTGATATTCATGACGTGTTTAACCACACCCGTGCGGAACATCAGAAATACTATTCCTGTCCTCTGAGAGCAAACTGATGAGGTGTCGCGGCCGCTCTTGGTGCACGGGAGGATGTCCCCTGTCAAAACTGCATGTTCTCGTCTCTGAATGACCGCCTCATTCTTTAATTGTATTGAAGTGATTTAAAATGATTGTGTTTTACATTACGGCACTACACATGTAAATACACTACTGTTCAAAAGTTTGGGATCAGTAAGATTTGTATTACTTTTTAAAGAAGTCTCTTATGCTCACCAAGGGTGCATTTATTTGATCGAAAAATACAGAAAAAAATGTAATATTGTGAAATATTATTACAATTTAAAATAACAGTGTTCTATTTTAACCTCTGTTAAAATATAATTTATTTCTGTGATCAAAGCTGAATTTTCAGCATCATATTATGCTTTATATTTTTCAAATATATTTAGAAAAAATATACACAAAATAGGCATATTATTTAAAAATGTATTTGAAAATACAAATGTTTTGCCACACAATCTGACTAAATATAGATCTTGGAAACAAAAATAAATGTTGCATTAAAACTGTTGACCAAATGCATTACCGTAAACATTTCTACACCAGATTAGATCAGATTATTAGGTGTATTATTAGATGTATTATTATACAGAAAATTAGGTTACAATTTCAATATTGTTTTACAAAGTACTCTGCCAGTCTACTCAGTGTCAGAGTAAAGGTGCTTCTTGTACAAACTCATTTAAATGTGCTTTCAAAGGGCTATAAATGGAAAGCTCTGAAATATTGATTTTCTGAATGCATCACTTCGGATTTGCAAGATCATCAGATCCAAAACAAGCACGGGTAGCATTTGAGAAGCATACAATCAACTGAGTAAAATAATAACTGAATGTACAGTATGTTGTTTCAACACCAGTTGTGTTTTGTTTGTCAATGGTTCTGAAAGTGTGAATTTAGGCAATTAAAACATTAGCATATTTAATGAATTAGGGAAAAGAATATAGCTAACCTATATGTCTAAAAAACAATATTGATCCATAAGGTCTGTCATAGCTCAGAAACAGGGTGAGAAACACTTCTTGGAAATATTATTATATCAATCTGAGGATTCCAAGAAACAATTGCGAAACTGCCAAGCCATGTTTCACAAGGTCTGTGAAACTATGAGCGTACAAGTCAACATATTTCCCTTTTGAACTCAGTTAAAATATTTTTGATTTATGATGTAACAGAGTCTGGGCTCAGACTGCATTGTGAGAACTAAATGTATTTATGTGAGTAAAGGAACTGAAAGAACAGACAGGGGAGCGGATCTAAGTGCAGGAAAACTTTAATAAACAAACAGGGAAACACTAAGAAACAGGCAAATACATACGACGACTGACAAACCACGAGTGAAACACAAGAACCATTTATATACAAGAGAACAAGCTTAACAAGGGGGCGTGGTTAATGAACTGTCATGACAACTAATGAGAGTAACTATGGCAACTAACAAGGGCAAGGCACACAGGGACTAGACATGAGGAGTGAACACACACAGGGAACATATAGCCATACATGAATATGACACCATGCCTTGAACCCAATTATTGCACAAAATTATTGTGTGGATTTTTAAAATAATTTATAGTAATAATTTTTGTAATTTAATAAATAATTTAAATTAACCATTTTTAAGTAAACTATAAAATTAAGCAGACAATATATACTATTATTTATAACATTTTAATTACTAATAGGTGAAAAATAATAGTATCTAGACATATTTCAGAAAAGAAAAGTGGAATACAGTTATGCTGGTGGATAGTTGGTACCTGGTTTCAAGGTGGACCGGTTCACCCTGACTCCTGTAAAACAATCAGATTAAACTATTTTTATCATATTCCTGCCATGTTCTTGTGCAATAAACTATGAATCAGCAATACCTTAGACAATAACAGAGAGGTGCAATCATCAGAGGTGTAAGAGATCAATTTTTATTGAATTTACTTGGTAGAAATACCAACCAAATCATTGACTTTGTGGACTGTTTTTTACAACTTCAAATCATAAATGTAACTATAAGTAGAAGCACCAGCAGTCTTTAAGCACTTAAAATAACTGACCTTTTCTCTGATCTATATCAATGCCCATTATCCTATAGATTTAATATTATTTTTGGCATTCCTCTCATGCAAAGATGAAAAAAAAATGCATAGCTCAACTGTATAATCAAACCTAACAAGGACAACAAGTTGGAATAACTGCATCGTTTACAGGTGTATTGACGAACAGCTGCTGTAATTAACCGATACAGTACGGTCTGAACTCATATGGGTTAAATGCTCTCCTCCAGACATTAACCGGGGAGTATGCAGTAGTTTCCCTTCATGATGCTTTCTGCATGTCAGTGCAAGAAGCTTTATGTATGTGTGCAGCAGCAGAACGTTTCCAGACGAGCTTGAATTGCAACCTTATTTCTTGTTATGGTGCTGTAAGAAGAGCAGAGAGTTAAGGGAGGGAGTGTGTGTGTGTGTGTGTGTGTGTGTGTGTGTGTTTGAGAGAGAGAGAGAGAGAGAGAGAGAGAGAGAGAGGAAGAATTTAATCAAATTTAGACCTCCAAGAATAGAGGCAGTAAGAATAGAGAAGAGAGAGACAGAAAGTGAAGGAGGAAGAGAGAGAGAGGAACAGGGAGTTGTGGCAGGGCAAACTGCAGGCAACACTGAAAATGCTGCAGTGAGCTGCATAATTAATCCAAAGGAAAGGCAGGGGGAGGAGTCAGGGGCGGAGCTTAGCACAAGCAGGATTGAGCGCTGCTGTGCTCCTCTGAAGCTTCACTGTTACTGTATTCCCTTTGTACTTTAGGCTGTTGTGTTCCTCTGTGATACTGGGAGGAGGTTACAGACAGAGGAGGACATCGCCGCTTTTCTGCCATCAATTCATATTCAAGAGATGACAGGATTCTCAAAGAGTACAGGGTGTCCTTTGCATGTCTGTGGCAATGCAGCTCATGTTGTGCATCCCAAATCATTCAGCTTCTCTCAGTTACGTTGAATGGATTCATCTGCTCATTTAGCCAGGAATAAAATGGCTGTTTTCCAATAAAGCAGTACACAGTGAGTGAACTCAGTGCCTACAGAAAATCTTAAAAGCAGTTCTGCTCTGGTGTGCAAATGAAAAAAAGAAAGAAAGGAAGAACAGTATGTTTTAGAACTAGCTGAAAAATCATTGAAAGAGCTAACAAGCTTTGGAAGGTCAGGGCTGCAGGTCAGCACCATTTGTGCTGCTTTTTTTAATAATATATGCTTTAAATTCGTACATGAACTTCAATAGACCCGCGATGGAGCACAATAACAGGACTTTCTGACGTTTGTACATTTTGTACAGGTTTGTACCAATGGCAGTGTCGGAATTCTTATAGTTTTTAAGATAAATAAATTTTATAATGTGGTTTCTTAATACAAGTATAAGGAGTTTCACCTATATAGTGTCAAAAAAGGAAACATTTTCTCTATCATAATAAATTAAATCTTAATCCATAAAACAATTCTTTACAACAGGGCTGTTACTTAATTTCTGTAGCAGACTAGATAACAAAAATAAATAAATAAATAAATAAAATATTTTATTTCATTTTATTTATTTATTTACATTTTCATTTAATTGCAAATTACTGCTTTTACTGCTATATTTCAATTATATTAGATGAATAAAAATGATTTTATGATTTTTTTTTTAAATAATAAAAATACTTTTTTATCATCTATATCCCTATTCCTACAGAGTGCTCCAGCCGTGACATAAAAACCCAGAAGACTAATTCGCCATTGGTTTCCTTTCGAAATTTGGATTTTTGAGATGGATTTTTATAATGGAGTTTTTCAGTTTATAAATATAAATTGACAACACTTTGACATTTTGCTCTACAACTTAAATGACATACACCTATGCTGAAAACACCAAATTTGAAGCAGTTATGTTTATTTTTAGAAACGCATGTTTGCAATTACTACTTGAGAATGTTTGTGGTGTGCAGTTTACAACAAAATGTCATAGTATCGTCAAGTTGTGTTTACCATAGACCATATTTTACTCATCCATTGAAAACCCCCATTATTCAGCATTCAGTAGTTCTTTAGCTAGCGTTAGCATGTAGATAACTACCAATACCACAATGTTGTTAGACACTGCAGTGCCATCTATTGATGTGGATTAGCATGATCATCTCTTGAGTTTTATGTAAATCATACTGATACTAGTGAGTTTTAGAGAGTGATCTATACAATAATTAATTCAATTCACCTGTACAACAAAAAAGAAACAACTTTCATATCAAATCTTTCCACCTTGTGTTTACCATACTGATGTTTATGTTCGTTTTTGTTGTCTTTGTCTTTTCTACATAAATGGACCAAGGTTGTGAACCCTGTTTTGTCTTCAGACAGTTGACTAAAACTCTTCACTTTTAGTGAAACCGTGCAGGTCATGTCATTTTAACATGGTGAAATACATTGAGGGAAAACTGCTGACATTTTATTATTTTATGTGTAAAACTTTTTAAATCTGCACCAATTCACCTTTAAGCCTCCATTTCACTGTAATCTATTCCTATCTTTTGCATAATTTTAATGAAATGATGGTCAGAACAGGGTTGAGCCAGACTTGAGCATCAAAGCTCATTACATCTGAACACAAGACACTTCAACAGCTTTCAGTATTTGATCCTTACACACTTCAGCTGTTATTTGTACTCCAGTGGATGGGAGGTGTCAAAGGACTGCTCAATAACCTGACAGTGATGTTGTGCTATGGTGCTGCAGATTAGTATCCATTTTGGTGTCAAAGAAAGAACTTCACAGTTAACCTTTCGGCTTCATGCAAGTTAACCTTTCTGTGCTGTCATGGCCACTTTTCACATCCTTCCAGAGTGGCTACAGATGCACTTCATTATGTGCCACCAGAAACGCCTGATTCTTGGTCTCTGCTTCAGTACCATGTGCTGTTTTTTTGGCTGCTGGCCTTGGTGCTGAATTGCTACTTACATAGAAACCAGCCTGGCTCTCATGTTGGAAATATGCACATACTGTAAATGCAGAAACATTTATGTAAATATACACATGAATGTGTGAAATAAAAAAAAATAGCGTCGGAAGCAAAAAAATATATTAAAAATTTGAGTATATGGACTCTGAATGAGCCAAGTGGAATGGGTCTGAGGAAGCAGCCGCGTGGAAGTCAAGGCTGTAGCTAAAATGTTGAATGGAGTTGAATTCATTAGGGCATTCCTCAAGTGGAATGGATTTGACTGACAGCGCTCGAAAAAGTGAACAGACATATATGTGAATTTGTAATTCACAATGGCTTATGGGATTGTAGTTCTTTCCCTCATTAAGGCCGGTAAGAACACAGTCTTGTACCTTTGTCTTTGTGTCCAATATTCATACTTTTTTTACTTGAAATCAAAGTTTGTAATTTTGTGATTCACCTCATAGCTGGTTGGCTTGGTTCATGGCTTATAATGCTTTAACCAAGACTTTGTTTTTTTAAATCCCCCCAAAAAATGAATGGAAAAATGAATGGAAAAAATTAAAATAAATAAAAGTGGGTGGGCACTAATGCACTCTATAGCTGAATTTGTAGTAAAAACTACATTACCCATGATGCTGTGTAAAAAAATTCCACCAATTAGAGAGTCAAGACAAGACAATTGCATAAAAAATTGCTCTGCTCTGCAGGGAACGCCCACCAAAGACTGTAGATATACAAAGATGATTCACTCATATTACTTATGAATGGGAAAAACTGAAATGTGCAATATGGTGGAATATGTCCCACTTTCTAACTGAAAGAGCCAATCGGTGATTGGTAAAGTCATTGCATCACTGCAGCCGCCCTTAGAAGCTCCGGTTCCCATAGAAACCTGAGATCCGCGCTTATGACTGCACATGCGCATAGGCTGGTCTAGCCAGAAAAACAAAAAAGCTTTTTTTAATGCTATTTGAGCATAAGGAATAACATTCATGGGACAGTTCATTTCAGATTTTGTTGCTGATTTGGAATATGAAATACAATTTTGAGTTCAGCATGCACTTTTTGAGATTTCAGGATTCCCTCATTTATTTAGATAGGATTTGGATCTCCGAAATAGCTGCCCGGAGGCGTTGCAAATATGGCCGCAGAGTGAACAGACTTTCTTTGAAAGGGACTTTGATGCCCAGTCACAGGAAGCACCGCGAATGTCGTAATCTAGTCGGACAAAACAATCACAATGAAATCCATCACAAGATCTGATATACTGAACATTAATAATACAAAGATTCATAGCAGCCTCTCAGTAATAGACCATAAAATAATGCACTTTAAAATTATTTAAATGTAGATATTGAACATTTGTTCTGAGGGTGCCGCAGAGGTGCATTAAAGTCAAGACAGAAGTTTTTTGTGCTGTAGTAAATTTGGAAAGGGACTTTGATGCCCAGTCACAGGAAGCACCGCGAATGTCGTAATCTAGTCGGACAAAACAATCACAATGAAATCCATCACAAGATCTGATATACTGAACATTAATAATACAAAGATTCATAGCAGCCTCTCAGTAATAGACCATAAAATAATGCACTTTAAAATTATTTAAATGTAGATATTGAACATTTGGTCTGAGGGTGCCGCAGAGGTGCATTAAAGTCAAGACAAAAAGTTTTTTGTGCTGTAGTAAATTTGCTCCACGTCCACCATCTGCTGTCTGCCAGAAAATGGACATGTGAGGCAGGAGAGCACAGAGGAATCATTGATCAAATCTGCTGTTTACTTCTAGTATAGAGCAAGAGAAAACCTACAAAAGAGCAAGAGAGAGAGAGAGAGAGACTGGCCTCCCAAGACATGAATGCCAAATGAGGCCTTTACACAGAGCAGTCCTGCCTTTTAAAAACTGTAAACACTTCAAACACTGCTCTAAAGTGCAGTGAAACAATAAGAATGTCTACAGACCGGAATTTCATAGAAAATCGGGGATTTTTGACTTGAAGCAACAAAGGCCCCAGTTTACTTCAAGCAAAATCAAATAACAAACTGTTATGATGTCATTTTGAACAAAATCAGGCCAAAATAAAGTTCATCTGGAGTTTGTTTTAGAAGTTCAAAACAGCTTGCCAAAGCGAACGTTTGGGAAAAATTTGCTCCGGCCGGTAAATACCCTGGAAGTCCCAGTGGTCTGTGGAGAATAGTAAGTGTGGCTCTGGGGCTCTGCCTTCTTTGACATGGAAATTTTCTCCGGTTTATTAATTGTTGCCAAGTTAGCGACTTTGTCGCTAGATTTAGTGACTTTTTCGACCCCTTTTTTTTACTTCAAAAAAAAAACTAGCGTCAAATCTTGTGACTTTCTGGACAAACCTTAGCTACTTTCCGAGACTCTCCAGTACTGTGCCACGAGCGTGAAGTCTTGCTTTCTCGGCACAGACATGCCTCTGTCTGCATCTGCTCTATTCAGTGAGTGGCTGAGTGGAGTGGCAGGTTCAGTTGAGGCTGTGCGCTGGCTCACTGAATGGATAAGACATTCTGTTGCTTCTAACTTTCTCTCTGAGTGATTATTTACATGTAAATATAGCTGAAATCACAGTGCAGCCATTGTCTTTAAGTTTATGCAGACAATGTTGCTGCTGTAAATCAGGATAATTTAACAGTGCAGAACGGCAGCTTGAAGATGGCTCGAAAGGGAATGCTGGTAGTCTTGGGTTGCGCGTTTCAGTCACTATTTCATATTTGTTCCATTGTCTGACAACAGAAACGGAAAATATGTAAATTATAACAGCCTTATTAAGATTATGGTTGCATTAAATACATTATGTGAGCACAGGGCGTAGGAGTAGATGCTAATGGTGGACATTAGGCAGAATGCAACAGCACCATTAATATGCTAATTAGCGTAAGACGTAATTTAGTGTCTTTTCAGACTGTTACTGCTTTCCATTGAAAATAGTTATTCTGCTCAGTCCATCAAGGTCAAGGTCAATTGAGATGTTCGCTAACAGTAAACTGCTGCTCAGGTATTTCCAACTTCTTTTTACCCCTGAGTGAAAAAAAAACAAAAAAACACTGTGATTTTATCGAGGCTTAAACAAACACTTTTTAACACCCTAGTACTCGCCAACCACATAGCAACACCCTAAAAGTCACCCAAAACACTTTAGTGGTCAGTTTTGAACAGCCAAACAGATTGTGTAGGAAACTCATTAAAAATGAATAATGAAATGTTTACAGAGCCATTAAAAAACAGCCAAATGGAAAGGCATTGATATGACAAATTGAATATGGAAAGACTTCAGCACATTGTTTGCCGCCCTTTGCTTATATGACTAATAGAGCGAGAAAGTGTTCTTTTAGCAGAGAAATAATAAATTGAGAAGTTATTGGATAAATAATTTCCCCTTTAACTGCTGTTTCTGCACTGCCATCAGCTGCATTATCGTATAAGCCATATTTAATAGAAATTCTGCAGCAGTGAATGATTCTTTTAGCGAGCACAACATAAATAAATGTCACAGAAATCACCGGTGGCTCCACTTAACACACCGATAAACATAAACATGGAGATGTTATAGAATATATTAAATCTGTCTACAAGCATTTAACTACTGTCCTATATGTGGGATGTCAAAACTACTAGTCTAACTAGAAAATCAGCTGACAATTCACACATATAAGACAAGTGACACTAAACAATGTATGTCATTTTTGTATTTGCTGAATTGAGGCGCTATCCACATTCTCCCTGAGGGCCTCAAGTCATTTGGCTTCAAAGCTCACAGCAGTTCACCTCGAGAGGCTGATACCTCCACAATTACCACATAACTGCTAACTGAGAATCGATTAGTCCTGTCCTCTCCTTTCCTGGCCTTGATTGATTGTTGATTCAATTGCAAGATTACAGAACCATGTGTAATTTGGTGATAAACATTCACATCTTGGCAATGACTTCAGGTGTGTGTGTGTGTGTGTGTGTGTGTGTGTGTGTGTGTGTGTGTGAAAGAGAGTGTGTCTATGTGGTGGGTTATTTGTGTGATTGTGTACCTGCATAGAGTGTACAAAGTGAAAACTGAACTAAACAGCTTTTATTTTTATTTTTTTTAATCAGGTTTGAACCTTAAAAATTATTTTTATTATTATGACCTTTATTCTGGTTGATTTAGTCATTTTAAATCATTATGACTATTATTTTTACTTGGCTTTGCTTCTTCATCAGAACAGATTTGGAGAAAGGTAGCATTACATCACTTGCTCACCAGTGGATCCTCTGCAGTGAATGGGTGCCGTCAGAATGAGAGTCCAAACAGCTGATAAACACATTGCATTAATCCACCAGTATGTCTTGTGAAGTGAAAAGCTGCATGTAAGAAAACAAATCCATCATTAAGATGTTTTTAACTTAGACCATTGCTTTCGACTGAAATACGAGTCCTCAATCCAATTATTTCTTTCAAGTGAAAAAGTCATCTCGTCTGAATCAGGAGAGAAATATGCACAGATCAAGCACAGATTACAAGTGAAAACAGTCCAAAACAGTTTTATACAAATATGTGGGTGGATTTGATGTGAGAGGACAACAGGGGATGGACATTTTCACTGGAGGAAGTGTTGTTATGGATTATGGACTCGTATTTTGGCCAAAAGCAATGGGTTGAGGTTAAAAATGTCTTGATGGATTTATTTCTTACAAACACACAGCTTTTTTACTTCACAAGGTGTAAACTGATAGACTGTGTCAGGATCATGGACCTATTTTTTTATGTTTTGCCCCTGTTTTTGTTCCTGTGTTCCCTTATTTGGTCATGTTCCTGTCCTCGTTTAGTTAATTAGTCATTCTGTGCACCTGTGTTTGGTAATTGTCCTGTGTTTATAAGTTCTTGTCTGTGCATTTCTCCTCTGTCGGGTCTACTTGTTGTGAACGTCATCCCTGTGCTCTGTGTCTCCCTATTGGATCATTAAAAGGCTCTCATTCTGTGAAATCTGCACGTCTCCTCGTTTCCTCGTGCTCCAGCGAATCGTGACAGAAGACCCGACCGAATACAGTTACCTCCGTGTGTCTACCCTCCATTTTTGTTTCCGTTTTTTCTCTCAGTGTTTTTGTTTCCGTTGTTTTCCCTTATGGATCCCTTCACCCGTCCGGAATTCCTCCTCCTCCTGCTGGAGTAGGGGGACAGATCTCTTGAGGACCATACGAGACTGTTCCGGCTGGTTGCTAGCACCACCAGCTACCCGGACGACGGCACTCTGCTCATTCTATGACGCGAGCTGGAACACCGCGAGCAGAGCGCCGTCGTCCGAAGATGGTCCTAGAGAGGATTTCACTGCCTTCGTGGAGTGGACTCTGGTGAGAAACGGATCGCCATCCACCACCTGCCCCGTGGATCTCACCAGATCCACTCCAGACCCAGTGCCCAGCCCACCATCTCCCCGCAGTGCGGGGCATCAGCCCGAGCCCACCAATGACGGAGAGCCCATCACCACCACAATCAACGAGCCAGTGCAATGCCGAGCTGAGGGTGAGCTAATTATACATCTGGGACTGCTGCACTTAGAATGGGACCTGATAGACTGGGAAACAGATCTGGAGGTCGACTTGCCTCTCCTCTCTCCTTCGTCCCTGCTGGTCCCGTCCAGCCCTGAGGGGGCTCCCGTTTCCCTGTCCAGCCAGGAGTGGGCTCTGATCCACGAGGGCAGCCCTGAGAGCCCAGAGGCTCACAGATCGCCTCAGGACTCCGCTCCTCCGGCTGCACCTCGTCACTCCGTCCCACCGGCTCCATTGGGCTCCTTCCTCCCGCCAGCTCCACCTTGGTCCTCAGTCACTCCGGCTCCACCATGGCCCCCCGAATCCTCGGCATCCCCCTGGCTCGTGGACCGGTTTTGTTATGTTTTGCCCCTGTTTTTGTTCCTGTGTTCCCTTATTTGGTCATGTTCCTGTCCTCGTTTAGTTAATTAGTCATTCTGTGCACCTGTGTTTGGTAATTGTCCTGTGTTTATAAGATCTTGTCTGTGCATTTATCTTCTGTCGGGTCTACTTGTTCTCTCTGGGACGTTTCCAAACTCCCTGAAAACTGCAGTTGTTAATTAGGATCAGTCAGTTAGAAATACCAAGGGTTCAACACAAAACAAGGGGAATCTGCTTTTAGCTATTTTGCCGGCCGCAGTTGGAATCAGCTTCCAGAAGAGATCAGATGTGCTAAAACATTAGTCACATTTAAATCTAGACTCAAAACTCATCTATTTAGCTGTGCATTTATTGAATGAGCACTGTGCGATGTCCGAACTTATTGCACTGTATTTTATGTATGTATAATAATTTTCTTAAAATAATAATTGTCTTAAATTCATTTTAAATCAATTTTTAAATCATTTTCAAAGTTTTAAAATTCCTTTTTTTTTATGATTATTTTACATTCTTTTATGTAAAGCACTTTGAATTACCATTGTGTACGAAATGTGCTATTTAAATAAACTTGCCTTGCCTTGTTGTGAACGGCATCCTTGTGCTCTGTGTCTCCCTATTGGATCATTAAAAGACTCTCGTTCTGTGAAATCTCCACGTCTCCTCGTTTCCTCGTGCCCGTGCTCCAGCGAATCGTGACAGACTGGAGTGATGTGGATTACTTGTGGATTATTGTGATGTTTTTATCAGATGTTTGGACTTTCATTCTGACAGCACCCATTCACTGCAGAGGATCCATTGGTGAGCAAGTGATGGAATGCTACATTTCTCTGAATCAGTTCTCATGAAGAAACACACTCATCTGCATCTTGGACAACCTGAGGGTGAATACATTTTCAGTCAATTTTTCATTTTTGGTTGAACTATTCCTTCAACTGATTGAATATTTTAAATTAACTAACAAAATATTTGTATATTTTCGTATGCGGTTTGGGGAGACTGGGGAATACAAAAAGAACAATTAAAGTACACATGAATAAAACATTTATTTCGCTATATTTTTTAGACTAGCAGAATTATGTGAAACAATAACTTTATTATGCCTAAGGCTTTAAGATAAGCCTTGCCTTTTCTCCCATAATACAAGCTCTTGTCCAAGATACCTTGAGGCAGGGATGAATACAAATGTTGCTTTTGCTTTAAGCAAACAAATATGCCTTAATATCTGCGTAGTAAATAATGTATGCCTCCCAGTAGACCACAGAGCTAGTCATGATGATGACACTAGAAAATAATCAACAGCAATAAAGATGACTTGATACAAATGCATATTGTCAAAATGTCATAGTGTAATATGTTTAAAGAAACTGAACACAGCTGTACATTAAATTATGCTCACTCACATGAGATGAAGACTCCTGTCATCTGGTAATCTGATAAAAGCAGTTTAAATGTACATTAACCAGGTCATTTCATGTGGGCAGACATGTTAAAGTCACATGACCAGCTGAATACTTATTTTATTGGCTCCTGGCTTTAGACCTTTTTGTAACATAAGCAAAATATTACTGACTGAACATTAAACATAACTACAATAGTCTATTTTCTTTTGTAAATTTAAATAAAAGATTTTGCAATAAAGGATCCTGTCGCATGTTCAAAAGCCTGAAGAACTAAAGGTTAATACTCGCTGTCTGTTAGTCATACTGCATTACTTCCACTGTTTGCCTCTGGGAAAGATTATGATAATTTGCATTTAAGTAAGAAAAGACAAAGCATATGATTATGCACAAGAAAAAAATCTGTTTTCGATTAAGTGTCACGGTACACTTACAGTGATCCAGGTGTTCAAGGGTGAATCATCCAGAGAAACATAACTACTGTACATTAATATCTGTAGGACTCTCTTTCTACAGTGTAACACAAAGAAGGTATTTTGTGTAAAATGTCTCAGTGTTTTTTGTCCATACAATGAAAGTCAAGAGGGTCCAGTGTTGTTTTGGATCTTACTGACTTTTATTGTATAGGCAAAACCAGTTGTAGCATTATTCAAAATATCTTCTTTTGTATTCAGCAGAAGAAAAGAAAGTTTGAAACAACATAAGGGTGAATAAATTATAACAAAATTTTCATTTTTGAGTGCATTTTTGTGCTTTTAATATGCCAAAGAGTTAAGATTTGATTAATAATTTAAGGTTTCTTTACACACTTTTGCTAAGGCTACGCTGTGCCTGCTCAAAATTGAGTGTATAGATGCAATTCCAGTAAAAGCCAGACTAAATTATGTCAGCTCTGACCCACCTCCGCCACTAGCATCAATGTATACTTGTAACTGCTGTGTAAATGCATTTATGCCACCTCTGAGCAGCATTAAAGAGTCTGTGTGAAGACACCTAAATGCCACTTCAGAAGTGCTTCTGTGCCACCTTTGCATTGTAAATTTAGCATAATTGAATGGTGAAAGCAAGTTTTTATTTGTGCCAAATTTACACTGCAAAGGTGGCACAGAGCTGCTTATAAAATGGCATTTAGGTACCTTTACACAGATTGTTTAATCCTGCTCAGAGGTGGCATACATGCATTTACACAGCTATGATAACTGTATACTGTGATACTAGTGGCTGAAGTGGGTCAGAGCTGGCATAATTTAATCTGGCTTTAATGTGACATTACGTCTTTACACTGCATTTTGAGCAGGCACAGAACAGCCTTAACTCAAGGAATCTTTACACAGGTGAGTTAAGGCTGCTTGTGCCTGCTCAAAATCCAGTGTAAAGATGCAATGCCAGATAAAAGCCAGACAAAATGATGCCTGCTCTGACCCACCTCAGCCACTAGTATCAAGTATATCAGTTGTAATTGCTGTGCAAATGCATTTATGCCACCTCTGAGCAGCATTAAACAGTCTGTGTAAAGATACCTAAATGCCACTTCAGAAGCGCTTCTGTGCCACCTTTGCAGTGTAAATTTGGCATCAGATGTGAACAGATGCCTTTGTTGGATATCTTAGATATCACACACTCACATGCATTCTCTCTTTCTGTCTTAACAATAATCAAACTCAATTTTTAAACGACAATTTTTTGTAAACTGTATTTATACATTTTTATATATTTATGTTATGTATTATAATTTTAAAAAACAAGAATTTGTTCTCTATACCATTGATTAATGAATATCTGAAGCTGGTATTCTTATACTGTACATATGAGACGTTTTGTGTGTAATTTCAAACAGCATGTCACAGCAAAGTAGTATTTTCAGTCCATTCATATTGAGCCACAGAGAGCTGTAATTAATCAGCAGCTGAGTGAACATTATTTTCAGGCATGACCATTTGAAGCTGTAAAGGGAGCAAGTGATGGATGTCTTTGGTTCTCCACACAAGCAGCAGTCCTTGTGCTGTCCAAGAGAACAGCTGGGGGAGAGCCAGTCACCGGCCAATAGATTTATCACCACACTCTTTAGGAAAAGAGGACTTTTCTTCATTGAAATAGATAATCAAATCCAAAACAGGAGAGAAATAAACCACAACATTACGGATCTGGAACATTTCAGGCCTTCGGGTCAGATACCTGTGCAATAGTCTTGGTACCCCTACAAATCGCCCATGGACTGCTCACAGACCGCCTGATGCAAATTGCAAAGAAAAAAATGTTTAGAGCTCTTACAAAACAGCATGTTCAAATCTGATCCGCTGGCCTCATGCAATTAAAGGGAGTCAGAGTCTTCAAGTTCAGTTACATTATATAAAAAGCAACCTTTTCAGATTACTTTTAGAACACATATTTATAAAGGCACAATTAGAAGAATTAAACAGTGTGATATAGCATGTTATTATTATTTCTTCAGTGTCACATGATCCTTCAGAAATCATTCTAATACACTGATTTGCTGCTCAAGAAACATTTTTTGAAATGTTGAAAATGTGCTGCTTCATATTTTTTTCTATATTTATACCTATAGACATAATATGAAAAAAATACAATAAAACAGTGAAAAGAACAACTTTCACCAAATTTTCACTGTTCACAAGTCTATTTAGTGCATTCTTACTAACCTTTTGAAATATTTTTAACGAAACGAAACCCTTGTTTTTTTTTAATGTTTCAAATATTTTGCTGTGGTGTTACTTGGCCACAAGTCACTTCACTTTCACTTTCATGAATCGGTCTTCGCTTAGCTTAGTCATTTGTCCATGAATCGATCTTCGCTGGTTGCACTATTTTGATTCACTAACCAGCTCAGAGGCATTTGTTCATGAATTTGTCTTCGCTTTTGAGTCACTCAAAAGAACCAGCTTTTGTTCGTGAGTCGACACCGATTGCGCGGTATGTTGTTGATTGACTCAAAAGAACCGGCTCATAAGAGTCAATTGTTAATGTATCGGACTTAACTATACTCACGCTGTATTTGTTTGTGTTTGTTTTGCTTGCTTTGTTTTCTTGTTTTGTCGTTGTTTCGCGGCACATAATCTTTTATCACTTTACCATAAATCCAGACTTCAAGCTCACACTAAGGGTGATTTATTATTTCTTATGAAACAGCGCGGTATATTCGAGCAGCAGGAAACACGTTGTAAGTAACGATGTACAACATCCACTAGAACTCCTGCAGTAAGAGTGACTCTGCAATAGGCAAGACATTTGCTTGTGAAGTTTCAGAAAAACAGCGCTTTATTCCACCACACCTGATTTATTTTGTGGTCAATGTGAGAAAAGTATTCCAACAAATGGTGTGCAGTAAATGAAATCTGAATGTGGGTGATTGAAACCGTAATGATGGCTGAATTTTCTGATTCTGAAAATAGTACATGTATTGTATAACTCAACTGTCAGGCTGCTACAGTGAGCAATTGCAAGCAATAATCAGTCACTATATTGTTAAAGGTTAGGTTACCCAGCCTTTAATATCATGTAAAATATGAACTCTGGTGGGTGCTTGAAACCGTAATGATGGCTGAATTTTCGGATTCTGAAAATAGTACATGTATTGTATAACTCAACTGTCAGGCTGCTACAGTGAGCAATTGCAAGCAATATAATCAGTCACTATATCTTTAAAGGTTACCCAGCCTTTAATATCATGTAAAATATGAACTCTGGTGGGTCAGTCTCAATGTGAGACTGTACAGACTTGCGTAGTTTGCATATTTGTCATTTTTATCACAGTACTTCACCCCATCCAGGCCCATAACTTGTCTTCTTTGCAGATTTCATCTAGACATTCTGACATTAAATGTGCATGTCAGTTGGTTCCTGTCTCCCTTCTCCACAGCTCGCTCTTGTTGATTTAGCCATACCACTTGATGAATATTTATAAAGGCCTGCAGATGAACTGGAGGTTTCACAGATATAGGCTACAGGTGAACAGATATGATGCTGGTGAAACATATATACTTTGGTCTTCTCTGATACTGTTTGTGAGTTCAGCTGAAGGTGATGACTGAGGTTTTCTGTTCATTTCATGCTGACTTTCACTCACTGCTGAATATGCTCTCAGCTCCAGGAAATGCTGAAAGTCTCCTAGACTGATATTTTTGTGATTGCTGCAACGTGTGGCCTTAGCTGCTTTTTATTATTATTTTTTTGCCATGGAATTGTGCCAGGAAGGTGACATTCTCCTCAAGTCAATTACTTTCCAACTGTTGCTTAGTCTACTGGCTTAGTGTCCACTCTGTCTTGCCGCTGTCTGTCAGTGTCGTCTTAATTCAGTTTACAAAAAAATCAGGAACAACAACAGTTACAACTAACATGCTTTACAAATCTTAAAAATCTTTGAACCTCTAATATATATTATATGCATTATACATATTTTATATTTATATATATACTGTATATATATATATACATGTGCATCTCAATAAATTTGAATGTCGTGGAAAAGTTCATTTATTTCAATAATTCAACTCAAATAAGGGTCTGTAGGGTCTGTAATTTTTATGGTAGGTTTATTTTAATGTATAGAGACAGAATACCAACCAAAAAAAAACACATTATATAGGGCTAAAGGTTAGAAATTTAGACTGGCTAGGCCACTCCATGACCTTAACGTGCTTCTTCTTGAGCAACTACTTTGTTGCCTTGGTGGTATGTTTTGGGTCAATGTCATGCTGGAAGACCAATAATTATTTGATCCCCAAGCAAAACATGGCTTAGTACTTGGTGAAGAAACCCTTGCTGGCAAGTACAAAGGTAAGACGTTTCTTGTAGTTGGCCACCAGGTTTGCACATAGAGAAGGAGGTTCTCGTCCAAGATTTTACAGTACATGGCCCCGTCTATTTGACCCTCAATGCAGTGAAGTCATCCTGTACCCTTATGCCCATTCCAGTCTTGTGCAGATCTACAATCTTGTCTCTGACATCCTTTGACAGCTCTTTGGTCTTGCCCGTGGTGGTGGGAGAGGTTGGAATGGAAGATACAGATTGTGTGGACAGGAGTCTTATACACGAGCTGACATTAGGAGTAACTTCTTAAAGTGGCAGGACTAATCTGTGTTCCACATGAGCACATAACCCGACTGTGGGAGCCAGAATTCTTGCTGGTTGGTAGGGGATCAAATACTCATTTCACTCACTGAAATGCAAATCAATTTCTAACCTTTATATAATGTGTTTTTTCTGGATTTTTTGGTTGGTATTCTGTCTCTAAAAATTACAGACCCTTCATTTCTTTGTAAGTGGGCAAACTTACAATCATTACAAAATTTCTGTTATATAACAGTTATTTCTGTTATTGTTATATTTCTAATATATTGTAAAATAGAATTTATTTCTGTGATGACAAAACAGAATTTTCAGCATCATTACTCCAGTCTTCAGTTTCACATGATCCTTCAGAAAACATTTGTGCTGCTTCATATTTTTCTATATTTATGTCTATCTATCTATGTACATAATATGAAAAAAACTACAATAAAACTACAATAAAATTGTCACTGTTCACAAGTCTATTTAGTGCATTCTGACTAACCTTTTGAAATATTTTTAACGAAACAAAACCCTTTAAAAAAAAAAAAACCCTTTCAAATATTTTGCTGCGGTGTTATACAAGACTGCATGTTGCTGTGCGTCGTGAGACAGAAAATAAAAATAGGCCAGAAGAAAGAATGAGTCCTAGTTGCTGTATGAAAACACTCTATCTGCCAAGTGTATAGGCATTCTGCACTTCTTTGAACATACTGAATGCAAAAAGGCAGCTCTTTTTAACCGAGCACAGCTCTACATGCAGTATCAGCAGTTTAGAGACAAAAGCCAAACTCATTACATAACCTCTATGCCGACTGTGACAGACACCCAACTGTCAGCAATCTGCCACGGCACACAAAACTCTGCCATCTTGTGCCGCATTTACTCAATGAAGAAAATCAGGGCTTGTCTCTGTTTAGCAGACTTTGTGTTTGAACATGTATGACCATTTGAAAGCCAAGACGAGTATTTGTTGTGAAACAGACCTAAAAATCTTAATAGCGGTGTACGTCGAGTAGCATGGCATATGCAATAAACATCCATTTTCAAAGAGTGCTCTGTTTTCTGATAGCTGGAAACCTCAAAGTCAAGCTATAAGGAGCCCTGCAGTGTTTCTAGCTGCATTTGAGCATTAATGTACTTTATACTTCAGTTTGGTTACTCTTACACAGCTGAGATATTACATTGAGCTGGTCACACCTGCTCTCTGTGATTGTGTGTCCTTCTCCAGAGGGCTGCTTTGTTGTTGGCTCTGCTCGGGAGTAAATGAAAGCCTAACTCCCAATCTCCTTCCATGGAACATTTCTGCAGAATGTGTGGAAAGCTTTTGCAGGAGGGGTTTGTGTGAGGGTCTTGTGGTCCTTGTGTGATGGTGGAGGCTGAACTGAGACCTGGCAAATCAAACAGGAATAATTCAATGGCGATTCAGCCATGTCCTCGGTTGCATGGACATGCTGTGAGGGAATGCTTGTCTTTCCGCTGTTACATCTCCATTGTACTCCATTAACCGTGAGCCTGTCATGGTAAGTTTGACGACAGCTTTGCAACCTGCAGAGGGCAGTATGGAGATGTTATCTTTACACTTTTTCGAACGTGAGTTGATCAAATGCGTGCCTTAACTTGACTATCTGACTTAGGGCTGCACGATAAATCGAAATGGTTCTTCGATTTCATAATCACGCAATAAAATCGTCTGCGATTTTTTTTTGCGTAACGTCTCAGTGAACTACGGCTCTGTGTAGTAAATTCTGATCCATCTGAAAGCACGTGATGATGATTTCCTGCTGATTACAGAACCGGCATTACTATCAAAATGCGCATGACAATCGCATTCGATTAATCGTGCAGCCCTAATCTGACTTTCTCGCACATCCATATATTTGTTTTTATTTTCATATTTAATGTGTTGTTTTTATTGCCATTTTCAATCTTCATCTTAGAGTAGTTTTTAAAATCAGGAGTACAGCTGTGAGTATTTCCACCTAGTGGACCCATCAGTAAGTGCTGTCAATTTTACATGAATCCTTAGAGACAGGGGTGGCCGACTTCGGTCCTGGAGAGCCACATCCTTGCAGAGTTTTGCTCCAACCTTGATAAAACTTGTTCAGGTTAGAAGGTTTGTTCAGGTGTGTTTGATTGGAGCAAAACTCTGCAGAACTGCAGCTCTCCAGGACCGAAGTTGGCCACCCCTACTTAAAAAGTTTTTTTTTTAATTTACTCACCCTCATGTCATTCCAAACTCTCTTCATCATATAAAATGCTTTTGTCATTTCAGAAAACTTACTTAACTTCAAAAATCTACTCGAGTTTTAAAATCTGAACAGATTCGCGAGGACCAGGATTAGGAACCGCTGCACTAAATGACTCTCAAGTTGTCACGAACACAACAAACTCAAACTCAAAATGAAAACAATGTGTTCTAAACTTGGCTCCTTCGATTAGATGGAATCAAAGTCTGAAGCTAAAAAATGGTGCCTGTGTCCATCATAAAGATTTTCTGTGAAATCGGTCAACTTCAACTGCCCAAAATATGGAGATTTTGGCAACTAACGTCAACTTTTCCAGACTGTAATTTCAGACAGCAAATCGACAAAAGTTGTTTGTGTTGTGTATTCCAAAATTTGATATACAGTATAGATACAGTCGAATCACAACCTTTCACACTTCACTCTTTTCAAATGTATACTTTTTACCTTTTAGGTACTAATATGTACATTTTTGTACCTTTTTTCAGAGAGTGTACCTTTTGAAATTTGCTTGAAATAGTTTGAAATATGATCCCATTGACTTTCATAATATGTGCGAAAACAGCTGAAACTTCCCTCGTATTCCTTTGTGTCATAGGTACACTCTCGGAAAAGAATGGTCACTAGGTCAGCACCCTTTCAAATGGTGTATTAAGGGCTGAATAAGGTACAAAGGTGTACCTTTTGAAAGGGTGCCACCCCAGTGACAGATTTTGTACCTTTCCCCCCCTGAAAGTGTATATGTAGTTATTTACAGCCCTTGGTTGATATTTTGTACATTTTGTACATGACTTGTTCAAACATATTACAAACCCAGTAGACCAGTGGTGTCCAATCCTGCTCCTGGAAGGTCACTATCCTGCAGAGTTGATCTCTTATCCTAATGAAACACACCTGAACCAGCTAATCAAAGTCTTTAGGATTACTAGAAACTTTCATGCAGGTGTGTTTAGACAGATTGGAGCTCAACTCTGTAGGACATTGGTCTTCCAGAAGCAGGTCCGGACACCCCTGCTGAGCAGATTTTGTATCTTTAGCTAACCAAATTCTCATGGAGAAGAGCACATTTTCTTTATACAGTTATACCACATTTATAGCAAGATTTGTCTGCTTTGTTCCTTGTAAGAGTGCTTTGCTTTGAACTACTTTGCACTTTACGCTACAATGGAAGCGGCATGTAATTTTGTTCTCTATTCTCTCATCTTTTATGTGTTCTCATTCCTGAAATTGAATCATCAGAGTGGACAGAAGCGCTTAGTGCTTTCAGCCTGGACATGAATAAAACAATTAACCAGAGATTCACAACCATTGGGGCTGCTTTGTCTTCCTGTGTGCCATTTTGTCCTCTTGGGAAACAAACAAGTAGGAGAAAGATCCATTTACCTCCTTCAAGAGGAGAGGTAATTCTCCTTAAAGTGATTGTCTCAGATCTGCCACATTAGGTTTGTTTTTTCATGGTTTGGGAGGGCTAACAACCATAATATTATCAAGGGGCTGCAAGCTTCTGCCTCAGAGCGTTTCTGTTTGGGTCTGTGTGTTTTTATTTGCAATTTTATTTACAAGTCTTCTTTCGGATTTCTCCAAGAAGTTCATTGACAAATGATGCTTCCTGGTAGCTCCTGTCTGTCTGTGAATCCTACAGGAAGAGCTAACAAGACAGCGTAGGTGTAATTCGTATGGATTCGGCTATGTCAGAATAATACCATTTTTTATGTGTGTGTGCTGGCCACAGTTCTTTGGGATTGGATCGAAAGAGTGAGGAAGTAGAAATGAAGTAATGAAATGAAAGATTTGTCTAGTTTCTCAGGGGATGCGCTAGTCATGGTTGAGCAAATCTTTTAATGTGCTCTCACATTAGCACTAATTTCAAGAAATAGTCTGAAAAACGCTGTTGAGTGTGTGTGTGTGTATATGGAGAGAAGGAAATCTTGCGGAGAGAGAGAGATTAAACAAGTTTATCTCTGACTTTTTCCACATTTGGAGATAGTAGTCATGGTTATTATGGGGATTGGGACTGTCCCAGAGACATTGAGCAGAGCTGCACTTCAACAACCTCTAAATGTCTTTTCCTTTTCCCTTGGAGAATCTGCAATGTATCTATTAGTCCTACAGCAATGTGACTGTTACTAAACCGAATGCTTTTATTTATATACTTATGCTTTGTATATACTGTAGCAGTGGTTTTGCTGGAGTGGAGAGCCAACACAGTTTCAAAATTGTTTTTGCGTACAAAACAGAAATATTTTTACCAAGATTTATGATTTTGTGTCAAAATCTCTAGAGTTTGATTGACGTTTGAGATCTACAACAAAATATAGCCTACTGGAAGCATTTTCTCTTCCTTTTAAATAGGGCTGCACGATAAATCGCATGCGATATTTAACGCGCATCTTGTCAGTAAAGCCATTCTGTAATCAGCGGTATATCTCCATCACCTGTGGGCTTTCACATGGAGCAGCATTAACTACACAGAGCCGTTGTTCACTGACAAGCTGCGCAAAACCACGATCATATTTTGCGCATGTTTTGCGCAGCTTGTCAGTGAACAACGGCTCTGTGTAGTTAATGCTGCTCCATGTGAAAGCCCGCAGGTGATGGAGATTTACCGCTGATTACAGAACCGGCTTTACTGACGAGATGCGCGTTAAATATTGCATGTGATTTATCATGCAGCCCTACTTTTAAAAGCAGAGAAGTCTATTTACTTTTAGATTTTCTTCAGAATAAAGGTTCCAATGGGTTTTTTTTTCACTGTGATGCCATAGAAACCCCATTTTGGGTTGTCAAAAGTACCTTTTTGTGAACAGTTCTTAAAATAACCATTTTCCACCATAATAAAGAATATGGAATGTAAAGATCCCATGGATATTAAAGGTTCTTAATGGAACCATCAATTCCAATAAAGAACATTTCTTTTTAAGAGTGTGTACATAATTTTATGGTTATTTGCATTTTATTAATTGAATTTAGCATTGTTTTGCCCTGCCACCCTTATCAGAACAGTCACAGTTGAGAATGTTTTACAATTAGGGTTGCAAATGGGTGATAAAAATTATCTAAACTGTCCAGAATTTTGGGAAACTTTCCAGGATTTTTGGGAAACTGTAGGAAAATATTGGAAACTTTTAGAGAGTTTCTTGAAATTTACCAGAAATGTTCCGGCCCTTAGCAACTCTAGTTACAATACACTACTCTGTGCAACTTTGTATAATACAGTATTGTTCTGAGGAGTCCTTTGAGTCTTATATTTCAGCTTGTTTCCAAAATTTAACTGGAACATTTGAAGCTATTGAATCTTTCATTTCATAAATGTTTTTTTTATTTTTTATTATTATTGATGAACATGCAGTTCTTGAAATATCTGGAATCACAAAATGGATTGTGGTTAATTCATATATCAGTACTCTCAGTTTCTGTTAATAAAAATGTTTGAAAACGAACTTT
Source organism: Sinocyclocheilus rhinocerous (assembly GCF_001515625.1). NCBI lineage: Eukaryota > Metazoa > Chordata > Actinopteri > Cypriniformes > Cyprinidae > Sinocyclocheilus > Sinocyclocheilus rhinocerous. Next base: position 168,588 of record NW_015646350.1, on the reverse strand, counting down.
GTCTTAATAACATAATTTAACAGCAGAGATACAAGTTTATATGGTGGGGCCTTTGAGTATTGTGTTAGACAATAGCAGTCCTTTAACTAAAAAAGTTGGGAATTACATACTCCCATTTAAGTGAAACAGACTCCTACAGATAAAAGCAATACAACAAGACACACAAATGATACAGGTGCTGGAGTTTTGTTTACATACCGAGGAATATGTTTGAGATTAGATTGTTCAGAGCAAAATCTCTCAGCCTCTCTCCTTCACTTAAACGTGAGATTATTTTCAGAAATGGAATTCCAACCCTTGTCATGATAAAACAACGCAGTTTTGCGATGGAGATTTGTTCAGCCAGACGGCTCCATGATGGGTGTGCTGGAGTGTGATAATTCAAGAGCTGCAGGGTAGGACTGTGATTTATGGGATATCCTTTTTGTCTTACAAAACGTGTTCCTTCGAAAGCCCACCCCCAACATTTCATATGAGTCATTTCCCTAATTGATAGTTGCCTGGAAACTCTATGAGAGGTGCTGAAAAAAGACTGATAATGTACGTGAGATAGTGTTTCAGTGTGTGTGTGTGTGTTGATCAAGACCAGAAAAACTAAACGGTTAAATTTTCATTGACTTGTTTAAGACTATTGATTTTGAACTGATATGGTTGTACACTGTGCTTGTGAGGTCACTCATAATGAAGTATGGATCAACAATTATGTTTTAATACAATGCAGTATTTACTGTACAGATCTCAGAGGTGTGATGTCATCGGGCCTAGTGCGTTTCAGATGATGCAAATGTGCAGCACTCAACCGGATTATTATAGGCTCTATAAGAGAGCTGTCTCAGTCCCCATCATAAAAGCTATTGATTACCCCCTACTTACATTCACATGCTTGTGCTCAGCCATTGAGACTTTAGCATCAATTTCTCCAAGTCAGTACTTTCAGTGCTGGTCATTTGAGGTCTCTCTGAGGTCCTGTGGATGCCAGCTCAAGTTTCTAAGTTCAGGAGACTTTTTGGTGCTCCAGATAAATGGAAAATTGAAAGGTGGGCAGTAAATATGGATATAATTAAAACCGGCCTTGGTGTATGATTGATCTAAACCAGTTTAAGGCAGTTGCTGGCTTTTGGAACATCGTAGCTGGTTTCTAACTTGTTAAAATATTTTTACCACAAAGACAATCAAGCTGCATCTTGCCTTCATGTGGTCAAAAAGCATGGAAGAAAATATATAGCTTGCTTTTTTCAAATGAAAACCCACACATTTTATGAAGAAATAAATGTCATTACACTTAAACCTATTCTAATACATCATTGTATTTAGTTAATTTTGTTAGTTTTATTGTCTTTCACTTTCATGCAACATAGAATATATGTAGTACGCTTCCATTCAAAAGTTTTGGGTTGGTAAAATATTTTAATGTTTTTGAAATAACTCTCTTTTGCTCACCTGCATTTATTTAATCAAAAATACAGTAAAAACAATAATATTGTCAAATGTTATTACATTTTAAAATAACTGTTTTCTATTTTATTATATTTTAAAATGTATTTTGTTCTTGTGATACAAAGCCTAATTTTCAGCATCATTACTCCAGGCTTCAGTGTCACATGATCCTTCAGAAATCATTCTAATATGCTGATTTGCTCCTCAAAAATCGTTTTGATTATTATCATTGTTGTAAACAGTTTACTTGCTTTAATAGTTTACTTACAGCATATCATTTCTGTGGAAATTTTGATTTTTTTGTTCAGGATTCTTTGATAGAAAGTCCAGAAGGACAGCATTTATTTGAAGTAGAACAAATCTTTGTAACATTATAAATGTCTTTACTGTCACTTTTGATCAATGTAATGTGTCCTTGTTGAATAAAAGCAATAGTTTCTTTTAAAAAATCAGAAGATGTTGGTTGAGTCATATTCTGATAGTGCCACAGTGTGTACAATGTTGTCTCATATAAATCTGGATTGGAAGGAGTCTTATAAAGAGATGGGAAGTAACGAAGTACAAATACTTCATTACTGTACTTAAGTAGATTTTTCTGGTATCTTTTCACTAGATACTAGATACTACTTTTTACTTTCACTCCTTACATTTTTTACACAAATATCTGTACTTTCTACTTCTTATATTTTCAAACCAGGCTCGTTATTTTAGTTCATTATTTTTTTCAACCTAATGTAATACAGAAAACACAACCACCCACTGGTCTATTATTTCCTGGCTATCAGGCACCACAGACATAGCTAGTCTATGAAGCTTCCACAGAGCAAGGGAGCAAGAAGAATGGCTAACGTTATGGATGAGACAGAGGAAGTTATCGATAGCGAGAAATTAGACATTTGCAGGACTGTTCAGGGCAAAATATGTTGAAAAAAATCAGTCTGTTCGATGAATACATTTACCACAGTAGCATGTGTGCAATAGTTCTGCATGTGTGTGAGCCTGTTTACAAATCTGTCCTCAGACAAAGAGAACATTTAATGATTATGTATTTAGTCCAAATTCACTTAATAACATCAGTTGAGTGTTTGAAATAACTTCCTTTTGTGATCTGACATTGTGTCATATCACAGAATGAGGCAGAAATCATGCTATTTTATAGTAGCTATTCTATACAAGTGATAGAAGGCTAAGTCGATTAACACTGCATTATAAATATACATTATTTTTATAATAATACCTGAGATGACTTGAAGAACACAGATAAACCATTATTGTCGCAATTGTATGTTTATTGTATTGATGTTTCATCAGGTAAAACGTCTCTATCTGCATTTTATTCAGCTACAGCGACAGCTGGATGTCTTTGTCCATATAAGGGATTTCCTGGAGCGTCAGAAGTTAGATTACTTCTGTGAGTCTCACTTGTGGAGTTTCTGCCCTCCGGCTACCAGTATGAATGAAACAGACATTACATTACGTGTGTACTTACTCACAACACCCTATTTTTGGGTAAAAAAAAAAAGCAAATAGGAAAAATAACACTTTTCTCTAAAAGATATTGGAAGTAAACATCCATATCCAAACATTTTTCTCCAGTGTAAAGAAGTGTACAGGAATGTTTTTTTTTATTATTATTTCAGCAGATGCATTCCTTGACAAAAATGAAGAAATTACAGACAGATTTTTCATCATAATATTTTATAATAAAACCTTAGACATTTCTAATGATTTATAGTTATAGGCCCCCTGCATGATATCAGGGGGTAAACAAGTGTAAATTATGCTTGCACTCTAATTGTCTCTGTTTGCATTTCAGTAAAATTTACAGTATAACTCGCTTCAATTTGGCCATTTTTAAAGCATCATAATTTTGAGTTGTTTCCAAGGACAAAAGGCAGAATCACCCTACAATCTAGGATGTGGCCTATAGGTGATGGCAAATATTGTTTTTGTTGTCACCTTAACCTTTTCTCTGCTTGTGTTCTACATGGCGGTTGTTCAGCCTGGATAATTCATTAGCTAACAAAATTTGATTGTAATTTATTTTATATTAATATGCAGTGAAGTATAATTACCAGTGTGACACTAAAAGAGGTAGTAGTAATGGCTACTTTTTTACATGTCAGAGCCCATACTTCTTTACTTTAACTTGAGTAAAAAAAAAGTGTAGTCAGTACTTCAGCTTTTCAAACATGAGTATCTGTACAGTACTTCTACTTGAGTGAAGGATGTGTGTACTTTTGCCATCTTATATCACTAAAATGACACTCATTATCTTTAAAACGCACGTCAGTTAGCATAATATCTCAGTGTGTTTATTGTAAACAAGACAAGCCCAGTGAGAGGGCCTGGTTTATAGTGGCCAAGAACGTCCTGCCCGTGCCAGAGCCGCCCCTCCCTGCTCCCGCTACAAGCTGTTTGCAGGATGCAGGATCTGGAGGTATTCCCTCAGCACTCACACCAGCTCCAGAGCTGAAACACTACACCACACTGAAGAGGGCAGACACAGACAAGAGTGACTGGGGAAACACTTACGAAAGCGTTTTACTAAGCAAAATGAGCGAGTATTGTTTTTAGGTTACTACCGTTGGGTTTCTGAATCTTATTACTGATAAAGCAGAATGCTTATGTAATAATTTTAAATTCTCCACAGCAGTTTTAGTAGGTTATGAGTCACACAGGCCTCTGGCTATGGCCGCATTAAACTGCAAATACAGTGGTGCTATTACAATTTATTAGATGAGATTAGAGATCTGTAACTACGACTCTCGCGAAATGTATTTAATTGCCTCCTGGTTTGAACAAAAACATGTAGAGCAGAACATTCTCCTTGCTTATTTTAAATTTCAACCATTCCAATGGCTGTATCTGCTTAAATATGGAGGGGATTCATCGTGAATCCTTTAACGTAAGCTTTCAGGAGCCAGGGAGGGTGAGGATGAACATGAGAGCTGTCCAGTTTGTTTTATGTTGGTTCCCAAACTGTCCCCTAGACAGCACAGGCCCTCCCTATATGCTATGCAACCTACACAAATTGCAGATGCCCCCTGGTGGTTATTTATATATATATATATATATATATATATATAAAATGGCCTGTAAAAAATAACGTTTGAAAATTATCATAATTGTTTTATTTTACACTTCAAGTTACAATATTAAAATGTATGTCTTACATTCTTAACCTTTTAAACATTCATATCCTCTAGCTTTTATTTTGGCAAAATACTGATGATATGCTGTAAACTTCTGTAAACTATCCACAGAAATGCCTCGAATTTGATAATTGCACTAAGCTATATAGCGATTTCAGATATATTTTGATTAATTGTGCAGCCACGTTTATTTATTTTAATTTTACAGTTGATTTAATCATTAGCTTATCAACTCTCAGAGCCCCTGCAGTTGCCTCACAAACCCCCATTTGGGAAACCCTGATCTGGATCATGATATGAATGAAAAATTGTGTTAAAGATAACAGGTTTTCACCCTGTTTCTGTCAAGGCTGGTCTATTGTTATTGTGAGTAAACAGAACGAGCTCCATCCGGTCTCAGAGCTATGCCTCAGGACAGAAGTCATTCGGGGTCCAAGCTGAGGTCACCAGTGAGTGTAATAGATCCAGAATCAGTCAATACTCTGTGGTCACGGAATGGCTAGTTCCTACTAAAAAGCATCTTACTGAGATCACTTACATCTGCTTGCTGCACCCTGTAGCTTCTACAAAGGCTGATTTGCAGTCTTTTGAGGCAAAAAGAACATGTAATGCTCAAGTGCTAACTTATGTCTGTATATTCTGAGGTAGTCTTTCAATTTTCTTCAGTGTAGCAGGTACCTCAGCCCATGTTTTGACACTCTTGAGCACATGTAAGTGTCATTGCTTCATGAAAGAGCTTTTTTGATTTACACATTGATTTATTTTTGAAATCATTCCAAGATTTCCCCGTTAATGTGAGTAATCTTGTACTAAGCATGTAGCTAGTGTTTGCGTCAGATATTGACAGCATGTAAGGGCCAAATTATCCGGCTCTCATTGAGGACGAGGTGGAGGAATGGAAAAGGCCATCCTTTTCTCTCCCGCTTAGAGTGATTGAGGCGTTATTGATTTAATTTTCATCAGCTATGAAGGAGGCAGCCACACTTAAGGGTGATGGGTAATTTTTTGTGACATGTAATAAAAGCCTTGTGAGTCTCCAGCTGTCTGTCTCCAGGGGGCCCGAGACTGAAATCACAGTGGACCAACACAAAGTACAGGCAGATCAAACTGTGAATACGCTGTATGAGCGCTATCCCACTGCTACTGTGTTAGTCTGGTGTGCATTAACTCTCACATTAGTCACTGAACACTGGGAAACACCGGTTAAACGCTGGAATTGTCTAGAGTACATCTTTCACTCGTTACATTTACCTCACGGCTATCGTTTTATTTTCAGTCCCAAATAATGAGAGGGGTTTGAGCACTTCAGTGCTTCCATTAGCTGCAGAAAAAAATGCTTTTGCATTGATTTGAGGTTGACAGAACTGTTTGATGCAGGAAGAAATTATACATGATCCTTATGTTGAATTATAGGTTAAGTGTATGTATCATTACGAATTTAATTTCACTAGCTTTGCTAGTGAAACCCAGTATTTGGTCTTTTTGCAGTCAGCATTTGGTCTTTATGTAATCAATATTTGGTATAGACTGATCATTGTGCCCGTGTCATTTAACCCAAGTTTAACTAGTTTGAATTCCTATTTTATTTTAAGTCCAAAATGGATAGTGCAATATTTTTCTTTTTGTTCAGATATTTTTTGTGACTTTGGAGTAAATATTGCATAAAAATGCAGCCATAGACTGCAGTACAATCAAGCCAAAAGCAACTTAAGATGGTTGCTCTTTTTTGGAAATGGTGTTGGGTTGTAGCTGGTCCAAGCTGGATTAGGTGTTAACCATCAAGTGTGGACCTGGTTGACCTAGACTATTTTCATCATTCATGGGCTCTGCTTGAAAAAAACAGGTTATACCAACTTAATGTAGAAGTATTATGTTTTGAAATGTGGCTGGTGGTTAAAGATTATCTACCAGTTCTAACCAGCTTGATCAAATGTTCTACCAGCTCAACCACATCTCATCATCTGGTAGACCAGCTGGTCCATTTAATATGTGACCAAATGACAAACAATCATGCTACATTATAAGCCACCTATAAGCCAATTTTTACAGCATAGTATGTTAATTTAAATCATGTTTTCAATTGTAATTGTTTTCTTTTTGAACCCACATATGGTTTCATAACAGACATGACTTAATAAGTACTGACATCCGTTAGCACAATATATGTGGCTGAATGGTAGTGCTCATTTTACCTAGTGTCAGTTTTGAAATACCGATAACTACAACTGGAATATCTAGCTGATAACCGATAACGGATTTTAAAATCAGCAGTAGTATGAACGAAAAACTTTCCAGTTAATGTAAAATAGTGCTGAAAATTAACATTAATAAGGTAACCATGACAATGATTTGTAATTATCAAATAAAATTAAAGTAAAAAAAAGCCATGCTTCATCACTTCTGACTTACTGATGATGATGTTTGTAACGTAGTTTGTAGATCGGGAAGAAGGAGGCGGGAACCGGCGAACATTAAAAGATTTTAATAAAATAAACAAACACAAAACAAAAGTAAAGCGGCAGCCCCTCGCGGACGACTGCCACACACAAAATACAAAATAAACTCCAGGCCTGGTCCTCTCTCGTCTTTCACTGTCGTCCCTCCTCCTTTTTATCCTTCCGGAGGTCCTCCGTGAGACTCGAGACCGGTGAGTGGCGCAGGTGTCGCGCATTAGCAATTACTCCACCGGCCTCGCTCCGTTCCCACGGCTCCCGGCCCCGCCCCTCTCGTCACAATGTTATTTTTATTTTATTAAAAATATGGAATAAATACTGTGGTTAATGAATATGCAACATATAGTTAATATGGAATGTTCTTTAGCTAGATTTAATAAAGCTAAACCAAGAACGGTACAGGCCTGGCTAAGAGTTGTAAAATCTATTTGTGACCGGTTTACTGGATAGTAAGATATATCTCCATAGAACTGTGTACTTACTGTGGAGTACTTATATCTAGGGTATTACTATGTAAGTATCCATATCATTTGTAGGTAGTTTTGTTTGGTTCTGGTTTATTTTTGTGTTGTTATTTTGAAAATCTAATAAAAAGAAATTTAAAAAAATGAATAAACAAATGATGAAAAGGAGAGAGAAAAATGGCTAGAAAGAAAAATGTACTAAATTCAAAACGATAACAACTATCATTGCCGATTAATCGTTAAAACTGATATATCGGTTGAGCTCTAATCAGTTGACTTATTACATGGCTTTCTAGAATGTTTGGTTCTGATTGGTCAATCATGGCATTCTTTAGTCAGGTATGTTTGTATAATGACACTAACCTGTATAAAGCTGACCGCTGTCCCAGACAACCGATTTCCTGCATATCTTATATTAATTGTAATAATGTACAATTTATTTAGCCATAATGACCGGCTGAATTTACATTATCCCTTACATATCACTTGGCCACTATTCTTCTACCCTCACTTTAAGGGTTTCCTCTTTGTCTTTCATTCTCTCTCCTGCAACATACTGCGAGCAGCAGAACCTCTGCAGCCCCTCTCTTTAAAAATTCAGTCAACCGCTCCATTTTCACTCTTCTGTCTAGAGAGCTGTATTGTATTATATTAAATATTGAATTTTACAATCACACAGGCTGCATTTCAGCAAAAACAACAGGGTATTTTGAGGTCACAGAGTTTGATAGGGACGGCAGAGGAAGTGTTTCATATTGACCCGAGCTGATTACCCCACAGCGCGAGAGACGGAGACATAAGAACAGAGAAATGGGGATGTATGCAGAGCTGTGTGAGCAGCATCTCCAATCAGGCAGCTTAGGAAAAGGATGAAATGGGAAGGGTGGGGGAAGGAAAAATGGAGAGAGAGGGAATGTGTGTGTGTGTGTGTGTATTTGGAGGGGGGGATTTCTCAGTGGGAGAGAGAAAGTGGTGGAGAGAGTGCACAGAAGGAGGGGAGGGGTGTTCGTGTGTGTTCACTGGAGTGTGTGTGTGTATAGTGCTGCAGTAACGAGTGGAGAGGGGGGATGACTGCAGTTTCTCATGCTGATGGAAGAGCTCGAGCAGGAGACGTTTGCACGCCGCTGAAACGTTAACCCCTAAGTGCCTCGCTGGTGTATGGCCCAGACGCTCATTGAGGATTAGGACCGAGCAGATCACTGCAGTCAGGTGTGTAGCTTTTCAACATGTTTTTTCTCAAAGGTGCTGCAAAATTGGGAGGGGGATCCGGATATGGGAAGGTGGGATATGCAGCACTGGATGCTGGAAAGGCTGTCCAGGGCACTAGATGCTTATGACTTAATCTTACAGCGGAGAGGGAAGCCCATTCGAGAGTGGCCTGGCTGAATACTAGAGTACTGCAGTGTGATTCATACGCTTGTCAGATTTGGATAACTCTTGTTTGTGTTGAGTCTGAAGAAAACTGGTGTCTAAAGTGATGTTTAACTGATGTTTGATTGGGAATTGCTGCAGTGTCCTGAGCTCAGAGCATTCGTCCCAGTCGGCGTATCGGTTTTATCAGTTAGTTTAGTTGAACTTGCGTTACTCGCTGATCTCAGGTCAGCTTTCTGTCACACCTCACAGAGGTTGGAGTCAGGGACCCGTCACAGGAAGCTGGTCCCGGTAAGGTGTGCAAGGGCAAAATCAGCCACGAGCTGTCAGTGGGTGGGTGTTTACTCCGTCCGTGCATGGGTGCCGGTCGCTTCCTGGAGAGTTTCCAGAGCTCAGTCCCGCTGACAGCTCCCACGTTTTCCCCGGAGGGGCAATGGGAACGACACCCTCCTCCCCATCATCGAACAATATGCTGCGGCTTGCTGGTACAGCTGCCGTAAGAGAGGATCACAGAGAGAGACCACAGACAATGAAGTGCATTAAAACAGCTCTGCGGTACAGCAAAGAAAGGGGGAAACTGGATACCTGCTGTCTGCCTTCATTTCAATGCACTTTGTTGTAGATTTCAACCTTGTGTTGTGCGAAAAACACTTTAGGGAAAACTTGATAAACAATACCATTCCCAAACATTATTATAGTCTTCAGAAATTTCCACAGTGAACATTTATAACAATCCATCAGTTGTTTTCCATTAAGTACTCTGAGATCGGGTTTGGTGTGTCCTGTCACAGTGGTTGCTGTATATGTGTTGTGTTTCTGCTAGATGCTTGATTTAGTGCTTATATTGGATGCTGGAAGTGTCAATTGGACACGCTGGAATTATAAGGGAACTTCCTTAGATGCTTGGCAGCTCTCTTTCTCGCTCTCTTTCTCGCTCTCTCTCTGGCAAGTGTTTTTTTCTCGCTCTCTTGGGATTCTCCTGCAGAGGACTGGGGATCACAAGGAAGGGACGTTCTCAAGGACAAATGCTGTGTCATCAAGGCTTTAGACCTGAACTGGAGTACAGTATAATGTGACATTGAGATCAGATTTATAAGGGGAAATTTGAAAATGTGGTAAAGATATTTGTGCTTTATAGCTTGTCTGATCTCTCAGTTTCAGATGTTGAAGCTGTTGGGTTGTTTTTGCTCTATTGTGTATGTTCATATGTGTTTGAGACATTTAATATGAAGAATTGGGGTTTTAACTCCATACCCACCATCTAAGACATCTACATGACCAATTACCTGATGGTGCAGGACATCTAGAGGAACATCAGACTTTGTTTCACTTATAGATGTCTCTCCCAAATTCCTTAGGAGCAATAAGATGGCATTAAATGATCATTATTGAGGTTTGGTTAGACTAGAGATATACATTTAATGTGAATAGAATAGCTTAGAAAATTTGGTCTTTGATGAATTTGAAGAGAAATATTTGAGTTCATATTGAGATTTGAGAATTTTGATAGCAGATATTCTTGAGATCTGAAACTGCCGGAAGAGACGTGTGAAAACTATTGTGAGGTCCTTTTCTCGATTTTAATCTCCATTCATTCTCCATCTAATCTTATTGTGTGTTAAAAAGATATATCTTATTCGTGATTTTGTTTTCCTAAAGGAAGGGATTTTGGCCAAGTGTTTATCCAATTAGAGAAAATGTTGCATCTCAAATTAAATTGTTGGGGGTTTTAGATGTAAAAAGATCAACACAGGAAAAGTAATCTTTCCCTTTTCATTTATATTTTATGATTTCTGTCAGCTGCCCAGTTATTGTCAACTAATGTATTTAAAACAATCTGTTTCATAATTTAAAATAAATAAATAATTATGGTGAAAACAGTATCTGCCCTGTAAGCAGCCAACCAATAATAAATTTGAGAGAAACCATAAAACAGCTAGTGTCATTTATCACCGTGGACACTCATTCCCATCTGGTCTTGCATCACAGTTTTGCACTATGAATAATCTTTGATAAGACACAAGTGATGGTTAGTACTACAATGGATCATAGTTTTTATTGGCAGGAGAACATTATTTAAAATCTGCCCTATAGGATTGTGTTAGAGTAGTCAATACAAACAAAAAAAAGTACAATATCATTGTGGAATTCAGTCTGTGTACGTTGCATTCATTCGTTTTTTTATTTAAAATTGAAAACAGAAACATGAGAAAAAGGCACCATTTTTGATTTTCGTTTTTTCAACAAAAAAAAACGCCTTGATTTTCCGTTTTTACATTCAGGGGTAGAAATTGAATAAACAGTTTGAATATTCGATTTCCACGTGTGGGCGGAAATGAAACGCCCCTTTCCACTGATTAGTCAAGCAAGCATCAAATGGTGCCGTCATCATGTCATCTTCAGTTTTGTGCAACAGAATAAGAGTCCTCCGCTGTTAAAGCATTTATTGCAACTCCTGCGTTCATCTCCCTCTCATCAAACAACCATACTAACAAATGGCTTGACACAAACCATACTGGGGCAGTGCCTAGACGGGGCTTACTTCTGTGTAGGCATAGATTCTATATGGCAAATATTAGGTGCTTATTGCAGAAATATGTATGTAGCCTACCTCAGATCTGCAGCCACATTACCCTTTTAGTCTATTTCTTTGGCGGACCGCACATTTTATTTAGCTGTCCAGTTATCAAAATCTGTGTGGCAAAGCTGCGTGACATTTGCTGTGTTAATGCATTTACTGCCGTGCCGGTACGTGCACCAAAGAAATAGACTAAAAGGGTAATGTGGCTGCAGATCCGAGGTACATACATATTTATGCAATAAGCACCTAATACTTGCCATAGAGAAGCTATGCCTACATAGAAATAAACCCTGTCCATTTGTTAAGATTATCTTTATAGTTATCGTTCTTGGTGTGAACGGGGCTTTAGTCTGGTTGTTTGATGAGACAGAGACGAAATGCAGGAGTTACAATAAACACTGTAACCGCGGAGGACTCTTATTCTGTTGCACAGAACTGAAGACGACATGTTTCATTTTTGATTGACCAATCAGTGAAAGGGGCGTTTAATTCCCTCCCACACGTGGAAATCGAACATTCAAACTGTTTATCCATTTTCTACCCCTGAATGTAAAAACGAAAAATTAAGGTGAATTCTTGTCTTTTCATGTTTAAAAAAAAAACGAAAAATTAAAATGGTGCCGTTTTCTCATGTTTCTGTTTTCGATATTAAATCAAAAAACGAATGAACACGGACCGAATTCCCTTCTTTATGAGCATAACTGCCTCTTTCTTTCAGGATATAGCTCATTAGTTTGGAAACCATCACTGTAGTGACAAACTCCATCAAGAAATGAGTGTTCTCACAAAGTTCACAAAAAAAAAATCGACAAAAAAGATTTTGAATGCCCAAGCTGCTCTTTCCATTAGATTGTGACCAGATGTTGTGAAGTTGCATAAAGGACAAAAACTACCATAAAATTAAAATAAAGCAGTCATGCACTACATTACAAGTCTTCAGAAACCGGAAAATTAGCTTACAAGAAGAACAAACCATAATTCATTGAACATCTTGACATTTATCAGACCTGCTGAAAAGACAATCAAATGTTGTGTTTTGCATGCTGGCATCTCGACCAGGCTTAGTTCACCCAAAAATCCACTCACCCTCGTGTTGTTCCAAACCTGTATGACTTTCTGCTTGCTGCAGAACACAGAAGAAGAGATTTTAAAGAGTCTTTCAGCTGTTTTTGTCCATACAATACTGGTCAATGGGATCCAAAAGTTCCAAGCTCCAAAAAGGACATAAGAGACTTGTCTATTGGTTTAATCAGTGGTTACATAGAAGTATTCTGAGGCAATATGATCACTAAATGAATAGAAAAATGTGACATCATAACATTAAGTCACGTGACACACAAGAACCAATGAGCTAAACTTTTCTGGACCCCATTTATTGTACAAACACAAACAGCTGCAAAATTCTTCCAAAGAATCTTACCTGTGTTCCACAGAAGAAAAAAAAATCAATTTGTAATGACATAAGGGTGAGTAAATGATAACAGAATATTCGTTTTTAATCCGCTTCAAATCAAAATTTACATTTACACATTTGGCAAACACTTTATGCAAAGCATTTCTGTGTACACGTAACCTGTGAATCGAACCCATGGCCTTGCTGTTGGTAAAACCATACTCTACTAGTAATTAGTCCAGCACCAAACCAGAAAAACCAGCATCAGGTCAGGTGGATCCTTCGCTCATACTCAGAAGTGGTATCTCAGATGTGGCCATACTGTATCTGCATTAGGGATGTCCATCCACGACAAGAGGAAGCCAGAGTGAAACTAACATTGTAGCTCTGAAAAGAGTGTGTGGTTGTTCGCCTGTTCATCATGGTGCAGTGAAGTCTTATTACCCTCCGTAAAAACAGCTGCTTAATTGAAGAGCCATAGGGGCGACAATAAACTGAAAGATACAATTCGTAATGAATGAGGAAGAGCAGCTTTACACTGAGGAAAAAGCACTGAGGCTGAAACAAGCCTGTGAAACAACATGTTTAAAGAGTCCACCCAAGGTGATTTGTTGTAATGATACACTGATTTGAATTCGTCATTTGCGACATATTCAGTTGTAATCTACAAATCTGAGAGCTGATTTAGTATGATGTGAGCAGTTGCTCAAGAGTCTTTGAATAGTTTCCACCCTCGCATTTGTTTGTGCGTCCAGCTCGGCCCAAGGGCCACAAAAACCCTCATTAAGTGACAAACGGAGCGGTCTGGATCCGCTGGGATGTGCGGGGAACACTCATTGTCATCTCACTGAGCTCAATCAGATGGCTTTCCAGTGGAAATGTTCAACCACCAGTAATGCAATGCCCGGAGACAAGTTTCTGATATGGGTGTACATTTGAGCAGGAATGGTAGGGACATCCCTTACCATACAGACTACTGAAACTAATATTTTTAGTAGTTTCAGTAGTGATTAAATGTTGAATATGTCATATGATGCATGTTTTCATTTGTAAACTGAAAGTGTTTATGTCTGTTTTTCACATTAAATTGATAGTTATGTGAATGTGTGTGTGTGTGTGTATGTATGTATGTATGTGTATATATATATATATATATATATATAGCTTCAAATATTAACTATTAGTGTAATATAATATATATTGTATTATTGTAGTATAATTTCGATACTATTATACGTTTTATTACAATTTTTGAATTTGTTTTTATTTTTGCGTTTTCTGTTTTCTTTTTATTAAAGTTTTGGTCATTTTGTTGTGTGTTTTTGTCAGATTTATTTATTTATTTTTAAATATGTCTATTTTTTATTCATTTTTATTTCATTTTTATTAATTTAGTACATCAAGTCATCAAGTTAACTAAACTAAATGAAAATATTGCTTTGGCAACTATAGCTGAAATAAAATACGTTTTAATATATAATAGTTGCCAGCAAAACAGATAAACACAGATAATCGTTATAATAATTCAATGATAATTTGATCCTGGTTTCATGTCACTTTGTCTTAAAGGGTCAGTTTCAAATGTCACTTTTAAATATAAAATATTTAATCTGCCATAATAGTTTAATGTTATTAAATTAGCATAATTGTGATTAATTCAGTTAAATAATCTGCATATCATGTAATTAATTAAATTAAAGTTTGTAATTGTTTGACATCCATAATGAATGCTCCTACTGAGCTCTGATCAGCAGTAACAGGCTGTAGATGAAAACACGGTGAGTTTATGTAGTCGCTCTTGGTGGAGAACAGGGCGTTTCTGCTGATAGTCAGTGTGAGTTCAGCTTTCGGTTTCTGTTGTATTTGCTTGTTGTCATTGCTGTTTTGCAATCAGTATGTTTGTCTTGTTCTCTAGGAAAAATATCTAAACAAAACAAAAAAAAAGTAAAATTGCATGAGTAATTACCTATTTACAGAGTCTAATACCTTTTTGTTTAAAGGGGTCATAGGGGCATAGAGGAGAAACAATAATGTACAGTATGTGGAAAATAATGTGGTTTTTTAACTTTAAACCGCATAAACACATTTCATTACACCAAATACACAAAATAATGTTCTTTTTAGCAACATCATATGACCCCTTTAATACCTGAGTTTATTTTTTAAGCATATCGAAAGACCTCAATTTATGCTGAGAAAATAAAAACATTATGGACACAATGATTGCATTTCCTTTTCTTCTAACAGAGAAAGTGTTAAGCAACATCTAAGCGAGAAAAGTAACAACTGCACTGTAAAAAATGACTGTGAATTTAACAGTAAATTACTGTAAAAATGCTACAGTAAAAACCTGTTAAATGGTTAACGGTAAATTCCCCTACTATATACGGTGAAAAACTGTATTGGACATTACATGTAATTTTACGGTAGTATACCGTTTTTGGAAGTGAAAAAGTGTGTCACCATGATGGTGTTTGGTGTTTGTGTGAATGACACTGTGCACCTTCTATATATGTTATTATTTAAAAGCTGCTTGTGATGGGCTTTGGTTCATCATGTGACTTTCTCTTCAGCACCTGCGTTTGGTGGTTATCAGTGTATTACAAAGGTACAAAACCGATTTCAGTACTTCAATAGGTTGGTATATTAACATTATATCAGTTCATTTAATTGCGGTATTTAACTGTAAATTTAAGTTATAACCGTAAAACCTAAAATGTTGCTACCATATTTTTTACGGTAACATTCCGGCAACCACAGCTGCCGTTTTTTTACTGTAAAGTTTACAGATTTTTTTTTACAGTGTAAACACAAATATGCCAACTAATTTTTCAGTTTGTGATTGGTTATGGTGTCATGTCTGCTAATTCGTCAGACAGCGGTTTGTGTCAGAACGTACACCGTAATAATCAGTCATTCATAGCAACTGTGTGCTGTGAATACTGACTTATTGCGTCTGTAAGAACTGATGAACAAAATGCCTTTCTATAGTTTAGATTTTTTACTGGAAATCAAGACGAAAATAATGATAACTGTAAAAAATATATTATAAATATTTAGTTTCAGTGAGTAATATCGATAAACTCTGTGCTTGGATAATTAAAAACCTTTTTAGATTAGTAAGAGAAAACACTCAAGGTGTGATGGTGCTAGTCTATACAACGGTATTTTGAGTAGTTCATTAGCAAATAGTTGGCTTGCATTAGAGTTCAGTTCAAAAACATCACGATCATGTGGGACCCTGTGGAACTAAACTTCTCTTTATACTAAGCATACTGCTCATTCAAACAGGGTACTTCTGACTTATATTCAATGAATAAATGCACATTCAGCACTGCCTGTCATTCTCAGTACATAATTACTGGTGTTTGCCAAGGCAAGCATCACTATTACTATTACTCATACAGAAGGCTACTGATTTAAACCCTATGTATTAAACTCAAGTGCATAACTGGGTAAATGATGTCAAGTCATTCAGTCTGTTGAAGAGAGGTGTTTTCTTTAAGCAATTGGATTTTCTTCTGTTGGGTGATTTAAACAGGCAACAAATTACCATAGATTTCCACTGTGAAAAATGAGTACACTTTAGCATACTTTTATAAAGACTACTTTTTGCAAAAACGTATAAACTTTAATAAGCAATAAGGTACGAGAGGCCGTGCTGTATTGTGAGTAGGTCATTGCTGAAGGGTGGTGTTAGACTCGAAAAATAAAGAATTAAATTAAATTAAAATATATTAGTTTAAACTAGTGCTGTCAAATGATTAATCGCGATTAATCGCATCCAAAATAAAAAAATTTGTTTACATAATATATCTGTGTGTACTGTGTATATTTATTATGTACTGTATATATAAATACACACAGTGTGGCTGACTCTTAACTTTTATAAAGAATATCTCTTTGGTTTTGAGACTTTAGTGTTTGCAACTTTACAGATGTTCTTTATGCACCAAGAGCTTGTAACACTTCAAAGAGAAAGGAAAAATTGAAATCGCATCATATGACCCCTTTAAATGCAGTTAACTTTACATGTAATTTAACTATTAAATTTAAATGTAATAATTAGGTTACTACTATTGTGTTTGAAATATGGTTAAAGTGTACTGCTGAATATATAGACTAGAATTTATTGTAAACTAAAATATTCTTTAATGTCATTACTATTGAAACTTGTATGTAATATATTAAATATATTCGTAATTATACATTTGTAATGATGAGGTTTGGTATATTAATATATACTGTATATGTAATGTTGAATAACACACTACAGTTTAAATTATAATCAAGTACTTGTGCTTTAGTACGTCAGTCAACACATCAAAATAAGTTTCGATTCATTAATTAATGCCGGGCAAAGTTGTGTTTGTGACATAAAAAGATATTTGTGAATATGTTTTATATTGGTAAATCTCATTTTATTTATTTGTGAATTTAATTCATGTTTGTGAAACTCGTAAGATTTATTTGTGGATCTCATTCTATTGATTTGTCAATATGTTTCATTTTTGTTAATCTCTTTGCAGTTATTTGTGGATCATAATCTATTTATTTGGAATTATGCAACAAATCTCTCTCCATATAGAAACCAAAGTATTGTAGCAACACCCGAACAACTGCATAGAAAAAGTCTCACAGTGGACACAACATGAGATTAACCGTATTGCTGTCATCACTAACACTCGTCTGGACGGCATCATAATATTTAATGATTTCATACAATCAAACATGACATTTTGTTCTTGATTATATCTGTCCTATTGGAAACCCAGAATGCAATCGTTTGAGTGATTTATGAGTTGAATTAAGGCTGAAGTTGGTCAGCTGGAGTCTGGCTTGTGATGCTCATTAATTTAATTAAAACAATTTAATTAGGGCGAGCTACTGCTCTTTGAGCGAGAGGAGGCGGATGGTGCGGCACAGTTGGGGAAGAGCCGCAGGTCAGACGGGTGCTGATTCCACTGCTCTGAATCACACACACACACAATGCACAATCTTCATCCTCATTCAAGATCTCTGCTGTGATAGAGCACCTCGTAATCCTGCATGTGATGCAAGAACTGCGCAACTGTGATAAATGCTCTAGAAGATGTTTTTAGTCGTCATATGAACATATGAGAAATAGGAGTGTCTCTTTTCTTCAGAGTAGGATTTTAAATTCAGGATTATTATGATTGTAAATCCACAATTTTTACCTTTTTTCATGTATCTTTAAGTTTGGGTTCTTGGCATATATTTTATAATGTAATATAATATAATATAATATATAATTTATACTGTTATTATATTATGTTTTATTATATTAACCACGAGGTTGGGACTCTACCATATGTTATATTATAATATCAAAGTTCATCACAAGTAGTTTTTTCACAAACTGAAGTATATTAACACAAAACACCATCATGGTAACACACAACACTTAATGCCATAAACATTCATTAAACTACAGAAGCTGTAACATAAAATCCAAATGTAGGCCTACATAACTGATAACAAAAACTATTAAGAAACATGATTATTTAAACAAAATACTTTCAAATGTGGAGTGCCACGTGGGATTTCTGGGAATATCAGTTTGCAGTTTTTGACTGTAAATTATATGTTGATTTGTTCTTACCTGCCATTGACGAGGTATCTCGTCTTTTAGAAGAAAACGCTTCCCCGCCAAAGACGATGTTTTTACGGCTTTCCGTGTTTTCACTGTTATACACTCAGGGGTGCTATTACACATCTTCTGAACGAGTACAAAACCTCCCGAACAAAAACACACGTGAACAGGATGGAGAAATGAGCGATCTCTTATGTAAACAGATGCATATGAAAAATAATGCGAGCAATAGACAGCATATAAATTAAACCTGCATAATGTTACGGAGTAAAATGTTGATCCAAGAAGTGGTATATGTCTGTGCAAGCTTTGGAGGTGTTGATGGAAGCGATTTACTGGATTTATGCTTTGATAATCGTACTGAATATTATCCAGATATAGTTTTTGATAAAAATGTGATTTTCTCACCTTTTTGCTCAAAATTATGCATTTTTTATGAAACCTACCTATTCAAGTGTTGATAAAAGAGAATGCTTTAAGCTAGAATAAAACAGATTTTTGATCGTGGGAGGAACAGCAGGTAATCCGTTCTAGGAGAATTTGGCAGAGAGAGTCCAGAGTAGTTTGTAGGAGTGAACGGTAGACCGGACAGTGAGTGACTGTGATGTGTGTGTATTTGTAGTGTGGCTTGATTGGTGACAGCAGGTGCGGGTGATCAGAACTCAGGTGACTGTGATCGGGTGATTATCCGGGCTGGTGACTGCAGTGACTGTGATGAATCCCTGACAACAGTGAGCTGTGATTCTGTAGAGGCCACCCACTCTCTCTCCGGATAGCTAGTTTCTATTCAGCCAAACGTTTGGCAGGACCTACCGCTTTTGTGTTTCGTGTTGCCTGCTATCATGAATAAGTTTACCTCAGTTTGAATAAGACCATTTACATAATAGAAGACATATAATGGTCATATTGGTACTAGTTATATCATGATTCATTTTAGTTAGTTGCTTAGTTTTTATTTACTTGTGCATTTGTTGTTTACAAAAAAATAATGTGTCGAATCTTACAAAAAACAGAAAGTATTCTTTTACTTCACGAAAAAAATTAAATAAAAAAGAAATTATTTTGCATGAAGAAAATAATTCCTGTTTAGGACAATAAACATTTTTTGGGGACTGTGGCTGTTACGGGGCGACAGGAACGAGAGACGTGCGGATCCATTTGCAAAGCTTTATTTTAAAGACGTGGTCAAAACAGGCGAGGGTCAGACAATGGCAAACAGGTATATAGTGGGCAAGACACAAGAGTAGTCCAATGAACGGGTGTGGTCGATCTCCGGCAGACAAGGTCCAAACAGGGTAATCCAAAGGGTTAATACAAAACACAGGCTTTGGTCCAGGCGAGGGGTAATCAGTATCCGAACAGGGCGAGACGAGAGGGGTAATCCAGGATACACAGGCAAGAATCAGAACACGAGAAAACAGGCAAGGCAAGACTATGACTAGACTATGGAAACTAGAATTATAAACTTTGATGGAACTGGCTCCGTAATGTAGCTATCACTAGGTGAGCGATATACGCTAAACAGTACTCTGCGGTGAGAAAGAGAAAGTCCATGGCTTATGAAGTGTGTTTGATTGGTTACAGCTGTGGGTGTAATCAGTGCAATGGGTGATGGGAAATGTAGTCCGGTGTGAAGTGCAATAGTAGTGTGGTGCAAGAGTCCATCGTAATGAGCGGGTGATCTCTGGTGGTGAGCGAACGGAAGGGCAGGCACAGGACTCGTGACAGTGGCATTATGTTGACATAATGTTTTTTTCATAAAGGTAAATTTATCCTAATATATTCCAGATGTTGTTGTTGCTGTTTTTTGTTTGTTTTTTTTATTTTTTATTTTTTATTCATATTTACTGTCATTTCATGACTTTTTACATTTAATTAGCATAAATTAAAAGCCGTACAACTTTGCAATTTGACATTTTTGCATATTGCTTTTGCTTTATAATGAGAATGAGTTTTTTTTTTTTTTTGCCATACATTAATGAGAATGGTGGGGGGAATGGGTTTAATTATCGAGAAATTAAAATCACAGTGCAATAAGTAAATCTAAATGACTTCATTTTCAGAGTCTCATTTCTTGATGGTTTTATGAGTTTCACCCAAAGACATAATGTAGTCGATATGCAAACTTGTATGTCATACAATGAATCATCGTGAACAATTAGTGTCCTTGAGAAGCAATAACACTTTGTTGATATGTTGATGTGTGGATTGCATAGAGAATTTCCTCCCACACTGAACAAGAGAAGTTTGGCAGATGCCCTGAAGCAATTACCATTATGGAATTCAGCAGTCATATCTAGATGCATCCTCAAAGGTTTTATTTGATGTGCCAAAAGCATCCTTTGGAGCAGGTCCATTTCTGCTCCTTCTGTTCCTAGATCACTCGTCCTGACCCTGTTTATTTGCGCTTGCTAAAACTTTGTCTAAGTCAAATGTGCCATTATAGCCAGTGAGTTTGTTGGCAAGAAAAAACAGACGTCCATTCTGCTGATTACATCTGATCATTCCTAGACATCATCACATTCACGGACTGCTTTATCTGAGCCAGACTTATATTGTATTTGTATCTGTTTATTTGTTCTGTTGTATTTACAACATGTGCTCTGGCAGTCGCACAGATAAAACAGCAGGAGTATCTCGGAGAGCCGTAAAATCAGTGTGAGCGCAGTGGAGATAATGTGTCCCATAAAAAGCAAAGTGTCTCTTGTCCTCTGAGCGGTATGCGGTCACCCCAGAGCAAAGACGTGGACACAAGCTTTTCTTTCACTGCCACACATCTCTATCTCCCTCGGTGTAAGCAGAGGCATCAGTCTCAAGTGCAGTGAGTCCAGTGATCCACTCACAAGATGCTCCAGAGAAAAGAAAAGACGAGGGGAGGATACGGCAAACGTTGCATCACATTTTCATTAGGGTCTGATATAGACAATGAGTGTGTTAATATGGCCTGATACTATCTGTAATTATCAAAATAACTTGCATGAGTATCTGCATGTACCTGAAGCTAAATAACTTATTCGGAAAGGCACGGATAATGGCTTCAACATGAAAAACTACTGAATAATAGGAAAAATAGTTGGCAGATACAGTCGCTCCTCATGTTTGGTGAGCCAAAGGAAATCACGATATTATACATTATATTCTAAAATTATATATAAACTTTCAAAATAATGCTGTGTGTGTGTGTGTGTGTGTGTGTGTGTGTGTGTGTGTGTGTGTGTGAATGAGTGTAAGTTTCAGTTTACACTCATTCTCACACACACACACAGAATGTGTGGCTGTGGCTGTGGCTGTGAGTGCATTACAGTCGTCTCTGTGTGTGTGTGCGCGTTTTTGTGACAAATGAGGACATAAATTTGTATAATGACAAGGGTATGACATAGGTATTACAAGGAGAAGGTGACTTTTCAGGACATTACCCCATGTCCCCACTTTTCAAAACGCATATAAATCACACAGAATGGAGTGTATTGAAAATCTGAAATAGCACAAAGTTTCCTGTGAGGGGTAGGTTTAGGGGTAGGGTTGGTGTAGGGCAATAGAATATACGGTCTGTACAGTATAAAAACCATTACGCCTATGGGATGTCCCCACTTTTCACAAAAACAAACCTGTGTGTGTGTGTGTGTGTGTGTGTGTGTGTGTGTGTGTGTGAGAATGAGTGTATACTGAAACATAGCTGCCACTGTGCATCTCTTAGAAATCAGAGCTTGACCAGAGTAAGATACTGAATCATGCATGTTTTCTATTATTTGATATGTTTATTTAAATGTTTTATTTCCTTGTACAATATGATACACTTTCTCTGTATCACTCTCTCCTGGAGCTGGTCTGTAATTTATGCATTCTTCATGTGTTCAGATTTGCATTAATATTATGCATAGTAAAAGTTTCAACTACTGAATATTTTCTTTCAACTTCGTTGTTCTCTAGCTATTTTATTTAGAGTCCTCTTATTTGAGGTTGTGGATGATTGTTCTGACATAAAGCGGTACTCAAAGTTCCTCTGGAAAATGAAAAAAATAAAGATTTTTTTTTTTTAATATTTAATTGTATTGTTTTATTAAAACATATTTAAAGAAAGTTTAATAATAATAATATGTGTTAAATGAAAATGAAACAGATATCAACCAGGAGAACAGAATTACATTTATAACCAACCAGTTCAAAAATATTTTAAACCTGCAAGACAAATGTTTCAGCCTTCTTCAGTGTGTCAATTCACTGATTCTCAGGAATTATATACAAAGCAATGAGTGTTATCAGGTGTTCATAATAAAACTATCAATCCACAAACTTCAGTTCAAAAATAATAATAACCCCCTTTTTTGGTCAAATATTTATGAACGTCATTTTTGCCTGTGTTATTGTTCCCATTGTTGTTGTTGTTGTTATTATAATTGATTTCAGTTAAAAGTGACGTTTTTTTGTATTTTTGGAATTCTGTGTTTTTCTGTCAATATGGGGTGCTGTGTGTACATTAATGAGGAAAAAAAATTAACTTAAATGATTTTAGCAAATGGCTGCAATATAACAAAGAGTGAAAAATTTAAGGGGGTCTGAATACTTTCCGTACCCACTGTATATTGGTCTTCGCACCAAAGTAGCTGGCAGTGTGTGGTGAGTGTACTAATAATAGAATTACATTTAAAACTTTTTATGTAATTTGAAGAACTTTCCGAATACAGATACAATTTTATTTTTTTAGATTGCTACAGATACATATTCAGATATTGACTCCGCTGCACACCCCTAATCTACAATTCTGTAACTAATTTGTTTATTAACTTCCCATCTTTTGGAGAATTAGCTACATTTGGAGCATCTCCAGTATTTTACTAGACTCATTCGACTGTAAGCCAGTTGAAATTAACTTGGGATCGTTTAGTCAGCCAATTTTCTTAGATCACAGGTCTCGTTTTTTTTCCCACCATAAATTAGTAATATCATATAATTGGACAGCTGTGAGCTGGTTGCAAGCTGTTCAAACAAGTGCATTATTTGTCAGTATTTGTTAAATCTTGAAAATGATCCAGACTCTGAGTCATTCTGTAAATATTGTCAGATGTATCTAATAAAAACTGAATCACATTGCATAGACTTTTTTGAATCAGTTCACGGACAGGGAGTTATTGTGCTGATATTATTCACTCAAGCAAATAAAAAGAGGTGAGCTATTACCAAAAAAAAAAAAAAATTGAAAAAAAGTTATTTTAATATAATGGCAAAATAAATAAAGTAATAAAATTAAATTAAATTAAATATACAAATAAATAATTAAACTAATTAATTAATTTATTAATGAAAAATAATACAAAACAATTAAACTAACCATAAATTCAGCCTATATTTCATGTAAATAATTTGGCATATTTTGCACCTAGGCAAAGTAATCTTAATGAATTTAATAAGATTATTTTATAGTCAATATACTGTAAAAATTATTTACTTATCATTTATGCATAATATAATTTTTAATAATTTAATAATTTTCATAATCAGTATTTATCTTATTTTCTTTCTTTTTTTGAATTAACCATCCTTAAAACAATATGTATTTACATGAAAAATAAAATTGCGTTCATGTTTTTGAGTTGCTTTCAGATAATAAATCTTGTTTTTTTTTCTCACCTGATTGCAAAATGGGTTTTTATTGTTTTAAGCATAACTCTAACAAAAGGTTTATGGTTGAAACAAAAACTTAATTGCTTAATTCATCTTAAAATTATATTTGTATTCTAGAACTGTTTATACCCGAGCTGTATTATGCAGTCTGTTTTTTAAAAAGAAAATGGTAACAGATTTTCTTCATAGTATTGAGAATCTTTAGGGGAACAAATTAACTTCTGCTTGTGTGTGAAAAAGTCTGAGAATCTCAGATGTTTTCATTGAGATTTGCAGGTGCTGAAGTGTCATTAATCAAACTGGTGTTCTCGAGAGGCTGCCGGGCCACGGCTCTGACTCACGCTGGCGGTTTCTATCCTTCTTTGCATCTTTTCTTTTGTTTGCTCCTCCTGTAGTCTGTCTGTGGGCCACTTGACTTATGCAATGTCAGATTGCATAACTGCAGCATAGCGCATTTTGCCATACATTCCCAGCACAGGAATGGGCCCTTGAATAATAAAACGGCTTATCACGTGAATTGTCAGCTTCATTAAATTATTCACACAATGCAATGAGTACAGACAGGCTCTCCGCCACCAGAGCAGAGAACTGATGCTTGTGAAATGAGAAATCCGTTTTGTTTGTCTATATCACTATGTTTTTAATGAAATCAGAGGGCTAAGTCTACTTTCATTATGTTTACCGTTCTTTGCAGCACGGGTGGACCAGCTTCAGTTGAGCTATCTGGAACTTTGAAGCGAGAGTTTTATATTTTTAATAATTTATGCCTAAAACCAAGACCTCCATATGATAGTTTCTATGTGAAGGGATTAAAGTAAACACAGTTAAAACATACACTTTTAATAATACTCATGCTTTCACCTCTAAGAAAAAAATAGCTTCACTTCAAATTAAAAATTAGCTTACATGTTAGTAAGTCAATACTTACTTCATTATTTGGCAATAAATGGCAAAAAAAAATATATATTATAAAAATAATAATTATTATACTGTATTTTAAAACTTTAGCTAACCAAAACTTGAGCCTATATGTCATGTCAATAATTTAGCTTTTTTTTTTTTTTTTTTTTTTCTATAACTTCCCAAGCTGAACC